>NC_034179.2:29771001-30108501 GCF_002021735.2 Oncorhynchus kisutch
ATTAGAAGTGCCCATCCAAAAAGGCACAAAGGTCATTGAGCACAGGTAAAATATCAAATCACATTATATCTACAGCAGCTTTGATTGGACAACATCATACTTTCAAAATCTTAGCTTGCAAGCTAGCAGTCATCATCATGAATGAAATCGACAATTTACTGGCAAATACGTTTTAATCCTTGTCATACGAAGAGAAATAATGAAGAGAAATGATAGATGTAAAGTATTGGTGCTCATAGGCCATTGGACATAAACAAGTTGGAAATCGCAAATTCAACAATGAGTGGTTTGGAAGGAATCAGTGGCTAACTGCAAGCATTGCAAAGCAATCACTAGCCTGCTATTCAGTGGAGTGGATGTGTGGTCCCAAGTCTGTGTTTAAGGGTCTATTTTCCAAGCTTTAAAGGATACACATTCAACATTCGCCATGGTGTCTATCTAGCATGACTTCTGCCTTGCTCAAACAACAGGAAACTCAGAACTGGGAAATATGATTTTGGTGAGTTCAAGATAACTGGGAACTCTGATAAAAACAAGCTCAGACTGGTAAAATACATTTTGAACGGTCATCCAACTCGGAATTGCAAGACGGGAACGCCGGCCTCTTTCTAAAGCTCCGATCTGAAGATCACTGATGTCATGATTCAACCTTGTTTTTTTTCTCCAGAGTTCCCAGTTGTCTTGAAAGCACCATAAATCTAGAGAATGCCAGACTTTGATGACAAAATTTGCCCATGAAGGATCGCTGCGCCACCTTCCTGTTCATGTGAGCACAGCACAAACAAGGTATGCTTGTTGTCTTGTATGCCGCTGTATAAATTATTTAATATGCCAGGGAGATCTGTATACTGGGGTTATATCCTGCCTGGTTGGCCCTGTCTGGGGGTATCATCAGACAGGGCCACAGTGTCTCCCAACCCCTCCTGTCTCAGCCTCCAGTATTTATGCTGCAGTAGTTTATGTGTCGGGGAGCTAGGGTCAGTCTGTTATATCTAGAGTATTTCTCCTATCTTACCCGGTGCCCTGTGTAAATTTCTCTCTCTAATTCTCTCTCTCACCCTCTCCTTCCCCCCCCGGAGGACCTGAGTCCTGGGATCATGCCTCAGGACTACCTGGCCTGATGACTCATGACTAAGTTCGCCCTAGCTCGCTCATTAATGTCTTAATGGAAATTAAGGATTGCCTCACATCTGCTCGTCGTCCCCTTATAACAAATTTAGCCATATCAGCTATGTTTTTTTTAAAGGCAGTAAATGAGGCTGGATGAACTATTTCCCTGCCAGACAAGGCTCTGCTGATAGCCAGGTGTAGCAGTGTTAAGGTGTTGGGACTGCTGTTGGGACACTGCTTATCCTCTTTGGGCTGCAATCCCGTTAACGGGTTGATATGACAACAGCCAATGAAAGTGCAGCGCGCCAAATTCAAAACAACAGAAATCTCATAATTAAAATTCCTCAAACATACATGTATCTTATACCGTTTTAAAGGTAGTCTTGTTGTTAATCCCACCACAGTGTCTGATTTCAAATAGGCTTTACAGCGAAAGCACCACAAACGATTATGTTAGGTAAGAGCTAAGTCATAGAAAAACACAGCCATTTTTCCAGCCAAAGAGAGGAGTCACAAAAAGCACAAATAGAGATAAAATGAATCACTAACCTTTGATGATCTTCATCAGATGACACTCATAGGACTTCATGTTACACAATACATGTATGTTTTGTTTGATAAAGTTCATATTTATATCAAAATCTGAGTTTACATAGGTGCGTTACATTCACTAGTTCCACAAACATCCAGTGATTTTGCATAGCCACCGATTCAACAGAAATGCTCATCATAAATGTAGATGATAATACAAGTTATACACATGGAATTATAGATATACCTCTCCTTAATGCCACCTCTGTGTCAGATTTCAAAAAAAACTTTATGGAAAAAGCAAACCATGCAGTAATCTGAGATGGCGCTCAGAACAATAGTCAAATTAGCCACCATGTTGGAGTCAACAGAAACCAGAAATTACATGATAAATGTTCCCTTACCTTTGATGATCTTCATCAGAATGCACTCCCAGGAATCCCAGGTCAACAATAAATGTTTGTTTTGTTCGATAATGTCAGTTATTTATGTCCAAATACCTCCTTTTGTTAGCGCGTTTGGTATACATATCCAAACGATCGTTCTGGTCGAGCGTTACTTCAGACAAAAACTTCAAAAAGTTATATTACAGGTCGAAGAAACATTTCAAACTAAGTACAGAATCAATCATTAGGATGTTTTTATCATATATCTTCAATAAAGTTCCAACCGGAGAATTCCTTTGGGTCTTGAGGAGCAACGGAACGCAGGTCGCTATCATGTGGAATGCGCGTGACCAGAAAATGGCTGACTGCCAGACACCTGTTCATTCTGTTCTTATTCAGTCCCACAACACAGTAGAAGCATTCAAATTTCTATAGACGGTTGACATCTAGTGGAAGCCCTAGGAAGTGCAACTTCATTCATATATCAAGGGGATTTCAATGTGAACTGTGTTGAAAACCTACCAACCTCAGATTTCTCACTTCCTGTTTGGATTTCTCCTCAGGTTTTTGCCTGCCATATGAGTTCTGTTATACTCACAGACATCATTCAAACAGTTGTAGAAACTGAAAGAGTGTTTTCTGTCCAATACTAATAATAATATGCATATATTAGTAACTGGGACTGAGGAGCAGGCTGTTTACTCTGGGCACCTTTCATCCAAGCTACTCAATACTGCCCCTGCAGCCATAAGAAGTTATGTATGCCCTAACAGTTTGTGGGCACCGTTTGCCACTGATATAGTTCAATTAATGTATGGTTTGGTGTTGTGTAATGGGTTTGCTGGCATGCATCTAAAACAAAATGTGTTTTTGTTTGCCCCACCAAGATTTACATGCTAAAATTGCCACTGAATGTGTACAAAAACTTAACCAACAATCAATGTGTGTCAGGTGTGTTAGTGAGGAAGAATGTGTTGATAAAAAAATTGGTTCAATGGATATAATGTCATCATTGGGGGCGTGGCATCCCGTGTAATGACCAGCAGTGTTTCTAAACCGCACTGCGGCCACCATGGCATTTCTATATATATATATGCACTACCGGTCAAAAGTTATAGAACACCTACTCATTCCAGTTTTTTTCTTTATTTTTTACTATTTTCTACATAATAATGAAGACATCAAAACTGTTAAACACATAAGGAATCATATAGTAACCAAAACAATCTGTTGTGTTGTGACAAGGTAGGGGGAGTATACAGAAGACAGTGCAATTTGGTAAAAGACCACGGCTATATTATGGCAAGAACAGCTCAAATAAGCCAAGAGAAATGACAGTCCGTCATTACTTTAAGACATGAAGGACAGTCAATACAGAAAATTTCAAGAACTTTGAAAGTTTCTTCAGGTGCAGTCGCAAAACCCATCAAGCGCTATGATGAAACTGGCTCTCATGAGGACCACCACAGGAATGGAAGACCCATAGTTACCTCTGAGGATAAGTTCTTAAAATTTACCAGCCCAAATAAATACATCAGAGTTCAAGTAACAAACACATCTCAACATTAACTGTTCAGAGGAGACTTGCTTGAGCCAAGAAACACGAGCAATGGATATTAGACCGGTAGAAATGTGTCTTTTGGTCTGGACTCAAAATTTGAGATTTTTTTCAAAACACCAAGTCTTTGTGAGATGCAGCGTGGGTGAACCGATGATCTCCGCATGTGCATTTCCCACCATAAAGCATGGAGGAGGTGTTATGGTGTGGTGGTGCTTTGCTGGTGATACTGCCTGTGATGTATTTAGAATTCAAGGCACACTTAACCAGCATGGCTACCACAGCATTCTGCAGCGATACGCTATCCCATCTGGTTTGGGCTTAGTGGAACTATCATTTGTTTCAATAGGACAATGACCCAACACACCTCCAGGCTGTGTAACGGCTATTTGACCAAGAAGGAGAGTGATGGAGTGCTGCATCAGATGACCTGGCCTCCACAATCACCCAACCTCAACCCAACTGAGATGGGTTGGTATGAGTTGGACTGCAGAGTGAAGGAAAATCAGTCAACAAGTGCTCAGCATATGTGGGAACTCTTTCAAGACTGTTGGAAAAGCATTCCAGGGGAAGCTGGTTGAGAGAATGCCAAGAGTGTGCAGAGCTGTCATCAAAGCAAATGGTGGCTATTTGAGGAATCTCAAATATATTTTGATTTGTTGAACACTTTATTGGCTACTACATGATATGGCAACTGCTCAGCCTTCGACCGCAAGGCACTACAGAGGGTAGTGCGAATGGCCCAGAACATCAATGGGGCCAAGCTTCCTGACATCCAGGACCTCTTTACCAGGCGGTGTCAGAGGAAGGCCCTAAGAATTGTCATAGACTCCAGCCACCCTAGTCATAGACACCCACACATAACGACAAGAGAGACAACACTACATAAAGAGAGACATAAAGACAACAACATAGCAAGGCAGCAAATACATGACAACACAGCATGGTAGCAACACAACATGGTAGCAGCACAAAACATGGTACAAACAACATAACAGGGCAGCAGTACATGACAACACAGCATGGTAGCAACACAACATGGTAGCAGCACAAAAGATGGTACAACCATTATTGGGCACAGACAACAGCACAAAGGGCAAGAAGGTAAAGATAACAATACATTACACAAAGCAGCTACAACTGTCAGTAAGAGTGTCCATTATTGAGTCTTTGAATGAAGAGATAAAACTGTCCAGTTTCAGGGTTTGTTGCAGCTCGTTCCAGTCGCTAGCTCCAGCGAACTGAAAAGACGAGCGACCCAGGGATGTGTGTGCTTTGGGGACCTTTAACAGAATGTGACTGGCAGAACGGGTGTTGTATGTAAAGGATGAGGGCGGCAGTAGATAGGGGGGAGTGAGGCCTAAGAGGGTCTTATAAATAAGCATCAACCAGTGGGTCTTGCGACGGGTATACAGAGATGACCAGTTTACAGAGGAGTATAGAGTGCAGTGATGTGTCCTATAAGGAGCATTGGTGGCAAACCTGATGTCTGAATGGTAAAGAACATCTAGCCGCTCGAGAGCACCCTTACCTGCTGATCTATAAATTATGTCACAATTATGTCACGAGATCTTGGCCAACAACCTCCTTCCCTCAGTAAGAGCATTGAAGATGGGTCGTGGCTGGGACTTCAAGCATGACAATGACCCGAAACACACAACCAGTTGGGTCATTGTCCCGGCGGTTGGAACCAAAAATCTCAAATTTGGACTCATCAGACCGAAAGGACAGATTTCCACTGGTCTAATGTCCATTGCTCGTGTTTCTTGGCCAAAGCAAGTAACTTCTTCGTATTTGTGTCCTTTAGTAGTGGTTTCTTTGCAGCAATTCGACCATGAAGGCCTGATTCACAGTCTCCTCTGAGATGTGTCTGTTTCTTGAACTCTGTGAAGCATTTATTTAGGCTTCAATTTCTGAGGCTAGTAACTCTAATGAACTTATCCTCTGCATGTCTTAAAGTAATGATGGACTGTCGTTTCTTTTTGCTTATTTGAGACGTTCTTGCCATAATATAGACTTGGTCTTTTACCAAATAGGGCTATCTTCTGTATACCAACCCGACCTTGTTACAACACAACTGACTGGCTCAAACGCATTAAGGAAAGACATTCCACAAATTAACTTAACAAAGCACACCTGTTAATTGAAATGCATTCCAGGTGACTACCTCGTGAAGCTGGTTAAGAGAATGCCAAGAATGTGCAAAGCTGTCATCAAGGCAAAGGGTGGCTACTTTGAAGAATCTCAAATATAAAATATATTTTGATTCGCTTAATACTTTTTTGGTTACGACATATAACACATGGAATTTTCATAGTTTTGATGATGTCTTCAATATTATTCTACAATGTAGAAAATGGTAAAAAATAAAGAAAAACCCTTGAATGAGTAGGCAAGTCCAAACTTTTGACTGGTTCTGTACATATATATATATATATATATATGGTGGATTGGAAATGATGCAATTACATTGATGGATGCTACAATCTAGCTGCAATATTAAAGCTGATCTACCCCCTAATTAAAACAATTTAAAAAAGATCCCATGGCACGTATCGTAAGAGTAGGGGTGTTAACCCTGGTGTCCTGGCTAAATTCCCAATCTGACCATCATGGCCACCTAATCACCCCCAGCATCCAATTGGCTTATTCTTCCCCCTCCTCTCCCCTGTATTATTCCTCAGGTCATTGCTGTAAATGAGAATGTGTTCAGTTGACTTACCTGGTAAAATAAGGGTTAAATAGGAAGTGCAATGCTCTTCAGGAAACAAAAAATGGGGAGTTGGCATACAACACAAATCTACTCAGGTGGGTGAATCTCTGTGCCCCTACAGGCTACCAGAATATCATCCATATATCTGTGCCACGGGACAATATAATTAAATAACGTGTTAGATACAGCATTGCTAATTAATTCATTTTTTCCAGAAAGCTATAAACAAATTAACATAATTTGGCACAATTGCCGCTCCCATCGCATATTGAAAAAAGTTAATAGTTAACGCCATTTTGGTTAAAGTCTAAATAAATCCAGTAGTGGGCAGCAGACCTTCAGGGCGTGTATATGGTGGGAGAGGGCTTCTAGGCCTCCTGCATGGGGGATGTTTGTAAGTATGTCATTAGACTCATATTTGACATTCTCAAGGATCTTTAGCACGTAAGTGGTGTCGCCAAAGAAAGCTGTGAGGAAAGGAACCAACTTCATGAAAAAAATATACAAATTGGGATAGGGGTTCCGTGAGGCTATTATTAGCACAGACTATAGGCCTCAGAGGAGGGTCAGATTGTTTCTTGAGAAACAGAGTGCTCCTTTTTTTCTCCTGTATAATCACCAGTTGAAGTATCCAGGGGTAAGGAAGGTTTTTTAGATGTTAGATTACTCAGTGGAGCTGAAAGCCCTGAGGGAAAGATCTAGAGCTTTGATTCTGTCAGTCATCCATCTTTTTACCATGACTTCACACACAATTTATGGGCCAACATTTCACTAGCAACCGGTGTTACCGCATTCTGGGACTCTAAAGGAATGATCGGCATCACATTTAACCAACATATGCAAAACCCACAAAATTATGTAACAACAAATATGTACAGATGTACATGAACATACCAATTATTACAGGCCTCTAGAGCAGGGGTTCTTAACGTTTTACATCCTGGGACCCAAATTAGAAATGCTGTGCTTTCCTGGGACCCAAGCTTATGAAAACTATATGTAAATATCAGTACATTTAATTGCCCTTATGCCTAAAACAAATGCAATATAGACAAAAACAAACAACAATGAAATACCCATATAAAGAGCAATTCATGTTTATTTTTCCCCATTAAAAAAACTCTTACATATCTGTCTAGGTTGGAACTATTGCTGTTAATATACAATAAATCATTTTAATTCTGAACTGGAATAAACTGATTGATCACTTCACACAGATGTATAAGAGAACACACAGGCTCAGCTTTTGATAGTGTAACCCTAAGTAACAGTACATTGAAAGATTCAGGCCTACTGTACATCTTACTGTAGAAAGTATTGCTGAAAAAAAGGTCTAGAACTGTTGCTGTTAAAATACAATAAATATTTTCTTATTTTGTCTGGAATAAACCTTTTGATCACATCACACAGATATAGACCAGAAAACAAACACGCAGTCACAATGAGGTGTGTGGCTGGTTGAAGATTTCAACAAGTATGTCGATTCTGGGCTCAGTTTTTGATAGTGCAACCCTGAGGTCATGCTCAGAATTGGGTATGTTTCTGTACTTGTTTTCATTTTAGGTACACCAGAGTTGAGAACCCTGACTTAGGTATGTGGTGCCAAACTGGAAAATAATATCTACTGCCTTCTCACTCAGGCAGGGGACCACTTCCTGCTGTAGATGAGCACCCCAAAGTGTGTGTTTGCCTCAAAAAGGATCTTGTTTCAGTTTTTTCCAGAATAAAAAATATTACTTGTACTTTAACAGTAACAGTTCCAATCTGGAATTGTTTAACAATAATTTATACAGTAAGATGTACAGTAGTTCAGATAATTATTTATCTTCATCTGTACTGTTACTTAGGTAGGGTTGCACTAAGTACAGTAGCTACTTTAACTAACTTGGTTTGGCTAACGTTAGCTAGCTATTAGCTGTGTACATGGGGATTGTTCGATAGAGAAACTCACATCTACTTTAGTACTATGAGCGATACTAACGTTACTCCCTTATTTCTGCTGATCATCACCTGTTAGAAAATGACAAAAATGTCTTGCTAGCTGAATTACTTTTCCACTGTCGAAGCACTGTTTCCTGAAGCATTGTGCCCTGTTCTGAAATAACTCCCTCGGTTTACCTTCATGCTGTGGACGTTTGGTCAGGACGTGTATGAAACCAAGATAGATAAATGTATCGCTGTATGAGCTCAGTCAGAACATGTGGCTAGCTTGAGTCCATTTGATGACAGAGGTGAGTGAGAACGACAAGACAGTGGCTGTCATCTGCTGCTGAACGACGCTGCAGCTTGTGTGTCGCAGAGTGATCTTCAATAAAACTGCAGAAAAAAGATCCGGCGAACCGCCCCTCCCACAGCTGCTAAACTGATCAGAGACACTGCTGCTAAACAGAGAGCACAGTTGCACTTGGCAAAATCAGTTCCAGTAATGAATGAAATAATTACACATTTACCCCCAACATTGTTATTATAATCTGCAATGACTGCAACAAAGCAAGGATGCTGGAAGAGTCATGTGATCTACTCCAAAGAATGGAAATTTGCCAAATTTTACATGAATCTATAACCAGTTGTAAAATATCTTCTCCATTTGCCGCTCCAATCATTGTGGGCAACTATGTCTGCATCCACATACTCACATTATACTCACTCTCCACTGAGTAATGGATTATTCACACTCTACAGATGGTCAAGACTAGCAGCACCAAAACAAAGGTAAGTCTAAGGACCTGTAGTGAAACCTGTTGAAAGTGTTTCTCAAGGAATGCAAATGCAACAACATAAATATCAGTTTAAAGATCATGTGTATGCATATGTAAATCATTTAAATGTTCTGCAGTGAGAGCAGTCTGAATTAGCAGCATAATCTCTCCCTCCCAGTATTTTATAAAGTCTTCAGATTGTTGTCTAAAAGATCAAAGGCAGGTAGAACTCACCTGTTGGAATCAGTACTGTGGATGATAGCAGTGCCGCAGTACCTGGTCTGGGTTTGTAGAAGGTCAGGTCCTCCTTTCACATGGCATAGATGCCTCTCACTGTGGGATGGTTGAGACCGCAAGCTTAAGATTCAACACAAATAGCTTTTGTGATTCAACACAAATAGCCCCCCCCCCATCTCTTACACCACAGGTACCACCCCTGGATGCTAATATGCCATGCAGGGATCTCAGAGTGGGGCAGAGGGGAGCATTGTGACTGTCATTTTTTACTTCCTTTGTATGTTTGAAAGACATTCCTAGAGAGGCAAAGAGATACCAGATAAAACCAGATCATAACATGAGGCAACACTTTTTCTTACTAATTCCTGCTTTCACAGCCTGGTCTCATAGATTAAATGTAACATAGTAAACAGAATTCCGGCGACACTCAAATTAGTATGATATGTTAAGTTTGGTTACATAAGACAGATGTTAACTTACATTTTTTGTTAAGGTTGGTTGCGACTTCGAATCTCATTACTGACAACTTTGGCATTTTAGCTAATTAGCAACTTTTCAACGACTTACTAATTTTGTAGCTACTTTTCATGTTAGCTAACCCTTCTCCTAACCTAACTCCTAAACTTAACCCTAACCCCTAGCCTAGCTAACATTACTCACCTAGCTAACGTTAGCCACCTAGCAAGAATTCACAACATATCATGCGTTTTACAAATTCGTAACATATAGTAGGATTTGCAAATTCGTAACATATAATACAAACTGTAATTTGTAACATATCATACGAAATGAGTGATGGACATGAACAAACGAATGCGTACCATACGAAACATAACATATCATACTAAATTGAGTGTCTCTGTCACGATCGTCGTAAAGGGGAGACCAAAGCGCAGCGTGATTAGAATACATTCTTCTTTTATTGAAGGAAGAACACAAAGAACAGTTAAACAAAACGAACGTGACGCTATGACCAACGAGTGCAGACACAGGCAACTTCACATAGACAATAACCCACGAACCACAATACAAAACAGGCTACCTAAATATGGTTCCCAATCAGAGACAACGACAAACACCTGCCCCTGATTGAGAACCATATCAGGCCAAAACACATAGAAACAGACAAACTAGACATGCAACATAGAATGCCCACTCATATCACACCCTGACCAAACAAACATAGAAACAAACAACGCAAATAATCGTCAGAGTGTGACAGTCCCGGATTTATATACAGAATAATACAAAATGCTCTGAGACCAGGTTGGCTTTCAAAAACGTTTATAGTGAAACCCAGATGCAAAGCTCAACTAGCAGTCATAAAAAACAGTCACTAAGACACTAACCCATCTGGTGTGCTCTCTGTGTTAACACAACTTTTTATCATTAGAAAGTAAATTGCTAAAGGCTCAGGTGAATAAATTAAGCAAATCAGGCTAGCTTTTCGACACCAGTAAGTATTAGTGTCTTGATGAGGAGCTATCAGAATGTTAGTCTGACTTGTCCTTGTTGAATTAAACTACTCATGTATAGCCATTCAACTGCCCCAGAGTAAATTGAGCATTAGTCTTGTTTTTGGTGATGTTATGTGGTGAGATTAAGTACCTATAACTGATCACAGTCATTCCTGTTTTGACTAACCACTCTCTCCCCCTTATACATAAGGAACTTGGCCAAGGGGTGTATTCTTTTCCTCTTTGTATGCACCACACACAGTCACACTCACGTAAAAATAGACCAGACCCATACACCATGAATAAGTAGATTTACTGGGAGGTTTCTGGCCATGCCCTCATAGCTAAGCTTTAATATTAGGCCAATCAACATGAGTCAGTTAACACTCTAGTGAATACACTTTGTGAGTTATTTAATTAAATGTCTGTTTGCCTGCTTGCTTGAAACCCTCATCCACCCACACCCCATCATTCCTACCCACGATCTAGCACAATATGGAACCAGTAGAACCTCCCCTCTCAGTCTACCTCCCTCTACCTCCCTCTGCCCTGGGGCCTTCGATGGGAATTTGCGGCATTTAAATCCACCTCACCGTATCCAAAAAAGACAGAAGGAAAAAACATAACTATATGAAGACAATGTTTGGCATCTGTGGACTGATGATTCATGTCAGTGGCCAATCATTCTCAGACAGAGCACAATGAAGATTGTTTATGACACTTGAGAAGACAGGGACATTCTGATCTGTTCTCTGTTATTTTCAAGTTTGAATGTCACGTGCACAAGTACAGTGAAATATCTTTCTAGGCCCAACAATGCAATAATCAATATCAATGTAGCACTAAAATACCATAAGGTAGAACAAAAAACACAAGTGAAAAATCAGAAATAAGAAGAATATGAGAAAGTAAGTATGCTATATACAGGGATCAGTCAGTTCCAATACCATATTTCCAATGTGCAGGGATACTGGAGTGATAGAGGTGGGGTAAGGTGAGTAGGCATCAAGATATATGATAAACAGAATAGCAGCAGCCTATATGATGATCGTATGTAAGTGTGTGTGCGTGTGTGTAGAGTCAGTATAAATGTGTGTGCATGTTGTGTGTGTGTGTTTAACTGTCAGTGTGCATGAGTTTGTAGAGTCCTGTGAGTATGCATAGAGACAAAAATAAAATGCCAGGGTCTACTGAGATAGTCCATGTAGCCATTTAGTTAGCTATTTAGCAGTCTTATGGCTTGGGGATAAAAGCCTGTTGGTGTCAGACTTGATTCACCGGTACCGCTTGCCTTGTGGAAGCAGAGAAAACAATCTATGGCTTGGATGGCTTGAGTTTGGAGTCTGGATGGCAGAGAGCTAGGCCCTAGTGATTTACAGTGCATTCAGGCCCCTAGACTTTTTCCACATTTTGTTAGGTTACAGCCATATTCTAAAATGTATTAAATGTTTGTTTTTTTCCTCATCAATCTACACACAATACCCCGTAATGACAAAATAAAAACAGGTTTTTAGAAATGTAGCAAATGTCCCTTTACTCAGTAGGAGAGAGTGAGGTAAGCTGTCACACGGGTAAATTGTCAAACTGCTACTTTGTGTGACTACACAAATTGTGAATTTCCTGTTCACATGTGGTCAAGGTCACTCTAATCTGAGATGAGCACTATTTTCTTATTTTTCCCCTTCAAAAGGTAAAAAATTGGCACATTACATTTTATGCAATAAAACTTTGTTAGGTATGAATTTTCAAAATTATAATTTTGCACTGAGTAGAGGAGACAGTAACGTCTCTTTTGATACTTTAGCTGCAGTCTTAGGTTGAGCTAACCTTGAGATTTAGCCAACATTAGCACACATGTCAGTTTGGGGCAAGTTGTCTCAATGACCTTGGGGCAAGTCTTTGACAACTTGCCCTAGTATACATAGACACATAGAAAATGCTAAGAAAATCATTGTGATATCAGCTCTGATAATAGTATTAAATGTTACTGTAAATGGATTATTATATGTGCACATATAGTTTAGAGCAGCAGACCTATCCCTAGACTACACAAGACAGGCTCTGGTGTATGTGTGTGTGTGTCTACTAACACACTACATGCCTACTGTATGACACAGTATATCCACACACACACTACTTCATACAGTGTCATGAATTTAGTGTGGTGTTATGAATTGCATTGTGGTAACAAGGATAGTAGACAGGGAAGTGGGTGTAATAAGCCTGTAATGAACATGTAATTGCAATGAGGAAATGTGTTTTTGAAGGAAAAATGGAAGGAAAGAAAGAGGGTTAGACATTTTAAAAGAAAGACAGAATGGCAGCACACCACCTGGCATAATGTTATAGGCAGTGAGGCAGGTGAAGTTGCAGAACAAATCAATCAGGAGAACAGGGAAGGATTTTTACATAAATGACCGTACTCTGACTCGATATTGTCAAAAGGTTACCAAAGAAGAAGTTGAAAGTCAGACAGTCATGCCAACAACAGTAGTTGGCTATACAAAGCCACGGCAGGTTTATTCACCTGATTTAGAGATGCAGCTTGTTCAGTATATTACTAGGTCAGCTGACATTTATTTTGGTCTGTCGCCAAGTGAGGTCAGAAGACTTGCCTACCAATTTGCTGTGGCACACCAGCTGAAGTTCTCAACAATGTGGGCAAAAAAAGAAAAAGGCCAGCTCGGAGTGGTTTACAGGCTTCTTAAAGCGGCAACCAACGTGGTTGCTGAGAAAGCCAGAGGCAACTAGCCTTGCCAGGGCAAGTAGCTTCAACAGAGAAAATGTTAATGCTTTCTTCGACAATGTAGCAGAAGTGCTACAGAGATATCAATTTGGACCAGGACACATATGGAGTGTCGATGAAACTGGGGTGACCACTGTACATAAACCTGACAAAGCGGTGGGCAGACGTGGATTCATGCAAGTAGGGTCACTGACCTCCGCTGAAAGGGGAACCCTCGTCACACTGGCCTGTGCTGTCTCAGCCACAGGGAATAGTATACCTCCATATTGTATTTTCCCCCATGTCAACTTCCGCAATCATTTCCTGATCAACGGGCCACCTGGCAGCAAAGGAGGGGCAAATCCCTCTGGGTGGATGAAAGATGTGCACTTTGCTGACTTCCTGAAACATTTTGTCGAGCATACGAAGTGCTCAAAGGAGAAGCCCTGTTTACGCCTTTTGGACAAAACCAGGAGTCTCATCTATCCATTGATTGACTCAATTATGCCAAAGAAAATTGCATAATTTTGTTATTATTCCCACCCCATTGCACTCATCGGCTTCAACCCTTAGACAGGTCTGTCTATAGGCCGCTAAAGAGGCACATCAACACCACGTGTGATGCCTGGATGAGGAACAATCCCGTAAGACATTGTCAATTCATGATATTCCTGGGATTGTGGCAATCGCCTATCCTCTGGCTGCAACCCCCTTGAACATTCAGGCTGGCTTTAGGGTGACTGGAGTACAACCTTACAACATGAATGTATTTCTGGCAACCGAGTTTGTGCCATCCTACGTTACAGATCTCCCATTCAGAACCAAACCCTACCAGGCCCCAGCACCAACTCTGCCCTGGCAGGCCACAGCAACATCCCAGCCCTGCCAGGCCCCAGCACCAACCTGCCTGCCTGCCCCAGCACTATTCCAGCCCTGCCAGGTCCCAGCACCAACCTGCCAGGCTCCAGCACCATTTCATCCCTGCCAGGCCCCAGCACTAACCTGCCAGGCCCCAACACCATTCCAGCCCTGCTTAGCACGAGCACCTGCCTAGTTCTTAAGCTAACACCAGCTCACCCTTGCCCAGCAATGCCATTGCTGACAGCGGACTACCAACTCCAGAGGACATCCGGCCATATCCAAAAGCTGGCCCCTGAAAACCAGCTTGCAAATGAAGAAAACAGCAATTCTATCTAACACACTAGTGAAGCAGGTACTATAAATAGAAAAGAATAAGTCACAATCTAGCAAAAGGCTGTTTCTGAAAGAAAGGGAAGCAAGGGGGGGGGGGGGAGGAGTCAATCTGGATCTGCAACGACAAGGCAGCAGCTTAAAAAATAAAAATCGTAGAAGAGTCATCATCAGTTGAAGAGGAGTGCTTCTGCCTCATCTGTGTGGAGCCATTTTAAAACAGCCTTCTAAATGAGACTTGGGTGAAGTGTGTGAGATGCAGCAAATGGGCCCATGATGCTTGCACCTCAGGCCAGGCAATTTGTGTGCCAGAACTGACTCTGAAGATGAGTCTGATACGAATGTATGTCGTATAGGCTGTTACAAAACGGTGTATTAGTGCATTAGTGTGTTTAAACACCACGTCTGTTTTGTTAAGACTTTCGACATTTAAGCAAGTTATCGGTAGCATTACATTACATTCAGATTCCAACCACTATCGTGCATCTATGTGCACACCAGAGAACTTTCGATTTCAAAGTAAAAGTAAAAGTGGTCGTGCAACTTATTGTTTTGATTGAAAGGCATGATTTGCCAGATTCTCTAGGCATGATTGTTTTGATTTTAAGGTCTTTAATAAAGTTGAGCTTGGTTTTGAATTTGAAATCAAATCAATATTCACAATTAATTAGTTGTGTTCTTATTTGTTGATAATCCAATGTGACAATTTACACGATTTAGTGTGACAATTTACCCGCTGATGGGGCAAATTGTCACAAGTGCACACTATTTAACAATCTACAACTCCATACTGAAATAAGATAGGAAGCTGTAAAGCTGTAAAGACTTCCTCCTTTCATTTGGTATGACATTTATACCATTGTGATGTATTGTGCCCAGTAAATGTTAGACAGCGTGAAAAGTGTGACAACATACCTCGCTCTCCCCTACTTTGTTGAAGCACCTTTGGCAGCGATTACAGCCTCAAGTCTTCTTGGGTATGACGCTACAAGCTTGGCACACCTGTATTTGGGGATGTTGTCCCATTCTTCTCTGCAGATCCTCTCAAGCTCTGTCAGGTTGGATGGGGAGCGTCACTGCACAGCTATTTTCTGGTCTCTCCAGAGATGTTAGATCGGGTTCAAGTCCAGGCTCTGGCAGGGCCACTCAAGGACATTCAGAGACTTGTCCCGAAGCCACTCCTGCATTGTCTTGGCTGTGTGCTTAGGGTCATTGTCCTGTTGGAAGGTGAACCTTCGCCCCAGTCTGAGGTCAAAATCAAATCAAATAGTAGTTGTCACACGCTCCAAATACAACATGTGTAGACCTTACCGTGAAATGCTTAAGTCCTGAGCACACTGGAGCAGGTTTTCCTAAAGGATCTCTCTGTACTTTGCTCCCTTCATCTTTCCCTCAATCCTGACGATTCTCCCAGTCCCTGCTGCTGAAAAACATTCCCACAGCATGATGCTGCAACCACCATGCTTCACCGTAGGAATGGTGCCAGGTTTCCTCCAAACGTTACGCTTGGCATTCAGGCCAAAGAGTTCAATCTTGGTTTCATCAGACCAGAGAATCTTGTTTCTCATGGCCTGAGAGTCCTTAAGGTACCTTTTGGCAAACTCCAAGCAGGCTGTCATGTGCCTTTTCCTGAGGAGTGGCTTCCGTCTGGCCACTATACCATAAAGGCCTGATGGGTGGAGTGATGCAGAGATGGGGTTCCTTCTGGAAGGTTCTCTCATCTCCTCAGAGGAACAGCTCTTGGTCACCTCCCTGACCAAGGACCTTCTCCCCCGATTGCTCAGTTTGGCCGGTCCGCCAGCTTTAGGAAGAGTCTTGGTGGTTTCAACATTTTTCCATTTTAAAATTATGGAGGCCACTGTGTTCTTGGGGGCCTTCAACACTGCAGAAATGTTTTGGTACCCTTCCCCAGATCTGTGCCTCGACACAATCCTGTCTCGGAGCTCTACGGACAATTCCTTCGACCACATGGCTTGGTTTTTGCTCTGACATGCACTGTCAGCTGTGGAACCTTATATAGACAGGTGTGTGCCTTTCCAAATCCGAATCTTGTCCAATCAATTGAATTTACCACAGGTGGACTACAATCAAGTTGTAGAAACATCTCAAGGATGATCAATGGAAACATGATGCACCTGAGCTCAATTTCGGGTCTCACAGCAAAGGGTCTGAAAACATAAATAAGGTATTTCTGTTGTTTATTTTTAATACAATTGCAAACATTTCAAAAAAACTGTTTTCGCTTTGTCATTATGGAGTATTGTGTGTAGATTGTTGAGGATTTTATTTATTTAATCCATTGTAGAATAAGTCTGTAATGCAAAAAAATGAAAAAAGTCAAAGGGTCCGAATATTTTCCGAATGCACTGTATGTACCCATGTCAGACCTTTTGAACCACCTGAGGGGGAAGAGGCGCGGTCGCGCCCTCTTCATATCTGTGTTTGGACCATTTTAAGTCCTTAGTGATTTGGACACTGAGGAACTTGAAGCCTTCGACCTGCTCCACTGCAGCCCCCGTCAATGTGGATGGGGGCGTTTTGTTGTTGTCCACTATCAGCTCCTTGGTCTTATTGATGTTGAGGGAGAGGTTGTTGTCCCAGCACCACATTGCCAGGTCTGGCCTATCACCATCTTGTCGTGAGCAAACTTGATGATGGTGTTGGAGTCATGCGTGGCCACGCAGTCGTGGGTGAACAGGGAGTACAGGAGGGAACTAAGCACACACCCCTGCGGGTCCCCCTGTGTTGAGGGTCAGTGGGGCGGAGGTGATGTTGCCTACTCTCACTGCCTGGGGTCAGCCCGTCAGAGGCATCGTTGGGCAGATCACAGCTGGGTCTTCCTTTATAATCTGTAATGGACTGTAGCCCCTGCCACATGTGGCGGTCAGCGGAGCCTGTGTAATATGATTCCACCTTATTACTATATTGGCCTTTTGCTCATTTGATGACTCTGCAGTGGTCATAACGGGACTTCTTGTTTTTGTTCCTGTCTTCAGCCATAGCCTCAGGGTTTTCTGGGATAGCCCTGTGTGTGGTGACCATGTTCTTTAGTTTAGAGCCAACCTTGGTGTTAATCTAATTGGAACATACATAGGCATGCAAAATAACAGGTTAAGGAGGGAGGGTACATAGTTTGCATGATACAGGAGGGTATAGGTACACCATTCTGTATATATATAGCCCTTCTTTGGACACTGTGTAACAAATCTCCAAACAAGCTTCAACGCCATACAACACGCCTTCTGTGGCCTCCAACTGCTCTTAAATGCTAGTAAAACGAAATGCATGCTCTTCAAGCAATCACTGCCCGCCCGACTAGCATCACTACTCTGGACGGTTCCAACTTAGAATATGTGAACAACCATAAATACCTCACTGTCTGGCTAGACAGTAAACTCTCCTTCCAGAATCACATTAAGCCTCTCCAATCCAAAGTGAAATCTAGAATCGGCTTCCTAATTCGCAACAAAGCCTCCTTCACTCATGCTGCCAAACATACCCTCGTAAAACTGACTATCCTACCGATCCTTGACTTCGGCGATGTCATCTACAAAATAGCCTCTAACACTCAAAAAATACTCAAAAAATTGGATGCAGTCTATCACAGTGCCATCCGTCTTGTCACCAAAGCCCCATATACTACCCACCAATGCGACCTGTATGCTCTCGTTGGCTGGTCCTCGCTACATATTCTTCGCCAAACCCACTGGCTCCAGGTCATCTATAAGTCTTGCTAGATAAAGCCCCACCTTATTTCAGCTCACTGGTCACCATAGCAACACCCACCTGTAGCACACGTTCCAGCAGGTATATTTCACTGGTCATCCAAAAAGCCAACACCTCTTTTGGCCGCCTTTCCTTCCAGTTCTCTGCTGCCAATGACTGGAACGAATTGCAAAAATCACTGAAGTTGGAGACATATCTCCCTCACTAACTTCAAGCGTCAGCTGTCAGAGCAGCTTACCGATCGCTGCAGCTGTACACAGCCCATCTGTAAATAGCCCATCCAACCAACCAACTACCTACGTCATCCCCATGTTTGTTTTTCTACTCTTTTGCACACCAGTATTTATACTTGCGCATCCTCATCTGCACATATATCACTCCAGTGTAAATTGCTCAATTGTAATTACTTTGCCACTATTGGCCTATTTATTGCCTTACTTCCTGACTTTGCAATCACTGTTAACAGAGTTTGCTATTGTGTTATTGATTGTACGATTGTTTATCCCATGTGTAACTCTGTGTTTTGGTCGCACTGCTTTGCGTTATCTTGGCCAGGTCACAGTTGAAAATGGGAACTGGTTCTCAAGTGGCCTACCTGGTTAACTACAGGTGAAATAACACATTTAAAAAAAATGTAAGTGCACACATGGCAGTTTTATTACTCAAAATGAATATTTACACAAATAATTCCAAAGAGTGTAATTCATAAAGGGACAAATAACAATCTAAAACATAATGATGAATACAATTCTAGGGTTTTATTTCCAATGCCAGCCAGTGGCCATAAATGTGGCACCACTTGACCTGAAAGAGACACTCCTCATACAACAATGTTGGCATCCATGCTTGTAGGGGCTAAGGTAGACAAGAGCAATGTATAATTGATACACTGTATTTACACATGCATGTTCCTTCTTTGATCTGCCTTGGTAAGTCTGAGGTGCCTAAGGAATGCAGCTGAGATACCAGGCAGAGGAAGCTCTCTCCTGTGGCATCTCAACAGATAAAAAGTGTTACTCCTCCTGCCACTTAGAGATGATACATAACAGTGGATATGTGTGCTGGTGTGTATAATGCTTATGATTAAAACGTAACGGATAACATGATACATGTGGAGGTGTCCTCCTAGCGGTCAGTGGGAACATCCATCAACACCAGGTGACATATTGTGCAGCTTGTGCTCTCTACACCACTAGATGGTGGTGGTGTTGTAGCCTGCATGAGAGAGACTAGGGTGTCTGGCTCCCACTTGAGCCCATCAGTAGAACTGTAGCTCACAGCTCTGAGTGGATGTTCCAGTCAAAGCCCTATTTAAAACCAAACTTATTTTCTGTTTATTCACTGTACCTTGAACTCAAAAGAGACAACAGTGCATGATAAGGTCATGGTATCTGACAGGGAAAAGAATGTTTCCTCGGTACAACAAAGGTTGACGTAGTTCTCCTGGCCCAGTCACATTGTTTGCTGGAAGACCGGCCCAGCAACAAAGGAATGTATTTATACAGTAAGATCAGGATTTATGTTCAGTGTTCCTCAGAGTCCATCTGGACAACAATAGCTACCTTAAGTAAACAATTCAATCTGATAATGTTAAAGTGACCACAGAACAGTATAATGCAGCTCTACTTGAGCAGGGATTGTGTGAGTAGTGGTTTTGGTGCAAAACTAAGACGGTTCTGCCGAGTTATTTGAATAATGCTCCACACCACTCTCTCACTTGAGTATCTTACCTAGTTATTTTCAGATCTCATTTTTGTTCTGTTGTAGCTTTGGCAACTATGTGTGTGTTTTCACACCTGTCCCCTTGGCTGCAAACCTTTTAATTTAGTGTACCCTGTGCGCACAACCCATGTGGAATTCTGGGTCTCTGGCAGCATTTGGAACTGCCAAACTGCGGTCAAGAAAGCCAAGTTCATCTCAGCCTACAGTGCATTTGTAAAGTTATCAGACCCTTTGACTTTTTCCACATTTTGTTATGTTGCAGCCTTATTCTAAAGTGTATTAAATATTTTATTTTCCTCATCTACACACACTACCCCATAATGGCAAATTGAAAACATGTTTTTAGAAATGCTTGCACGTTTATAAAAAATTTTAAAAAACAGATCATATTTACTTAAGTATTCAGACCCTTTGCTATAAATCTTGAAATTGAGCTCTGGTGCATCCTATTTCCATTGATCATCATTGAGATGTTTCTACAACTTGATTGGAGTCCACCTGTGGTAAATTCAATTGATTGAACATGATTTGAAAAAAGGCCCGCTTGGAGTTTGTATAACAAGTTCTCATTTACAACTGCGACCTGGCCAAGATAAAGCATAGCAGTGTGAACAGACAACAACACAGAGTTTTACATGGACTAAACAATAAACAAGTCAATAACACAGTAGAAAAAAAGAGTCTATATACATTGTGTACAAAAGGCATGAGGAGGTAGGCAATAAATAGGCCATAGGAGCGAATAATTACAATTTAGCAAATTAACACTGGAGTGATACATGATCAGATGATCATGTGCAAGTAGAGATACTGGTGTGCAAAAGAGCAGAAAAGTACATAAATAAAAACAGTATGGGGATGAGGTAGGTAAATTGGGTGGGCTATTTACAGATGGAATATGTATAGCTGCAGCGATCGGTTAGCTGCTCAGATAGCAGATGTTTAAAGTTGGTGAGGGAATTAAAAGTCTCCAAATCCGATTTTTGTAATTCGTTCCAGTCACAGGCAGCAGAGAACTGGAAGGAAAGTGGGGAGAACAAGTATTTGATACACTGCCGATTTTGCAGGTTTTCCTACTTACAAAGCATGTAGAGGTCTGTCATTTTTATCATTGGTACACTTCAACTGTGAGAGACGGAATCTAAAACAAAAATCCAGAAAATCACATTGTATGATTTTTAAGTAATTCATTTGCATTTTATTGCAGGACATATACTTATTTTCCACCATAATTTGCTAATAAATTCATAAAAAATCCTACAATGTGATTTTCTGGATTTTTTTTTCTCATTTTGTCTGTCATAGTTGAAGTGTACCTATGATGAAAATTACAGGCCTCTCTTTTTAAGTGGGAGAACTTGCACAATTGGGGGCTGACTAAATACTTTTTTGCCCCACTGTATGTACAGGTGCAGTGATCAAGAAGAGAAGAGATCAACATCCGACGAGCTTCTCCTTCACGTCTCTATGGATTAAAATGACATGAACTCCTCTGCTCTGTGAACTGCTCTGACAGCTGGTGCTGAAAGCTAGTGAGGGAGATATGAGTCTCCAGCTTCAGAGATTTTTGCAGTTCGTCCCAGTCATTGGCAGCAGAGAACTGGAAGGGAAGACGACCAAAGGAGGAATTGGCTTTGGGGGTGACCAGTGAGATATACCTGCTGGAGCGTGTGCTACGAATGGGTGCTGCTATGGTGACCAGTGAGCTGAGATAAGGCGGGGCTTTACCTAGCAGAGACTTGTAGATAACCTGTAGCCAATGGGTTTGGCGACGAGTACGAAGCGAGGGCCAACCAACGAGAGTGTACAGGTCGCAATGGTGGGTAGTGTACGGGGCTTTGGTGACAAAATGGATGGCACTGTGATAGACTGCATCCAATTTGTTGAGTAGAGTGTTGGAGGCTATTTTATAGATAACATCACTGAAGTCGAGGATCAGTAGGATGGTCAGTTTTACGAGGGTATGTTTTGCAGCATGAGTGAAGGATGCTTTGTTGCGATATAGGAAGCCAATTCTAGATTTAATTTTGGATTGGAGATGCTTAATGTGAGTCTGGAAGGAGACTAACCAGACACCTAGGTATTTGTTGTTGTCCACGTATTCTAAATCAGAGCCGTCCAGAGTAGTGATGCTGGACGGGCGAGCAGGTGCGGGCAGTGATCGGTTGAATAGCATGTATTTAGTTTTACTTGCGTTTAAGAGCAGTTGGAGGCCATGGAAGGAGAGTAGTATGGCATTGAAGCTCGTCTGGCAGTCGTCTTAGTTGACACAGTGTCCAAAGTGGGGCCAGAAGGATACAGAATGGTGTCGTCTACGTAGAGGTGTACCAGAGAATCACCAGCAGCAAGAGCAACATCATTGATGTATACAGAGAAGAGAGTTGGCCCGAGGATTGAACCCTGTGGCAACCCCCATAGAGACTTCAGGAGGCATGGACAACAGGCCCTCTGATTTTATAGACTGAACTCTATCAGAGAAGTAGTTGGTAAACCAGGCGAGGCAATCATTTGAGAAACCAAGGCTGTCGAGTCTGCCAATAAGAATGTGGTGATTGACAGAGTCGAAAGCCTTGGCCAGGTCGATGAATACGGCTGCACAGTAATGTCTCTTATTGATGGCGGTTATGATGTCGTTTAGGACCTTGAGCATGGCTGAGGAGCACCCATGACCAGCTCTGAAACCAGATTGCATAGTGGAGAAGGTACGGTGGGATTCGAAATGGTCGGTAATCTATTTGTTAACTTGGCTTTCGAAGACCTTAGAAAGACAGGGTAGGACAGATATAGGTCTGTAGCAGTTTAGGTCTAGAGTATCACCCCCTTTGAAGAGGGGGATGACCGCGGCAGCTTTCCAATCTTTGGGAATCTCAGATGATACGAAGGAGCGGTTGAACGGGCTAGTAATAGGGGGTTTCAACAATTTCGGCAGATCATTTTAGAAATAGAGGGTCCAGATTGTCTAGCCCGGCTGATTGGTTGGGGTCCAGATTTTGCAGCTCTTTCAGAACATCAGCTATCTGGATTTGGGTAAAGGAGAAATGGTGGGGGCTTTGGCGGGTTGCTGTGGAGGGTGCCGGGCAGTTGACCGGGGTAGGGGTTTAACCGATGTGAAATGGCTAGCTAGTTAGCGGTGGTGCGCGCTAATAGCGGTGCAATCGGTGACGTCACTTGCTCTGAGACTTTGAAGTAGTGGTTCCCAAGGGCCACGCTTTTGTGAAGCGATGGTTAACGATGCTTCATGGGTGTCAGTAGTATGTGTGCAGAGGGTCCCTGGTTCGAGCGAGGAGAGGGACGGAAGCTATACTGTTACAGGGGCAGCCAGGTGGAAAGCATGGCCAGCCGTAGAGATATGCTTATTGAAATTCTCAATTATAGTGGATTTATCGGTGGTGACAGCGTTTCCACATTAACAGCCATAGGATGACATCTTTAGGAATGAGAGTTTTTTATTTATTTTACTAGGCAAGTCAGTTAAGAACAAATTCTTATTTTCAATGACGGCCTAGGAACAGTGGGTTAACTGCCTGTTCAGGGGCAGAACGACAGATTTGTACCTTGTCAGCTCGGGGATTTGAACTTGCAACCTTCCGATTACTAGTCCAACGCTCTAACCACTAGGCTACCCTGTGAAATAACAAGGGTAGGAAAGTGAAGAAAGGAAGGACTGTGACATGTAAGAAAGGGAGGATAAAAAAAGAGGCTCAATTTATGAAAAGGGACGGCATTTGGGGAATAATAGAGGTGTTTCAGGATCAAGCAACAATGTTGATTGTTGTTCTGACTGTTATTATCTGTTTGTCTGACTTTATGTCTGACTTCTGGTGATGCCTCCAAGTAAGCACAGTATGAAACTAGGTATTTTCCTCCAGCAGTTCAAGAGGTGGGAAGCATAATTTAAGCCCACTTTCATCAGGCTTGCAAAATAATGTCACTATCAG
This sequence comes from Oncorhynchus kisutch, assembly GCF_002021735.2. Lineage (NCBI taxonomy): Eukaryota > Metazoa > Chordata > Actinopteri > Salmoniformes > Salmonidae > Oncorhynchus > Oncorhynchus kisutch. The sequence continues at coordinate 29,794,995 of NC_034179.2, forward strand.
ATATTTTTTAAATGTAATCCCTGCCATGTAACATGTCCCCGGCCAAACAAATATTAGAGACAGAGGTATGACCCATGTTATAACTGTTGTCTCATGTCTTCACGATGCAGTGAGGGAGATGGTGGAAGATAGGGGGCTGGGCAGCATTATGGGAGTGACATGCTCAGTGAACTGTGCAAAATGCTGCCTGAGGTACAGTGGAGTTATGTCTATCTCTCCATATCATCTGTCTGTATTTAGAGGTCTTTATGTCTACATGGTTTTCTGTCCTACAGAGTACTGAGTCATGTGTCCTGTTCTGTAGGAGAGATGTCTGAGGGCATACCAGGCAGAGCATAACCATCTTGAAGACTCTGACCTCTTCATGCTCCTAGTAGTGGAGGTGCCCAGGTGATTACATTTTTTTGGGGTGGCTGGTCTTCACTGTGTATTTCAGCATGCTGCATGGTGTCTGCAGCCACAGGTGAGCATGAGCCAGAGTGATTGCCATTGTTTTTTCTTAGAAGATTTATTTGACTTGCCTGTTGATTTGATCTTAGTGATATTACTCTCTTTCTTAGGGCGTTTGAGCTTCCAAGAGTTGCACTCCATCCTACGGCTGGTCCCGAGGGCAGGAAACTACATGAATGCCGCAAGTAGCAGTCATCTGGCACCTAGACAGCCAATGGAGCCAGATATTGAAAACCATTATTCTCTCTTCTTTCCAAATGTATTGAGTGCATGAGTATGAATGAGTGGAAGTGGGAGGGAATGATCTGATCGTGTCACACCTTCTGACTTTCATCAACAGGGAGGTTACACAGGTAATGCTGCTGGGTTCCGCGACGCCTCTCTGCTCAAACTCGCTGACACCAAAGCCAATCAACCAGACATGAACCTGTTGCATTATGTGGTAATGGTAAAAATCTGCTAAATACTTCACAAATGGATGTTAAAACACTCCTTTCAGGCATATGTGTCACGCCCTGACCTTAGTATTCTTTGTTTTCTTTATTGTTTTGGTTAGGTCAGGGTGCGACATGGGTGATGTATGTGTTTTTGTACTGTCTAGGGGTTTTGTAGGTTTATGGGGTTGTTTACTATCTAGTTGTTTATGTATGTGTACGGTTGCCTAGATTGGTTCTCAATTAGAGGCAGCTGTTTATCGTTGTCTAATTGGGAAACATATTTAGGCAGCCATATTCTTTGGGTATTTTGTGGGCTATTATCTTTGTCTAGTTGCCTGTATTTGCACTTTTGTATCATAGCGTCACGTTTGTTTTGTTATTTTGTATAGTTTGTTTAGTGCCTATCTTTATTAAAAGTATCATGTATTCACATTACGCTGCGCCTTGGTCTCCTCACTAAGACGATCGTGACAATATGCGACATAAGCAGTCGGTTAGGCCCCCAACCCTCCCCAAACTCAGTCGGGGTCTCAACTTATTATTGAGAGTAAGAAAAGTAAAAAACACCAGGTGCAATTTCAAAATTTGGTTGTGCATCAGCAATTTCTCTCATTATGTCAGTCACTCAATTAGCTGAAAATTAGCCATGTCAAATCTTTGATTGGTAGTTAGTCTAGCCAGCTATCTAAACTTGTAGTAATCATGGCCGAATGCTGACTGGGCACGCAGGGGATGCGCCCAGGAGCCCTGACCTCCAGCGGGCCCCCATTGATTTTGTTAGTCATTCTCACTCCGATGTCATTTTAACATGGCATAAGTCATGAATTGTTTTTTGAGTTGTCGGGAATTTAGCTTCAGAGGCCCACACCAGAGGGCAATGCCGGCCTTAGTTTGGTGTAATTCCTGTCCTATAGCGTAATTTCTCGTTTAGGTTTCACGTCCAAAGAATGATGTAGGCTGCTAATACATATTCACGAATTGGGGGTTGGAATGTTGTGGATTTCCACGTGGAGTGGAGAAATAACAAGAAATAGGGCACTGACAGCTGTCAGTGTAGCTAGCTAGCATGCTAACCTTATCTATCTAGCTAATGTTATGTTGTTGCTACACTGTATTCAAAAGATTAGCCAGCTGGCTAGGCTGTGGCTGGTATTTAGGGAAATCTTCACCACAGATATATAATGGATATTTTATTTTGCCATCTATTGTTATCTCCAAAGTTTTGGCATTTTCTATATATTGCGGCCTTACATCAAAATAATAAAATTAAGCTCCGGTAATATGGATAGCTTATCTATTGAACGGTTTGGACTAGATTCTACATTGTAATGGACACAGTGCAACCTTTGGTAGGCTTCTGGCAGGCTGCGCTACAGCAATGCCACGTCAGCCTGTGCTCATGCCATGGTTCTCACAGCTAGTTGAAGTGATGGCTACAATGACTTTGCTCTTGATGTACGCCACAAATTATACTATATGTAACAACACCCTCAGCGCATTGGACACGAAACACCAACACAAATGTAACAACCTCACAAAATAGATAAACACATTTTCTATTGCAGGTGCCATCATTATAGGATAGACACTTGTGATTTCTAGCTGCACCGATCAAAGCAGTGGAGTGTGTTCAAAACCATCTTGGGGAGCTGGGTTCCAAAATGCAATGATATCACTCACAATTTTACCATTTATAAAATGGTCATATATATTATTTAATACAGACTAGCTCAAAAATAAGTGAAACTTGACAAATTATCCAATGGATTATGATAATTTGCTAGGGGGGAACAACAACAAAAAAACACAAGTTTGCACCCCCTGTTTTAATTTGTTCCATGACTCAGGTGACCAAATGTAGGTTTCCACGAAAAGCTGTTTGGCTCAGCCGAAGATTATTATATAGCTCAGTGGAGACTCGCGAAGAGGAAGAACTTTGCAGGTGTTTCTGATTAATAAACAATGCCATGCTGGTGGGTGGTAACATTCAAATGAAACTGTCCTGAAAAGAAACGTAGACTGAAAAGTATTAGCATGTCATAGCATAGGGGAAACACACGGCATTGGCACAGATAATATCCAAAGTTACCACTTCAATTTCCCACTTCAATCCCAAATATATCATACTTTGACTAAAACAATGACTTATTTTAAATCATTTTTCAACATCATGGGCAAACTATGGACATTGTCTTTCAGCTGAAGAAAAAAAGTGAATTCTCTCTTGTAGGCATTTAAAACTGCAAAGAAATGTCTCCACCCCATGGCAAAATGTGTAGAATTGCAGGAAATAAGCTGTAAAACTGCAAATGTTTTCACTCTGCTCCATCACAAAATGAGTAGAATTGCATTCAAATTGTTGTAAAATTGCAAAATCATTCTCTCTGCCCCATGGCAAAATATGTAGAATTTCAGGAAATTTACTTTAAAAACGTAAATGTTTATCTCCGCTGTCAAGAGAGGGGCCACTTAAATAATTTGCCGCGAGATGGGCAAATTATCTCGCTTAGGGCCCCCAAGAGGTTAGAGCCAGCCTCGACTCTTACAGCCATCCTGCTTGGGTCTCTCAGAAAGGAAATAATAATGTATGTCCCCTCTAAGGAAGCCATTAGGAAAGACATAACACTGCTGTCCTTTGCCCTCAAGCTGAGCCATGTGGGTCCAGCCTCCAGGTCAGTGACATACTTAGGATGTTATGAGTGCTTCATGACCAGTTGCTGACATAGTTCTCACATGCTTAAAACAGAAAATAATCAGCATTATACAGTTGTGGTCAAAAATATTGGCACCCTCGCACTTTTCAAGTAACCCACAATTTTCCCTAAATAAAGGTTGAAATTGACCAAAGTATTTGGTCTCCACAATTATTTATTTCACTGTTAATATTATACAGAAACTTTGTTTTTGATTCAGAACTTAATATATCTATTTAATTGAGAAAATAAACAGAAATTGCATTGACAAAATGATTGACACCCTAGACTTAATTTGGTAGCACAGCCTTTAGTCAAAATAACTGCAATCAAGCCCTTCCTACAGCCATCGATGAGCTTCCTTTACTGTACTGGAAGTTTGGCCCACTCCTCTTGTCCAAACTGCTCCAGTTCGCCCAGATTTTAAGGGTGCCTTCTCCCAATTGCTGTTTTCAGATCTCTCCACAAGTTTTCAATGGGATTTAGTGCTGGCCACATCAGAACAGTCCAGCATTTTGTCTTGAAACATTCCTGAGTCCTTTTTGAAGTGTGTTTGGGGTCATTATCCTGCTGGAAGACCCATGACCTTTGACGGAGACCCAGCGTTCTGACACTGGGTCGGACATTGCGCTCCAAAATGCCTTGGTATTCTCCTAGTTTCATGATGCCATACACACGTTCAAGGCACCCAGTGCCAGAGGCAGCAAAGCAACCCTAAAAAACATCCCCAAACTTCCATGTTTGACTGTATGGAAGGTGTTCTTTTCGTTGAAAGCTTCATTTTGTTTTCTGTAAACATGGAGATGGTGTGCTTTACCAAAAATCTCTAATTTGGTCTCACCTGTCCACATGACATTCTCCCAGAAGGATTTTGACATGTTCAGATGTGTTTTAGCAAATTGCAGTCAAGCTTTTTTAAGTCTCTCTCTCAGCAGTGGGGTCCTCCTGGGTGTCCTACCATATAACCCCCATTCATTGAGTTGGTGATGGATGGTGCGAGTTAATTGTCGTAACTTGTGTCTGAAGGTCTGTGTGGCAGTTGAGCGAGGTGCTTTCTCCACCATTCAAACAATCCTTTGCTGCAATCTTCCATCAAGTTTTCTATTGCTGCCACGTCCAAGGAGGTTGGCTACAGTGTCATGGGCCTTAAACTTCTTGATAACATTACGTACAGTGGAAACAGGAACATCACGGTCTCTATAGATGGACTTGTAGCCTTGAGATTGTCCATGCTTGGCTACAATCTTGTGTCTGACCTCTTATAATCATTTTCTCCATGCTCATTGCAGCATACATTGTGCCGCAAAACAGGAGAATGAGTCCTTTCCTCTGTTAAAGCTGGTTGAATTAGTTATTTATAAATTGTAGGCACCTGCAACTCACCATATGTGAGTTCAATTCCAAAGTAAAGGAGCATTACCTGCTTGAAATCTAATTATTTCAAACTACTTCTAGAAGGTGCCAATAACATTGTCCGTGCCGTTTTAGAATTTCTTTGTGTAATATGCTAATATGCTAACATTTGGTATGTTATTACGATTTGTTTTGTTTTGTTCAAATGCAAACCAAAGACATATGTGGAAACCACTTTTTTGTTTTTTGTTTTCTGGAAGAAAATGTGCATTATTTGAAAAAAGTGCAAGGGTGCCAATGTTTTTGGCCACGACTGTAACAGTTTTCGCATGTTTGATGGGTTTACCCAGCTCAAAAACAGATGTAAAGTAATCAATTATGTGGGTGGGTTGGTTTATTGAGCCATTCCTTCATCCATTAATTCACTCATTCAGTCCATTGTTAATAGCAATGTTAGGTCCCTTTACAGACTAATCTCACCTCACCCATCAGGCTGTCTGTGGATGTGGTGCATGGGCATCTGTCTCAGCTGCACAGCAGACTAACTGCACTAGAGATGAGAATTCAGACAATCTGCTCTCCAACAGCAAATCAAATCCTGAAAGTAAGTGCTTCCTGAAAAATTATTTATAATATCTCAAAGTAAGGCCGCAAGACTGCCATTTCAATGTTTCAGAAATGACTTTACATTGTAAGTAATTTCATTGGAATTTGGACTAACAATCGTAAGTTATGAAAGGTAGTTTGCAAGACTTTTGTTGTGGTCTGTTGTTAGAGCACTGAGGGGAGGCTGGAGGAGGCAGAGATGGAAGCTCTACTGCAGGCCCAACAGGACCTGGTGGACTTCTTCTGTGAGGATGATGTCACGTTCAAGCTGGAGGAGGCCTGCAGCATCTTTTACTCATTCAACGTTCGGTTTCAGACACCTTTAGAAGTCAGCAACTAAGCAGCATCTGTTTGAGTTCAACCATATTTTCACTTCTCCCATTGATATGAATGAATATTATTTTGCTACAATAATGCATGTGTGCTGGTTGGCAAGACCTCCATCGATGTACTTTTATTTGCCCTAAATGATTATTCTAATTTGATTACACTTCTGATTGTGTTTCAGTAGAATGCAAAGAGGGAGCTTCAGGAACAGAAGTGAGCAGAGGGGGGAGGATGGAGAGGGACTGGGACAGGACAGGGAGATGTTGCTCCATAGCCACCTGTTCATCACTGGAGATGGGACCACCACCCCAGACAAAGCCACAGCAGACTGTGGCTGCTCCCCCCTCTGACCCCATCAACAGTATGCCTGCCCAGGAGACCACACCTCCGGTGGACAGCCCACAGTCATCTCTGGAGAGTGCCCACTGCTACTCACAGTTGAGGGACAAGCAGGAGCAGGACAGCGGCAGCACCCCAGGTCCACAGAGCGGCAGCACCCCAGGTCCACAGAGCGGCAGCACCCCAGGTCCACAGAGCGGCAGCACCCCAGGTCCACAGTGCTGCAGCACCCCAGGTCCACAGAGCGGCAGCACCCCAGGTCCAGGGGGATAACATGCAAGCAAAAAGTTATGTACACCAGCTTCTGGGCTGCAGAGAAAAACTCTGCCCAGGAGCAGGGCGTCCACACCCTCTGCTAGCCCCACTTCCACCCTTTCCTCTACTGCCTCTGCCATCCCCACTTCCACAGCCTCTGCCATCCCCAAAATGCAGGGCAGGTCAGAGGCAGCCTCCACATGGTCCTCACTTCTCCCTCTCAGAGACTCAATGCGTTCCCCAATTCTATCCACCTCCAGAGATTATACTGAGGTCAGACAGGAAGCGATTGTTGGGGAGAAAATTATTTATCTGAATGAGCAGACAAAAAAAGAATCCACTTTGTCGACTACTAGAAAAAGACAAACCGAAGGAGAAGATAAAGGAGCAGGAAAGAGAGATGGCTGGAGAGGGAGAGATCATGGGAGGGAATGAGAGGGAAAGAGAGATGGCTGGAGAGGGAGAGATCATGGGAGGGAATGAGAGGGAAAGAGAGATGGCTGGAGAGGGAGAGATCATGGGAGGGAATGAGAGGGAAAGAGAGAAGGTAAAGCATAAGGAAGAGAGGGAAAAAGGTAGGTCAATGAGAAAGAGAAGGACATGGAGAGGAAGATGGCAAATTATAATGAGAGGGAAAGGCAGAGGAGAAGAAGCAGATAAAAACTAAGCTAAAGTGGTGGGAGATGGAAGTCAAAGTGTAGCCAGTGATGGAGTCAGCTCTGTGTGTGTCCAAGCGGCTGCCCCTGCACCCTGACGGTCATACCTCTATACCCTGCCATGCCCTTCAGAGCTCTGTGACCTCCAGTGCCAAGGTCATACACTGTGCTGTCATTGCTGCTATGGCTGTGAATAAGGACAGGAGCAGCCGGTCCACAGTAACAAAAACCCCAGTTAAAAAGCTGCCTGGCCACAGGTCGAAGCTCCCAACTCCACTATCCATGTGGAAGTGAGGCCGCCCACACCCACTCGGTCTATGACCCAGACGTACATAAAAACCCTCAGATCTAATATGAACAGATTCCAATTGGGATTCAAGAAAATTACAAGTATTAGTAATATCACACTTCCTTGGCTTTAGCTGAGTAGGCTACCCTGAATTATGTTGAACTGAGAACTGTGGTGAAAGTTTGAAAGTAGAATATTCTATTACTACGCTAGACATATTATTGAAGGTAATGAAATAATTGGAAATGTTTGCTCATCACTCTGTATGCTGTTTTTTTTATTCAGCTAATTTAATAGATGCATCTATTTTTTATAATGATTTACTACTGAAAGTGTGATTAATATTATGAGGTAGGTAATAAAAGAACACCCAATGGGTCTGGTGAATTTACCTGTAATAATAAAATGTAGCAAAATAAAGGAAAAATTATGTATGGATGAGTTAGGGATGAACAGAGAAGGATCTGGTCAGGAATAAAACCCACTTTGATGGGGTTTGTGTGCTTGTAGGTGACTTGATTAATTGAAAATGCATTGAAAGTTTCTATATTTCGTACCTTGTATTCATGCTAGTTCCAACTCTACACAAAACAATACAACTACGAAAATGTAATTTGGTCTGTTATCTGTGTGGCTTTTGTTAAATAACTGACTCCTCCACTGTACACAGACTGTAGTGTAGAAGCTAGCTACTACAACAACCAGAACACAATACAATTTGGGCAAGAATCCCCGGATGAAATACTTGCTACAACAACGAAAGGAGGAGGGCGCGAGACAAGAAGTGGTGGGGTAATTTATCAAAATAACCTGACTTTCAGCTCAGTTAATGGAACATTTCAACTTCCCTACTAAATTCATCGTGAGTTGTGTTCTTAATTTAGCCTGGTTACAGATGATTTAACAACAAGTTATTCTTATTATCGGACAATTTTACAACCTAGCGTTTAGTTTAGCGTGTAGCTGTGGCTAACGCTAGCTAAAGTTCATAGCTAGCTAACGTTATCTAGCTAAGGAAACAAGCGCGTGCTAGGTGGCTAGTTAGATAACTTTGAGCCAACTAGCTTGCTATCTGGTTTTCCTGCCGGATAGCTAGCTAAAACAGTCGGCTGTCCTTCCTGTACATAACCATTTTAATTTCATTCAATTATACTATTGTGTTTGTCTACTTAACTCGCAAAGTAAATAGTATAACTTTCTTCTAGCTAACGATAAATAAAGTGAACTAGCTATCTTGTTTGCTAACGAAGTAGCTAGCTGAGCAAGTAACTTTATCTAGGTAACGTTAATATTTGGCTATCATATTTGTTGTATGCATTTAGCTATATTCGTGCGAATGTTCTAGTTATGTGTTTTTATCTTACTGTGTGTTGGTAAACCATCTCTGCCTCTTTACATCGAGGACCACATTGAAAATAAGTGTTGAAAAACACTTTGTTTTATCCTCTGAGTTCACTGTCAGAACTTATGGTCATATTTCTTCCCTTTCTTGACTCACTCTCATTGCCCCTTGTTTCAGGCACCCTAGTCGCCAGTGTGGCTGAGGGAAGCATGCAGACCATAAAGTGTGTGGTGGTGGGTGATGGCGCTGTGGGTAAGACTTGCCTGCTCATCTCCTACACCACCAACGCCTTCCCAGAGGAGTACATTCCCACCGTGTTCGACAACTACAGCGCCCAGATAAGTGTGGATGGCCGCGCCATCAGCCTCAACCTGTGGGACACGGCAGGCCAGGAGGAATACGACCGCCTGCGCACCCTCTCCTACCCCCAGACCAACGTCTTCATCATCTGCTTCTCCATCGGCAGCCCCTCCTCTCATGCCAACGTACGGCACAAGTGGCACCCAGAGGTATCCCACCACTGCCCCGGAGTTCCAGTGCTGCTGGTGGGCACCAAGCAGGATCTGCGTGGAGATACGGAGGCGGTAAAGAAGTTGAAGGAGCACGGCCTGACCCCCACCACCCAACAGCAGGGCAATGCCTTAGCCAAGCAGATTGGTGCTGTCAAATACCTGGAGTGCTCAGCTCTGATGCAGGAAGGCGTGAGGGAGGTGTTTGCAGAGGCTGTGCGAGCTGTGCTCTACCCCGTTACCAAGAAGAATGACAAGAAGTGTGTTCTGTTATAACTTTGCACCTAGACTGCAGGGGGACTGGGGGAAGAGACTCAAATGATTGGCTAAGCCATTTTGGCTCCCAATAGGCCTTCCACGTTCTAACCCTCGCCAATGTTAGCTTTGCCTGGCTTCTATATTAATTGATTGTCAAGAGGTCCTCTCAACTAAGATATGGTTTTAATTGATGCCATCAACCTTCCTATGGATTTTGTTTGTACCTCTGAAATCAAGAACCAAAATTAAGATGCCAAGGGATTTCGATGGTCTTCTCAGCTGCCTTAAGTGTCATGTTACAGCTACATGTTTAAGAAGATTACATCTGCTTTGCTTTTCTCCTTCATCAGGCCAGTCTTGTGTGTTGAATGTTTTCTGTTAACTTTGCCCTTGTTTTCATCTGATGTGAATCACAGGAATTTTATGTCAATCAATATCTACCGTGTTAAACATTTTGTTCATCCCCTGTGCCATTATAGTTATTGTCTTATTGCATTAGAGCTGTCAATAAGATATACAGTTTGCATCTAACATGGCTCATAACCTGGGGTCGCAGGACATCAGCTGAACTAGCCTTACTGGAATGAGAGAAGCAAGGGTGGGTGTATGTATGACACTGTTACCCCAAACACAGGCACACTGATTAGATCAGTCTGTCTCCTATTGCTCTTTCAGTTACTCACACTCCTCTCTCTCTTACTCTGTAAAGCCATGAGCTTGCCATTGCACACAATGCTTTCTTGTTAAAACAAAGTCCTGATTGTCTCAGATTGAATACAGATTTGGATGTCTGTGTCTGCTAGGTAAACAGATCCCAAAGATGAATCTTCCATTTGTATTGCTGTTGTTGGAAGAAGTTGGGAAGCAATAATTTTTATGAGTGATTATTGAGAGCCCTCCCCCCAAAAGTCAAACTTCTGTCTGCTTACCTGCTTATGTGTAATAAACTCTCTTTTTTTTGTCTGAAGTCAAACAGAAACCACAAGGAAAATGCATTCCATGTTATATTGTCACAGAAATCTATGTGCTGATTAATGCTACACATTAGGATGTCATAAAAATCCTCTACTGTTTAGTGTTACCTCCCTCATGTAGGTACGTATGTGTTTTGAAGGTACCAGATGTCAGCAGTGATGCTACTCATTTGAGGCTAACTGTGTTAACTTATCTAGGTGTAATGGAAAGTATGTATGACTAATAGCTGCAACCCTAACAGTTACTAATGTTGCATGGGCTGTATGAACATGCTTGTGGGGTAGTGTTGTGGAAAGGTATATGCCTCTGCTGCAGGGCAGATGCCTACATATTTTATCCAAACCACTCTAGCAGGATTCTTTCAGTGCCTGGTGGTTATTGGAATGACTAGTTCTGTCGTTTTCCTCGTGCCTTTGGTGACATCATATGGGGTCTGTGCACCTTATGTCCTTAAGGGCTACAGGGTCAGCTGGTTGAATTTAATATAAAATATTGCATTTGATGGACACCTGTTTTATAAGTCATAGTTAATCTGCTGACTGGATGACACATGTGGTGGAAACCTACAGAGTCTAGCACTTGAGAACTAAAGTTGCACTTCCTCTGTGTGGAAGTCTTTGTCTTCTCAAACAGATGGATTGCCCCACCACCACCACTACCCGATAATAAATGGGTTCTGGTGGAATGTCATAGGTTTCTTAACAGGTAATCTGCCATGACATGTATAACAGGTGATAAAGGTTAAATTAAGAAGTGCAATTTTGTTAACTTTTTAAAATTTTATACACCATACATATTCCCTTGTATCTTTGCAGCTCAATGCCATTCTGTACTGCAGACTAAAGATGCTTGGTTTGGTATTTATGATCCAAAAGAGACATTTGGCATTGGATATTTTATAATCCATTTAATTCCAGATGCAAGTGGTCTTTACCTATTATATGTAAACACTCGACTTGATTATATATTTTGATTTAATCCTATTTTACAATGAGAAGTCTGTGTGTACTTTACAATACATAATATTTTAGATAAATGATTATGTAGTAACACATGCATTACCTTTTCAAATTACTTTGATAACAATTTCTTAAAATTAGATTTTTACGCTTATATAATTACGGCACTGTAAAAGAATGGGCAACGAATTTCTTCAATCTATTGTGTCGTCAGAGCAGGCATCAAGGAAACATCACCTAAGTAAACATTTTTTGGGGAGTTTCTCTGCTATACTTATAAATCAATGAAAGGCTGGGTCCTGTGTGGTACAGTGACCCAAACCATATATTTGGTATTCCCCAGACTTGCCCTGCTGCACACAGCCTTAAATTGCTGAAAACTCAAGTTCGGCCTTTTTTAATCTCCTTTAGCTGAAAGAGATGACTTGGCCTTGAAGGAGTGTATGGTGGTATGTGGTTTTTGATTTGTGTGTTAAAAAGTCATTTTAACTGCAACCCACTTGATTAACAATTCTGTTGAAAATATCAGTCATGCCAAATAAATTCAAAAGTTTACATTTGTGTTTCTCAACTTTGTACATGTCTTCCGTTGTATATTTGAGGCACTATTGAATGATGAAGACCTCAGCACAAAAACTGATTAAATATTAGACTGTATGCTTGTATAAACAGGAGGAATATTCAACACCTCCATTGACAGAGCCTGCGAGGGGAAGTCACCCCCCCCCCAAAAAAAAAACACTTTCAATATACTCTGAGACAAGCGCCTAGATTTGGTTTTACAGTTTGCTCACATACCACAACAAAGGACAGAGAGAGCAGCTGCAGCATTCACATTGAACACTTACATCATACTTTGCTGTGACACCACTGTACACAAACATTTCATTGTCACTGTGCATGGTGTAGCTCCTGTGTAGTTCAGTTGGTAGTGCATGGTGCTTGCGAAGCCTCGGTTGTGGGTTTGATTCCCATGAGGGACCAGTATGAAAATATATGCACTCACTACTGTAAGTCGCTCTACTGATAAGAGCGTCTGCTAAAATGTAAATGCATGGCCTGTGCTGAAGCATGGATGACTGGGCTCTTGACCTGGTGGTGGGCACATAGATGTGTAGTGGGAACCATATCATTAATTATATTTCAATGGGTGGGAACATAGAGATCCTATTAAATGACTATATTCTAATTTCCAGTGTTGGTGGAGCTACTATGAAAATGTAGTTTACCAAGCTACCAATTACTTCACTCTGAAAGAAGTTAATCTACCCTTAAGGAAAATATGGTTTAATTAACTAAATGTACTTTGAAAAAGGAGTTCACTACATTCAAACTACTTCTTCAAAAATTATCAGATTTAAATCTGAAATGTCATAGATGACAAATTGCAAGAAAATATCACTTTGGTGTAATATGTTAACAGAATTAGTCATTTAGCTTATTAAACACAAAATCAATGTTTCAAGTGAGAATTAGGCAGGTCTGATGCCAAAAAAATAAAGGTCATTATTGCCTACTTCACCTTTATTTTATTTTTGCAAAATGAGTAGTGTGTAGTTCTAGTAGTTAGCTATACCACTACATGGCAAAAAAAAAAGTTATTAACCTACTGAAAACACTACCAAGATTTGAATTTAGTTCAACTATAACCAAGCTACTGCAAAATGTAGTTAAATGACTATTTGAACTATGTTAATCTAGTTCACTACTCCCCAACACTGCTAACACCTAATTTATTGGATGAACATGATAAATGTAGCAAGACACATGTCATAAAGGCAGAGACAACCCAAGCCATGGATGTTCACCGAAATTCTCAGACCAGTGAGCTTGGTTACTTAAGGCCTATGGGCTAGGAGTCAGTTCAGGTTACATCAGGTAACACCAACTTGTTACATCACGTATTAAACAACACTAGTCTTGTTGTTGAGGTAACATCACGTGGCCAGTGTGCTACTGTGCCAGTGTGCTACTGCACTTTCACACAGTCTGTGGTTGCATTGAATGTCCTTGTGCAAAAATAATGAAAAATAGCTCATGAAATACACTATCCTGTAGGTGGCGACAAAGTACGCGTCAACGGTAATAATAATAATAATAAAGCGGGAGGGCCATCCGTCACTTGCCATCCTTCATGGAGCGGAAATGAACTATGCGCACGCGCATTGCTCAATGTTGGTTGGTGTTGTCTGCATCCACTACATTTGAAAACAATGAAGCCCATATATTTTCTTTCGAAATAACGGGTCGGTGAGATACCCACCCTTTTACAGCGTGTGGATACTGGTGTAGTGAACGGAGGTCGCATAGGGTACTAACGTTAATTTGCCAAGCTAGCGGCAAATTGGGTCCGAGGATATTATCAAGCTGGCCTTAATCCGAGGACAACTGGCCTTCCTAACTGTGTAAAAGTAACGCAGGTTAATAAGATCAAACCTTCAACATACCTATTCATTTAGTTTGTATGTTTTGCTGTCTGTCATTTGCTGTCTGTCATTTGTTTTGATTATCATGGGTGGGTTTGCCACCCCCTTTGTCACAAAACCAGGATTGGTATTTTAAAATGTCTAGTTTCACTTTTGTTCAGTTAACTGCATTTAATCTACTTTGAGGACTATATAAACAAGAGAGAATAGATGAATCACACATTGACATTCATTGCTCTCTCAGGATGTCGGACTCAGACAGTGATGAAGACCAAGACCGCCCCTTCTCTCTCACTGGCTTCCTCTTCGGGAACATCAATGAAGATGGTCAGCTGGAGGGAGACAGTGTGCTGGACACTGTGAGTGACTATATTTTGTTAAAATAATAAAGCATTCTGCATAGTGTGGAAATAAACACAACTGTTTTGAACACACACTAAAATATGCCTAACAACAGGACTGAGATGTACATTTGCTGAATATGGGTTTTGTATTATTATGTTGCTCACTTGTCCACTATGTCTTTGGTGCAATGTTACTTATAAAGTCAACAGACATTTTCACACCTGGTATATTCTAATACACTTTGGCATATCAAATGCGATGTTTGTTTGACAATTTCCTTACACACCCCAGGAGTCCAAGAAGCACCTGGCTGGCCTGGGCTCTCTGGGCCTGGGCAACCTCATCACAGAGATCACAGCCAGTGAGGAGGACGATCCTGACGAGGATGGAGACACAGGTGACACAAATGCAGAGGGTAAGACGAAGGGCATGAAGTAAGGCTGTGGGTGGGGTAGTACCGTGGCTGGGAACTGTTATTTAACTGGCTCAACATGACAGTCAGTATGCTCCTTAGTTGTGTTTGTAAGTTGTGTGTCTGTAAATACTGTGATAAATGAGTGACTGTTTCATGTCCTTTTTCTTATGCAGGATGGGTGAAGAACGATGCCGATGCAGTTGATTATTCTGACATCAACGAGGTGGCTGAAGATGAGACTAAGAAGTATCGTCAGGCCATGGGCAGCCTGCAGCCTACCAGGAGAACAGGTGCAGTAATACCCATGAAATCCCACATATGTACATGTATATACTGTACACAGCCATCTAGGAGTGCACGTACCCTAGTTTACCAGAACAGATAAATGCATGGTATTTCATTTCCACCCTCTTTATCAGAGACTTTGCATGGCCGATAACTGGACACTTTCTCTCTCTGTCTCAGATGATGAGGATGACTATGATGCGGATTGTGAGGATATTGATGCCAAGCTTATGCCCCCTCCACCTCCTCCAAGTCTCCCCACGCCTGGTGGCAAGAAAGAGGATTCCTCTCCTACGGCTGCAAGTGGTAAGGAATGGATGAGGAAGGGCCAAAAGTGCCAGTGAAAAGATACGTTGTACTTATATTGAACAAGCATGATTCTCAACAATCTGAAAATAAATACATGGATATTGATGTATTTAATGTCAAGAATACATGCTAGTAATTTAGCACTCAGAGTCAGAGGGCCTCTAAACCCAGCATCTGCTATTTGTTGGTTTCTCCACAGTTGGGGATGAAGGAGACGGGATCATCCTGCCCTCCATCATCGCTCCCTCTTCTCTAGTAGACAAAGTGGACTTCAGCAGCTCCTCAGATTCTGAGTCAGAGACAGACCGCCCCTCCACAGGCTCTGGGTCTGGGGGTCCTCCAACCTGCCTCAGCCTGCCCCTGGCTGGCATCATGCAGAAGGATGCTGCCAAAGCCCTGCCTGGCGTCACACAGCTCTTCCCAGAGTTCAGGCCTGGAAGGGTGAGCTGTCCTCCTTGGACACACTGTATAGGTCACCAAATATCAGAGAGCATAAATGAACGTCTATCCATCCACTCCTCTGATCCCATCCAGGTGCTGCGGTTCCTTCGACTGTTTGGCCCTGGGAAGAACATGCCGTCGGTCTGGCGTAGTGCACGACGAAAGAGGAAGAGGAAGCACCGCGACCCCCAGCCAGAGACACCCCCACCAGAGGGTGCTGAGCCCATGGAGCAGCAGGGACCAGAGAAGAAGTCTGGCTGGGACTATGAATACGCTCCACCTCCACCCCCAGAACAGTGCCTGTCTGATGATGAGGTCAGTGTGCAACAATCTCTTAGACAGAGATATGTAGAACTGTGAAAACTTGTTTGAAATCCCTGTGAAACTGTGTGGTTATTTACCTGTATATTTTTCACAGCTTGTTTATGAGAGCTTACAAGGTTTAGTAATGGGATTCAGTCGCAGTATAATTCTGTATAGGTTTTCTCTCCTTAGAAAATGAAATGAACAGAAGAGATTACTCAAAAAGATAATCTCAATCATTAATCCCTTGTCCCTCTCTCCTTCCCCCAGATCACAATGATGGCCCCAGTAGAGTCCAAGTTCTCTCAGACCGCTGGAGACGGGGACAAGGTGACAGAGTCCAGGCCTAAGGTGGCAGAGTGGCGCTATGGTCCGGCCCAGCTCTGGTACGACATGATGGGGGTCCCTGAGGATGGAAGTGGTTTCCACTATGGCTTCAAACTGAAGGAGGAGGAGGAAGTTGAGCAGGAGAAGCAGGAGAGGCCAGAACCACCACCACCATTTTCACAATCTCCCAAAGAGGTTGGCCACCCATACACTTCACTGATGCTTTAGGATTAGGGCTGAACTCACTCATTTTGCCTCGCTTTTCCACATCCTCATTAAGAAATGCTAGAAGCAATGAGTTCTAAGTGGGTGTGTTATGTTCAATACCGTTTTGTGTTCCTCTTTTCTTGAAATATCCCAAACAGCCACCATACGTGTGATGAATGGCTTAGCAACCGCGTGGCGCAACATGACAACGTGAACGTGATTGGTCAAGAATCCCAAGCTCAGAGCATTTCCTGCATTCTAGAGCCTCAGAATCTTTAATGAAAGTTGTGTTTGTGATGCTAAAGTTCGCACACGAATGGGAGGATGTTTGAGTTGGGGGAAAAACCAAGCCGTGTATAACAAACAAGTCTCATTCTTTCAAAATAACATTGCCGACGATATTCGTCTCATTCGTTGTCTCATGTTATGTCGCAGCTGTGCTCCAAATCAATGATTATTTGGGTGCTGCCAGCCATGGGCATGTTGGCAGAATTGAAATCTAAACCCAACCCAAGGAAAACTGACGTACCCTAGATTCCTTAAATCTTGCAAATGATGACCATAGTTCTTACACTTTTTAATAAATGTTGCAACTAGTACAATTTTTTAAGAACAATATCGTTGCCACATAGGCCGTTTTCAACCAGAGAAGTTGTTTTTTGAGTTCAGCTCCTTTTTGATTCTCAATCTTCCATTTCTAGCTTCCAACTCTTAGTTAGAAGAGAACAGACAACATTCTATAAAGACTTACCATGTTCTTTGTGGTTTTTTTCTGTCTAGGAGGGAAGTGGTGACGAAAAGGATGAACAGGCCCTGGAGAACGAGCTCTTTCTGATGGTCACCCAGCTTCAGTGGGAGGACGACATCATCTGGAATGGAGAGGACGTGAAACACAAAGGCACTAAGACCCAGCGAGCCAGTCTGGCAGGGTGGCTGCCTTCCAGCATGACGCGTAATGCCAATGCCTACAACGCACAGCAGGGTGAGAGACCCACCCACTCCACTCCAGTACCAATGAACACAGACTGACCTGCATACTGGAGATTCCTACCTCATTGAAATCCCATCACCAAAGCATAAACCCCAACTGTGCAGGGGTTTTAGGACTACAGTGGCAAATATAAACTGATATAATTGTTGTGTATTTGTCTGCTTTGGGTTATCTAGGTATTCATGATGTCTATCTACACTACAGGTCTGTGTAGGAGTAACTCTCAGCTGGTGCCCCCCACTCCTCCACCCATGCCCAAAGCCCCCTCCATCGGCTCTGGCTCCAAGAGAGACAAACACCACCATGACCTTTATGGTACGATGAGGCTAGTTTACCTGGTATCTGTTGTCGAGTGTAATTTACTGTTATAATGATGAACAACGTGAGATTACAACATATTCCTTCTTATCTCTGTTAGTTGTCATGGTGAACGTACCACTAAAGAGTAAATCTATCACTACTGATTCCCTATTGGTCTCACCACAGCCTCTCATGAAGATGACGCCCCCTGGTTCTCCATCTTCCCCATTGACAATGAGGAGCTGGTGTACGGGCGCTGGGAAGACAACATCATCTGGGACGACCAGGCCATGGACCGCATGCTCTCACCCCCTGTCCTCACCCTGGACCCCAACGATGAGAACATCATTTTAGGTACTGCCCATTTCTTAGTGAACTGTGTGTACACCATTTGTCAGTCAGTTTCAACATATTATGAAATATCTTGATGGTCTGTAACCTTTTGAATGCTTTGATCTATCCACAAATCTCTGAACTTGGCCTCTTGCAGAAATCCCAGATGAGAAGGAGTCTGAGCGTACGTCCCACTCCCCGTCCAAGGAGAACAAGAAGGAGTCGGCACTGAAGAAGAGTCGCATCCTGCTGGGGAAGACTGGGGTCATAAAGGAGGAGCCTCAACAGGTACTACAGGACTGAAACAGAGAACATAACGTAGATCTGTATCTTAACTGCCATTCTGCAGTCCCTGAACTAGCCTGTTAACTCCTTTTCTGTTTGGTCTGCTGCCTACAGAACATGTCCCAGCCTGAGGTGAAGGACCCATGGAACCTGTCCAATGATGAGTTCTATTACCCCAAGCAGCAGGGCCTGAGGGGCACCTTCGGTGGCAACATCATTCAGGTGGGCACTAGATTCTCTCCTGTGAGCTCTCTTCCTTTACAGATTGATCAGCAGTTAAAGAGGAGAATCTTAACTATAGCGTAGGATAAACTTAGCTATCTACTGAATGTTCACAGTAGTTGTATGTAACCTTCTCTGTCTATCTTTCCCTCCAGCACTCCATATCTGCAGTGGAGCTGAGGCAGCCGTTCTTCCCTACTCACATGGGACCCATGAAGCTGCGTGGGTTCCACCGACCCTCTCTGAAGAAGTACTCGTTCGGGACGTTGTCCCAGCCAGGTCCCCACGCAGCACAGCCCCTACTCAAACAGATCAAGAAGAAGGCCAAGGTGAGGCCCCAGAACTTACCTCATCCACCTCCATCCTTCTCTCTGTCTTAACACAAGTCATCAGGAATGCGACTGTCTGTCTGTGTGTGTTGATAACCCTGTTTGTGTGTGATTTGCGTTAAATGTATTTTTCTGTGCCCATAGATGCGAGAGCAGGAACGCCAGGCTTCTGGTGGCGGTGACATGTTCTTCATGCGGACAGCTCAGGACCTGACAGGGAAAGACGGAGACCTGATTCTGGCAGAGTACAGCGAGGAATACCCTCCGCTCATCATGCAAGTCGGCATGGCAACCAAGATCAAGAACTACTACAAGAGAGTGAGTCACTGCACTAGTCTTTCAACTACCATTTCCCTTGTATCAACATTGATTAGCATTTACTAAAAACAGAACCACCTCAGTGGTTATTTTCCTTCCTCTATTGTCTATGAGTTGTGTTTTGTTATTAACATATGTGTAAATGCACTTTAAAATCGAATAAACTTGAAACATGGCTGTTTCTCCTCAGAAACCAGGCAAGGACCCTGGAGCTCCAGACTGTAAGTACGGAGAGACGGTGTACTGCCACACCTCTCCCTTCCTGGGCTCCCTGCACCCTGGGCAGCTGCTCCCGGTCAGTACCATGTTCATTACAGTAATTTACATGACAATTTATTGATGTTTGAAAAATAATTTGCTCTGAATTAACCTGATACCCTGAAAGAGAAAATATAGAGCTCTGTCATGTCTTTCTTTCTTTTAGGCTTTTGAGAACAACCTTTTCCGTGCCCCCATCTACCTCCACAAGATGCCAGAGACAGATTTCCTGGTGCTGCGTACACGGCAGGGCTACTTCATCAGAGAGCTGGTGGACATATTTGTGGTTGGACAGCAGTGTCCGCTCTATGAGGTCCCTGGACCCAACTCCAAACGAGCCAACACCCATATCAGAGACTTCCTGCAGGTATACCTTGCGATACACACACACACACAGCATCTGCAAATCCACACACACTCTCTCTCACACACATATTGTCACACACAAGAGAAAGCACACTTAAAGAATGCATTCTTGCCGACACTCATGTTTTGAATTTTTACCTTTATTTAACTAGGCAAGTCAGTTAAGAACTAGTTCTTATTTTCAATGACGGCCTAGGAACAGTGGGTTAACTGCCTGTTCAGGGGCAGAACGACAGATTTGTACCTTGTCAGCTCGGGGATTTGAACTTGCAACCTTCCGGTTACTAGTCCAACGCTCTAACCACTAAGCTACCCTCCTCTTCTGTGCAGGTGTTTATCTATCGACTGTTCTGGAAGAGTAAAGATCGCCCTAGGAGAATCCGCATGGAGGACATAAAGAAAGCCTTCCCCTCACATTCAGAAAGCAGCATCCGCAAACGCCTAAAACTCTGTGCTGACTTCAAGCGTACAGGTAGAAACAGCTAACCTTACTTACCTTAGCCTCATCGAGAATCAGGCTTCCCTAAAACGGGAAGCCTGGGGAAGTTTTAATGGCAGAAAAATGGCAAAATATGGGTGGAGACTTGCAATCAGTGACGCTACGCAACACGTCAAACAAATCAAATGCCTAGTGTTGTAGGTGTAACAGTGCGTGAGGATGGTTGGGAAATTACAGATTAAAACCCATCAAAATATGTTGATGTATGTTGATTTTGTGTATAGAGCACACTTCTGGCAAAACAGACGAACATAACACGTACCAGCAATGGGCCTGTGGTGCGAGGGTTCATGAAATGTAACATCCAATCAAAGTCTTGCTACTGGGAGCCAGCGGACCATTCAAACCGCTTTTGCAATAAAAAGTCTTCAGACCTCCAAGGGAGGCGTGAAAGCGATGTGATTTTGGACGAATGGCAACCCCAATGACTATGCTTACCCCAATACTACCGTATAGCCTCATGTTTGTCAGTAGTACAGTATGACACCCTGTCCTTCATTGTTTGAAGGACAAACAATCCTGATTTCCTCTTAAAGGGATACTGCAAAATGTTTAAGTCATTTTTCTATGTACGCAGAGTCAGACAAACTGATGGATACCATTTTTGTATCTCTGTGCTGAGTGATTACCCAAAATGTCTGCTATTTTTCTGTTTTTAAACAACTGACTGATGTCGGTTCAATTATTTGAATTCCATTTCGTTCTGTTTTGTTTTCTGTGAGCTGGATATTTAGTTTCTGAAGAGAGAAATCAGACAAAGCCCAAACTATGCAGTGTAGTAAGGAGTTGTAGTTTCCAACAGGCCAATATTCTGCATAGTTTAGTGCAGAAAACGTGGTAATTAACTACAATTACCATAATCCATTGCGCGTCCATCTATGTGTCTGGTCTGTGTGGAGCAGACAGGGGGACAGACAGAAGAGAGAACTCGTGATCGTCAGGGATAGAATGCAGTTGCTTTGATATTTATTTTTTTATTTTTTATTTAACTACTCAAGTCCGTTAAGAACAAATTCTTATTTACAATGACGGCCTAGGAACAGTGGGTTAACTGACTTGTTCAGGGGCAGAGCAACAGATTTATACCTTGTCAGCTCGGGGATTCGATCTAGCAACCTTTCGGATACTGGCCCAACGCTCTAACCATGCTATCTGAAAATACATGGTCTAAGTGATTGATAGTTGGTAGTCAGCAGTCATAAAAGTATGCCTTATTTACATTGAAGAACTACTAATTATAGGTATTTTGTCAGACAGCATAGGCAGCAGCTCGAAAGAGATGAAGTGAAATAATAAAGTAATGAAATGAAGCAAATATTTAATTAAAGGAATGTGAATAAATGATGGTTAATAAGTGATAAGCAGTAATGGGTAGTCACTACCTTCATTGGAGTTTTATTAATTGTTTTATTCTGTGACCGCATTCAACCCACATTATGCATAGTAAAAAAATATATATGAAATTCGAAAACCTGGATTATTTTTTAATCGAACCGAAACTGAACCGACCTCAAAAAGCACTAATCGCTTAGCACTACTCTGCGTGCAGTTTGGATATTATTGAAGTTATCATATTGTTAGCTTTGCGCAATTGCTGGAAGTCTCCCGGTACAGTAGCCAGCTCCTCTCAAAATGTTACTGATAATCATCAACGAGATCCTCATTCTCTGTTCCATTGTCGCATAGAGATGTATAGAGATCGCAATATTGTATCTGTCTCTTTTGCGCTGCCCAACAGGACAGAGAATGAGGAAGTGGATAGAATCTTGTTTCTTAAGATTATCAGTCAAATGAACACAATATTGATTACTAGGTATAGCTTTCTAAGACTATAAATGATCAACCACCCAGTTTGGAGTGGTTAGGTCAATTTCTCTGCTTTTAAGAGGAGCTGCCTACTGTAACTGGAGACTTCCAGCAATTGCGATATGCTGATTTAAACTTTCCCCAAACTGCGTGCAGACATAAAAATAGTATCCATGAGTTCATCTGACTCTGGGTAAATAGAGAAACAACCTAAATCTCAATCTCACAGTATCCCTTTGACGTTTCTACTCCCGTGTGATCTCAGAGAAGTGTTGAGGTGTAAGAAAGAGCAGTGACTCTGATGCTTAGCTGTGTGAGCTCAGAGATGGTGTGCCTTTGACTGACATGCGTCAGGAAAGAGAGATGTCAGAATATTCTGGATGTGGAGTTTACTGTGGAGGTAAGGTGTGGTCTGAGGAAAGCATTAGTAAGGTACCAGAGGTTTTCATGGTATATCTGCTGTTCTGCTCCTGCAACACCTCTGCTTTTGAGCCTACAAGACGCTTCAGTTGACGAAATAAAAATAAATATCCAAAGGGTATAAGATCTTTGGAGAGGGGGAATTCTCATGTGACATGTGTCCATTAATCTTACAAAGCTGTAATTTGGGTAATAAGGGTGGAGTTAAGAGAACGTGGTTAATATTTGTTATATGATTTAATATAATTTGCCCTCCCCCTGTTCTCAGGGATGGACTCTAACTGGTGGGTGCTGAAGCCTGACTTCAGGCTGCCTACTGAGGAGGAGATCAGGGCCATGGTGTCTCCAGAGCAGTGCTGTGCCTACTACAGCATGCTGGTGGCAGAGCAGAGACTGAAGGTAAGACTGACAGTACCTAAACAAAGAGCCTATCTGTCATATTGGTATTCGTTATGGCACTGTGTGAACTATACCATAACTTTTCTCTCTCTCTGTCTCTCCACCAGGATGCTGGATATGGTGAAAAGTCCTTCTTTGCTCCAGAGGAAGAGAACGAGGAAGACTTCCAGATGAAGATTGATGATGAGGTTCAGCGCTACTCTGCTTCCTTTTCATAAAACATTGATTTTGATGTTGGAAAAAAGGATGATCCATGATCTCACCAGTGTTCTCTGTGGTCCACCCTAGGTCCGCACGGCCCCTTGGAACACGACTCGAGCCTTCATCGCTGCCATGAAGGGGAAGTGTCTGCTGGAGGTCATGGGGGTGGCCGACCCCACAGGTTGTGGAGAGGGATTCTCCTACGTCAAAGTGCCCAACAAGCCCACTCAACAAAAGGTACTTCCTCTTTGTTTTACCCCAGTGCACTGAAACACTTCTGCCAGATCCGTATTCAGATCAGGGGGCCATAATTCCAGTCATACGTTCGTAGCCTTTCTGACAAAAATATTTTCTGTTATAACCATTCAATTGTTTTTTGATGATTATTTAATAATTTATTACTAATTATTTTGTTATTTGTCGTGTTTAGGCCCAAGATGACCGGGAGCCACAACCCGCTAAGAAGACTGTGACAGGGACAGACGCTGATCTGAGAAGACTATCATTAAAAAATGCCAAGCAGCTGCTGCGCAAGTTTGGTGTTCCAGAGGAGGAGGTATTATTACATAATAATAATAATGTCTTCAGTTCCCTCATTTGTTCCACCAACCTAAGTATGAAGGTCAGATCAATCTCTTAAACCTGTGTGTATATATGTTTCAGATAAAGAAGCTGTCTCGTTGGGAGGTGATTGACGTGGTGAGGACCATGTCTACAGAGCAGGCACGCTCTGGCGAGGGGCCCATGAGCAAATTTGCCCGCGGGTCCCGCTTCTCTGTAGCCGAACACCAGGAGCGCTACAAGGAGGAGTGCCAGAGGATCTTTGACTTGCAAAACAAGTGAGGCCATCTCATCCTCCATTCCCCCTTTATCCAGATAACCATAATTCACCACCCATTTCCTATAGGGATGATGTGATGTTCTACCCTCTACTTGCTCCCCAGAGTATTGGAGTCCACAGAGGTCTTGTCCACAGACACAGACAGCAGCTCAGCGGAGGACAGTGACTTTGAGGAGATGGGGAAGAACATTGAGAACATGCTGCAGAACAAGAAGACCAGCTCCCAACTGTCCAGAGAGAGGGAGGAGCAGGAGAGGAAGGAGCTGCAGAGGATGCTGATGGGAGAGGAGAGCGACCACAAGGGACGCAAAGCACGCAAGGGCTTCTGTAAGTGGCGTGTGTATGCATGTGCGTTTCAGGCTTTTTTCATGTGTGTTTACTGGAGTGTGTGTGCAAGTTGAATCTCTCTCTGTGTGTCCCTACAGCTAGTGCTTTGTCCACGGGCTCCCATAAAGATGACGACACGTCCTCGGTCACCAGCCTGAACTCGTCCGCTACGGGACGGCGCCTCAAAATCTACCGCACCTTCAGAGACGAGGACGGCAAGGAGTATGTCCGCTGTGAGACGGTCCGCAAACCCTCCGTCATAGACGCCTACACCAGAATCAGAACCACCAAGGACGACGACTTCATGTAAGTTCGTCCGTGTGTGTAATATGAGTGTTTGGTCTGTGTGTAGTGTACCCAACCTCACGCGGTCTTTGTCTGCCTTCTGCCAATGTAGAAAGAAGTTTGCGCTGTTTGACGAGCAACATAGAGAGGAGATGAGGAAGGAGCGCCGGCGGATCCAGGAGCAGCTGAGGAGGCTGAAGAGGAACCAGGAGAAGGACAGGTTCAAGAGCCCCCCTGAGAAGAAGGCCAAGAAGATCAAGGAGAGGCCAGACCTCAAGGTAAAAGTAAGCTTGCCAGCCCATAATGATTCATCTCCAAGACTATCCTCACCTGCTTTTCCATAACCTTCCGTCTGTTTTCCTGCTGACCTGCTGTCTCGAAAATAGGATAATTTCGTTCAAGATAAACCTTCCTCACTTTTTTCACACTTTTCTTTATTAGCAATAGATTATATTGCTTATAATAAGCATGATAACGTAGTGTTTGGTGTACTACAGTGAAGGTAGCATGATGTGATGCAGTGACTTGAAGTCCACATTGTTATGTACAGTGTTTGTCTGGTTGTTAACTACATCTCTCCTTACCCCCTCTGCCCTAGCTGAAGTGCGGAGCTTGCGGTGCCATCGGGCACATGCGAACCAACAAGTTCTGCCCACTGTACTACCAGACCAATGCTCCGCCCTCCAACCCGGTTGCCATGACGGAGGAGCAGGAGGAGGAGCTGGAGAAGACTGTCATCCACAATGACAACGAGGAACTCATTAAAGTGGAGGGAACCAAGATCGTCCTGGGCAAGCAGCTCATCGAGAGGTACACACCACACGCACACTGACAGGAGAGGGGGATAGTTCTAATTTCTTTCCATAAAAAAAATTAATTATTAAAAAACGTTTTTAAAAAGAATAGAAAACAAAGTGATAACTGGCTCAGGCCACAGTGTACTGTGCATTAGTTTGGTCCGCTAGAAAGTGAATTGTTCCATTTGGTGGTCTTTTCCACTTTCTTTGCGGACCAAAAGCTCCTATAGTGTTCATTATGCTCTCAACGTCTGTCTAAATGTTAGGGATATTACCTTGTGCTGCTGTGTAAAGGGACCATGTTGTCTCCTCTCACAGTGCTGATGAGGTGCGCAGGAAGTCCCTGGTGCTGAAGTTCCCCAAACAGCAGCTTCCCCCCAAGAAGAAGAGGCGTGTTGGGAACAATGTACACTGTGACTACCTAAATGTGAGCCTGGTTGCCAGTTACTATATTTTGCATTGGTTGCGCGTGACTATTCAGTTAAAGCGAGCTCTGGAGAATATTTAACACTGTGATAATTATGCCTTAGCTCTCTGTGGTTTTTGTTTTGTTTCGTCCTCTCACAGAGGCCCCACAAATCCATCCACCGCAGACGTACTGACCCCATGGTCACCCTGTCCTCAGTCCTGGAGAGTATTATCAACGACATGCGGGATCACCCCAATGTAAGACACACACACCCACAGCACACTGCAAGACCCACACACACTGCTTACAGACAGACAGTGCCTATACTCCTCCGACCACTATATACGTTTCTCTCTCACAGACACACACACACTTTTTTCTCTCTAATTGGGTTGTCTTTACCTCTTGTCCCAGACATACCCCTTCCACACACCAGTCAATGCCAAGGTGGTGAAGGACTACTATAAGATCATCCCTCGTCCCATGGATCTGCAGACGCTACGGGAGAATGTGCGCAAGCGTGTGTACCCCTCCCGGGAAGAGTTCAGAGAGAACGTGGAGCTCATTGTCAAGAACAGCGCGACATACAACGGTACAACTCTAAACCACTTGAAGCCTTAGAGAATGACTCATATTTTACTGTGACCGACTGTTCTGTAACTTATTGAGACTGTAATTGTTCCGGTGTATTCAGGTGCCAAGCATCCAATAACCCAGGTGGCTCAGACTATGCTGGACCTTTGTGATGAGAAACTGAAAGAGGTACGTGTGAATGTTCACGCTGATGGATTCTGGATGGGGGCCATTTTAGACACCGCCTAATTTCTGGAGGAGGAGGATCATGTTCAGCAACTCTTAGAAGACAATGGAAGTGGCCTTCAATAGTACTTGTTAATAATTAAACGGGTACATTCCTTTGTCCTGTGCAGAAGGAAGACAGGCTGGTGAGACTGGAGAAAGCCATTAACCCCCTGCTGGACGATGATGACCAGGTGGCCTTTTCCTTCATCCTGGACAACATCGTCACTCAGAAGATGATGGCCGTGCCTGACGTGAGTGGAGCTCCACCCAATCATCAGGGTGTCTGCTTTCTTTCGGGCGCTCTGGATGTCACTGAGACTATCTGCTATTTGTATTTTCTTTGTTACTGAAGTAATTTCACTGAGCAGTTATTTCTTTGCTCTTAAATGTACAAAAATGTTGAGAATTCTGCAAGTAGTTCAATCAAGCGCACAATGTGATAACTGTCCTTACTCTGCCTCTGTCTCCTCATCAGTCTTGGCCGTTCCACCATCCAGTCAACAAGAAGTTTGTTCCAGATTACTACAAAGTGATAGTCCAACCCATGGACCTAGAGAATGTCCGCAAGGTGAGTTATGGGAAAGAGACTTCAGTGTTAGCCTTGAGGAAAACCACAACAAGACCCCTTTTGGATCCCTATGATGCCAAGATGGATCAAACCTATATGTAGTTGATGGTAATATTTGTATTATACAGGTAGATGGTCATATGTATAATATAACCATTAGTGTTATTTAAAAGTCTCCCTGTGTGCTGTGGTCCAACAGAACATATCCAAACACAAGTACCAGAACCGGGATGTGTTCTTGTTTGATGTCAGCCTGGTCCACACCAACAGTGTCAAGTACAATGGACCAGACAGCCCTTACACCAATACGGCCCTGGAGATAGTCAACGTATGCAAGCAGACCCTGGCAGAGGTGTGTGTATGAAAGATAAACTATAAGAGAAGGTCATAATGGAACTACACTGAACAAAAAATGTAAATGCAACATGTAAAGTGTTGGTTTCATGAGATGAAATAAAAGATCCCAGAAATGTTCCATGTGCACAAAAAGCTTAATTCGCTCAAATTTTGTGCACGTATTTGTTTACATCTCTGTTAGTGGACATTTCTTAGGCGTGGCATATCAAGAAGCTGATTAAACATCATGATCATTGCACAGGGCTACCTTGTGCTGGGGGCTACAAAAGGCCACCCTAAAATGTGCAGTTTTGTCACACAACAGAATGCATCAGATGTCTCAAGTTTTGATGGAGCGTTCAATTGGCATGCTGACCGCAGGAATGTCCACCAGGGCTGTTTCCAGAGAATGTAATGTTCATTTCTCTACCATAAGCCTCCTCCAATGTCGTTGTAGAGAATTTGGCAGTACGTCAAACCGGCCTCAACAGCAGACCACGTCTATGGCGTTGTGTGGTCAAGCAGTTTGCTGATGTCAACATTGTGAACAGAGTGCCCCATAGTGGCGGTGGGGTTGTGGTATGGGCAGGCATAAGATACAAACACAACCGCATTTTATCGATTTGAATACACAGGGATACCGTGACGAGATCCTGAAGCCCATTGTCGTGCCATTCATCCGCCGCCATCACCTCGTGTTTCAGCATGATAATGCACGGCCCCATTTCACAAGGATCTAAACACAATTCCTGGAAGCTGAAATTATCCCAGTTCTTGTTGAGGATCGACGTGTACAACAGTGTGTTCCAGTTCCCGCCAATATCCAGCAACTTTGCACAGCCATTGAAGAGGAGTGGGACAACATTCCACAGGCCAGAATCAACATTCTGGTCAACTCAATGTGAAGGAGATGTCACACTGCATGAGGCAAATTAATGATGGTCACACCAGATACTGACTGGTTTTCTGTTCCACGCCCCTACTTAAATTATAATTTTTTTAAGGTATCTGTGACCGACAGATGCATATCTGTATTCCCAGTTATGTGAAACCCATAGATCAGGGCCTAATGAGTTTTATTTCAGTTGATTGATTTCCTTATATGAACTGTAACTCAGTCAAATCTTTGATATTGTTGCATGTTGCTTATATTTTTGTTCAGTATAATTAATGAACATCTTTATGCCTTGATAGTCCAACCCATGGACCTAGAGAATGTCCGCAATGATGATGAATCATATTTATGGCTTCATTATGTTGTCTCTGCCAAGGATAGTTTGATAATTTGACTGTTGCTTGATATCTCCCCAGTATGATGAGCACCTGACCCAGCTGGAGAAGGACATCTCCACAGCTAAAGAGGCAGCTCTGGATGCAGCAGACCTGGATAGCCTGGACCCCATGACTCCTGGAACCTACACACCACAGGTAGCAATGTTCCTGTCCCATGTATGGCCCAGAAACAACCCAGATACTAACAATAAGACCTTAGAGTCACCACATAAAGTACCTCAAAACGCCCTTCACCTGCTCCAGAGTTGGGGAATGCCACTCTTCTCCAAAGACCTACTTTTTAACCTCTGTCTGCTGTCGTTTCTCCCTCCATATTACATATACCTCTTCACATTCTAGTCTTTCTCTGCCTTGTCGTTCCTCTTTAGCACTCTTGTATGTGTCAATTTAGTAGCTGTTTCTGTAGTTTATCTATGCCTTAGTCTCTACAGTGGCTTGTGAAAGTATTCACCCCACTTGGCATGCTTCCTATTATGTTGCCTTACAACCTGGAATTAAAATGGATTTTTGGGGGGTTTGTATCATTTGATTTACACAACATGCCTACCACTTTGAAGATGCAACATATTTTTTTATTATGAAACAAACAAGAAATAACACAAAAAAACAGAACTTGCCTTTCACCCCCCCCCCCCCCCCCCCAAAGTCAATACTTTGTGGAGACACCTTTTGCAGCAATTACAGCAGCAAGTCTCTTGGGGTATGTCTCTATAAGCTTGGCACATCTACCCACTGGGATTTTTTCCCATTCTTCAAGGCAAAACTGCTCCAGATCCTTCAAGTTGGATGGGTTCCACTGGTGTGCAGCAATCTTTGTCATACCACAGATTCTCAATTGGATGAATACATATGCACGCACCAATTTTCTGTTTTTATTTTTGATCATTTTTTGAAACAAGTCATTTTTTTCATTTCACTTCATCAATTTGGACTATTT
Source organism: Oncorhynchus kisutch (assembly GCF_002021735.2). Lineage (NCBI taxonomy): Eukaryota > Metazoa > Chordata > Actinopteri > Salmoniformes > Salmonidae > Oncorhynchus > Oncorhynchus kisutch. The sequence continues at coordinate 29,824,822 of NC_034179.2, forward strand.
TGTGTATGTCCATTACATGAAATCCAAATAAAAATACATTTTAATTACAGGTTGTAATGCAACAAAATAGGAAAAATGTCAAGGGGGATGAATACTTTTGTAAGGCACTGTATATTCTCCTTCCTACCATGTGTTTATCTCTTCTCCCTCTTTCCTTTCTCTCTGTGTGTGTGTGGTGGGGGCGGGGTGGGGGAGGGGCAGCCTGCTGATGTCTTTGACAGCAGTGCCTCTGTGAGCCTGCACAGAGAGACCAGCCTTTTCTCTGAGGTTGAGGCATCTCTAATGGCTGTTCCAGAGAAGAGGGGGGTAGGGCAGGTACGGAGAGAGATCACCCAGGAGTGCAACGGCGTCTGTCTCATCCAGGGGTCACCTGGCTTTTAACCACCCTCTCCCCTCCCATTCCCCCCGTTCCTCCTTGCACATTCACCTGGTCCTCCCTTCCAGTTCTTCCCTCTGCATTCCCACAGTGTGGATCCTGACTGGTGCATGCTCCTCCTAACTAGGAGCCATTCTAAGATCCCTTTGTGCTTTTCATTCCTAAGACAAAGATGGTTCCTTCCCATAACTAATTTGGTTCATTTGTCTGCCAGTTTCGCTTGTATGTTACTTTTGCTCCTAATTGTTACTGTCTGTCATACTAGCATTCTGTTTGCCTGGCCAATTATACATTTTCAGGCATCTCCATTGCTTCACAAGTTATCACTGTCTTTCTCCAGAAGTATCTTTTCCTGTCTTAGTGTCACTTAACTTCTCCGTGTGTCTCCAGGGTCGTCATAGAAGGCTAGGAGAGGAGGAGTCGGACGTGGACATCGAGGGCTTCGAGGAGGAGGATGACGACGGGAAGCCCAAGACACCAGCTCCTGTAAGACTAAGATCATGAAGAAACAGAGAGATGGTTTTTGAAAGAGAGAAATGGCAGATTTGAAGACAGTCTGTAGTTCAGGCAAATTAGCTATTTTGATGATGACCTGTTCCCCAGGCAGAGGATGGTGAGGGAGACCTGGAGGATGAGGAGGATGAAGAGGAGATGCTGCTGCTGCCACCCCGCAGAAGACTGCAAGGTCATGAGGATGATGATTATGACGAGGATGAAGGCTCCAGTCGGCCAGCCCAGGCCAGCGTGCTGTACCAGGACCTGCTCATGTCAGACGGAGAGGATGACGCCAGCGAAGAGGAGGGAGACAACCCGTTCTCCTGTGAGTCACACTAGGGTGGAGGTTGTCATAGGATGGAGAATAGAGATGTGCTTTGGGTAAAAAACGTTCACCCAAATGACAAAATTACATATTGGTTTCCTTAACCTGTAAGCAGTCTATAGACACGGTATAACTTCAATCCATGCTTTGGTTTAGTTTCCCTGGCACTGTTTCCACATTTCTTTTTTAGCATTTGTCATGGGACCGATATCATAATGAAATGATCTGTGACTTTGTTGAGCTTCACAATCAATTTTAGATGCTTTTGGACGATTTGGACATACGGCATGAAAAATGCTAATATCTGTCCCATGACTTTAATGGGATTTGTGCTACAAATGTGGAAACAGTAGCAAGGAAACTAAACCAAAGCATGGATTGCTGTCATACCTTGTCCATATTCTGCTTACAGGGTAAGGAAACCAATGTGTCATTTTGTCATTTGGGTAAACTTTCCCTTTAAAATCTACATCCTATGATTGGAGGATTTCTGGAGTACATTAGGGACTGTTTGAAATGTGAGGTTCTAACAATGTTGCCTCTCCTGTCCTGCCCCAGCTATCCACCTGTCAGAGAGTGGCAGTGACTCAGACAGAGAGGTCGAGGTGCGTCCCCCGCCCCCTCCCAGACCCCACCATGAGACGGCCCGCATGGGCCTGGAGCAGGACGAGAGCATGATGTCATATGGGGAAGAGTTGCCGGATGAGACCCACCTGGAGGACAGTAATGTCAGGTACAACACCATGGCCGACACATTATATACAGTACAAGGTGTATTTGCATCGTTGTTTGGATCTTGGGCCCTATTAACCCATACTTTACCCTTCCCTCTCTTTCTCTCCCCGCTTCCCCATAGTTATGGGAGTTATGAGGGTCAGACCCACACCCAGACCTCCAGCATGGGCAATGGAGAGGGCTACGGCATAAGTGAGGAAGAGGAGGAAGAGGCAGCTCGGAGGAGGGGTCCCAGTGTGTTGTCCCAGGTGCAGCTGAGTGAGGATGAGGAGGACAGCGAAGAGTTCAGGTCCATCGGAGGAGAAAGTGACTTAGACTCAGACAACTAGAAGTGTTCCTGCATACATATACACACACTCAGACACAAATGCTCTTACAACCATAAACACAGACAGAGAGAGCCACACCTATACACAGGAATAGATGATCTCAGGCTCAGTAAATGAATACACCCTGAAGTTGCAGGCTGAATTACATTCACGTACTGTCATAACTTTATCTGGTGTCAGTCAATCCCTCAGTGTTAGACTTTGTTTGCTGCCCAGTCATTAACACACCTATAATGTCTCTACAATTAAACTTCTCTGTGAGATCAATATTGTACAAAATATTCAATCAATTGAAAGTGAGCTCTTCTATTATGGCAGGATTACATTGTAGTTGATGCTTTTAGTCAATGTTTTCTACTGGTTATGCTTTTTTCAATATACCAACACGTGTGTATATATATATATATATATATATATATATATACACACTTTTTTTTTTTTTACAATGATTTACCTTGAATAGCATTTTATTTCATGGTTGTGCAAAAGTTTGATGGTTGGATATTTGAATAGTCAACTTTAACCATTGTCTGTTAGCAGTGCCAGGTCTCATCCTAACCTTGTGTCTGTGAGACAGAGTTGAGTGCTTGCGTGATACTCTTATTCCCCTTTAACTATTATGATTGCAGCCTGGATGTTCAGGCATTTGAGATGTTTCCAGTACTGTTATTAGGAAACTCTCAAACTTTTAAGGAGATCCTAAATAAATGCTGTAAAACCAGATATGATTTAGTCATCTTTTCATGACTAAATGTTGACAGTATCTTAAAGTTGTCACGCTTATCAAAAGAAAGTATGACTATATTAGGGAGCCACCCTGCTGTCTGCTCCCACAGGGCATTGTCCAAGGACTGTGTTGCCATGTTGAGTGTTCTATTACCAAGGTGTTTCATTTTTTCCTATCCTGCCACACCTTTTTCCTATCCTGCACATTTGTATCTTATTCATGACAGTGGTCATTAAAGCTGGTGCATTTATTTTTTTGAACCTTTAACTTATTGTCAATAACGGCCTAGGAACAGTGGGTTATCTGCATTGTTCAGGGGCAGAACAGGGGATTTGAACTTGTAACCTTTTGGTTACTAGGCCAATGCTCTAACCACTAGGCTACGCTGCCACCCCAACATGAACTCTGCTCCACAGTAAACAGATTATTATGGTAGGGAGTCACATAGATGACGTGTCAAGTATAAAGTTTCCCTCCTTGAGGACTTTGTGTGTGGACAAAATATGCTAAACTCAGCAAAAAAAAGAAATGTCCTCTCACTGTCAACTGCGTTTATTGTCATGCTGGAGGATCATGTCAGGATGAGCCTGCAGGAAGGGTACCACATGAGGGAGGAGGATGTCTTCCCTGTAACACACAGCGTTGAGATTGCCTGCAATGACAACAAGCTCAGTCCGATGATGCTGTGACACACCGCCCCCAGTCCATGACGGGGTGTTCGCGGAGAGTCATCTGCTAGAACTGAAGGGGCTCTGGTTTTTCCCCCAAAGGAGACAGTAATACCCCGGAGCCCAGAAGACGGTAACCCGGAGGAGGTCTCCTGGAGGATACCTATTATTTTATTTTTCTTTATTGGTTTAATAAATACGCTTGAAACTGAGCTATCACACTTGTGTCTGTGTCTAATCAGTGTAAACCTTTTGATCAAACCCCCTGGTCTGCCACACACCAGAAAATGGCCAAAAAGAGTAGAACCAGCTCACCTGCTTTTATAATATACTTTGACTATTTGATGTTCAATGTCTGTTTTGAATACCAAATGGATGCAAAAGGCACTCATTTCACGGAACTACCCCACTACATTGGGAAGAACCACTCTAATCATTACGATAGTACTTGTGATCATACCCTGCCTAACCATAAACTTTACATTGTCTCATTATCTGAACATGAGTATAGCTCTGACGTGGGAGAAGGCTATAAATGTTTGACTGGTATTACTTCTCTCATATACATTTGGTCATAGAAGAGTGAAGATGAAGGGCTATATTTTGCTGGGTTTAATATTTCTGCTCCCTGTCACAGTTATTGGACAATATACGACACCAGATTGTGAGTAGCATCTTTTTCTGCAATGCAATCTTTTGAAGAAATCTGGAACGCAAACCTGTGTTATATAGCATCTGTAGCTCAGTTCGTAGCGCATGATGCTTGCAACACCAGGATAGTGGGTTTGATTCCCTGTACATAAAAATGTATGCACGTATGACTAAGTTGCTTTGGATAAAAGTGTCTGCTAAATGGCATATTGTCACATTACTGTAGCTATGCACTGATGGCACTTCTAAAATGGGCATGTTAAATATAGATTTAAATCAATGTCCTGCTGCTTTATAGGCTCTTTGTTGGCTAGGCCCTTTGTTTGAAGGTAGTGCTCTTTATCAAATTGTGTCTTTAGTTGCTCATGATGTTGTTTAGCCAAAACAATTGAAAAATGTAATGTTTCAATGACATGTTTTGTTTTTACATCCAGTGACATTGTGTGTAGGAATAAAGGACTTTGAAGTGTGCAGGACACATTTACCACCTAAATGCAGTGACAAGAGCAAATGCTACTGTAAGGACAATAAAGCATTTTGTAGGTATGTTTCAGTATTTCCTACAATATTTTCCCTCAATATTTGTATATACACTGCATATATCAAACATTAGGAACATCTTCCTAATATTGAGTTATTTTTGTTTACCCTACACTCTCTGAACGCTTAAAAACAACAACAAGTAACCCTGCCATATATTAATTAAAACATAAAGTTGATAGCAGAGAACAGGCCTACCAGCCTTAGATATGCAGTTTTACATGGCAAAGTAACAAGAAGGGTGTGGATTCGCAGACCACCGTGGACAAGGGTAGGGGTGAAAAGATATCTATTACACTAAAAGCACTGCATGAATCTACCATCTTATTTGCGGTCCTTGAAAAAATGGCTTTTTATAAATGCATTTCATACAATTATATGTCATTTTACATGAGTGGAGACAAGTAGAGTCTGTTTTAATACTACAGCAGAGCATGACAACGAATTAGCGCATGCTGCAGCAACAGAGACATTTTGATTTCTATACGAGCTGTTGTTCAAAAATAGGAGTCTAAGTTTGTAACAGTGCTAAAGTTGTCTGTCAACTGCAATAATTTTGCGCAACAGAACCAGTTACAACTGAAGTATCATGCAATGAATTAGAGAGAAAGCCAATCAATGTTGAATACAGCAGCCGCATATCATCAGGTAGGCCTGGTTTGTCTCTATGATATTCAGTGTTTGCCCTTAGACCATACTTCCCAAGAATATCACAGTCAACACAAATCCAGTTTGTAACAACAATATCATGGAATACAATTGAATAATTTTCCCAAATACATTTTTATGCATATTATGCAGACACAAAAAATAATATATATATATATATATATATATAATATATATATACAGGGACGTTTCTTTTTTTGAAGAGTTTATATATATATTGCCAGGGCAATGAATTGCAATGTCCGTACTGTGAGACGCCTAAGACAGCGCTACAGGGAGACAGGATGGACAGCTGATCGTCCTCCCAGTGGCAGGCCACGTGTAACAACACCTGCACAGGATCGGTATATCCGAACAGCACACTTACGGGAGAGGTACAGGATGGCAACAACAACTGCCCGAGTTACACCATGAACGCACAATCCCTCAATCAGTGCTGAGACTGTTCGCAATAAGCTGAGAAAGGCTGGACTGAGGGCTTGTAGGCCTGTTGTAAGGCAGGTCCTCACCAGACATCACCGGCAACAACTCCGCCTATGGGCACAAACCCGCCGTCGCTGGAGCGGGATTGATTTGGAGGTGGAGGGTCCGTCATGGTCTGGGGTGGTGTGTCACAGCATCATTGGACTGAGCTTGTTGTCATTGCAGGCAATCTCAACGTTGTGTGTTACAGGGAAGACATCCTCCTCCCTCATGTGGTACACTTCCTGCAGGCTCATCCTGACACGACCCTCCAGCATGACAATTCCACCAGCCATACTGCTCGTTCTGTGCGTGATTTCCTGCAAGACAGGAATGTCAGTGTTCTGCCATGGCCAGCGAAGAGCCCGGATCTCCCACCCATTGAGCATGTCTGGGACCTGTTGGATCGGAGGGTGAGGGCTAGGGCCATTCCCCCCAGAAATGTCTGGGAACTTGCAGGCGCCTTGGTGGAAGAGTGGGGTAACATATCACAGCAAGAACGGGCAAATCTGGTGCAGTCCATGAGGAGGAGATGCACTGCAGTACTTACTGTAGATGGTGACCACACCAGATACTGACTGTTACTTTTGATTTTGCCCCCCCCACACATTACTACATTTCTGTTAGTTACATGTCTGTGGAAATTAGTTTATGTCTCAGTAGTTGAATCTTGTTATGTTCATACAAATATGTACACATGTTAAGTTAGTTGAAAAGTAACGCTGTTGACGGTCAGAGGGCGTTTTTTGTTGTTGCTGAGTTTATATACAGTACCAGTCAAAATAGTACTTGTGCTCTGCTGGCCTCTCTCCTTACAAAAAGGATATTTAGCTCTTGGAGACGCAGGAGAAGCTAGACTAGAATAGCTTGCTGGACATTTATACTAATATTCGATGAACGATGCAAGCTCTTATTCTCTGAATGTTAAACACAGCAGTCACGGGTAGTTTGAAAGAAGAGCCAACGCGTGATGGCGGTAGGCTGTAGCAGTTATTTATTCAGAAACCATAACGATTCAATCTTAATGAAGAGAAATGAAAGCCGTCTGCATCTTATTCTAGTCCTATATTATTCATTACAATGATGAAGATAAGGACAACAAAGTGTATTTAATTTAACTGTTAAAGCCAGGAAGGAATGAAGCAACAACAGAGAGAAAAAGAGTCGGTTGGCTACGGGAAATATTATGAAAGGTGTATATACTCAGCCTACTAATTATATAAATGTAAAACAGGCCCTATTATATTTCAAAATTAAAATCAAATTCACTAGCCTACATGTATAATTGTAATTTTTTAGGCCACATGTCCTGCACCATGATCGCATGTTCTCTCCCAGCATCATGGTTTGAACGAGGAGCGTAAGTCCAGTCCATATATTACAATACAGTACATTAATACAGTCCACACTCAAAATTATTAGCCTACTGGAGCTTGTTTCATGTATTTGCCCAAGAGAGCATAGCTACATCTATGGGCTATTATGTTTGGATAGTAGACTATCATTTTGTCTGTCAAACAGGTAGGCTTTTCGATAATTTCTTGAATAGGAAGAAATATTCTCCAACACAAATACCTCTTGTTGTTAATAGCCTAAATTACAATTCGAGTAATTTACCTAACTTAAATTACAATATGAAGACTGTTTAAATGAATTAGGCCTTCTCGAATTAGCCTATTCAGCACCCATACACTGTCCATCTCCACGGCTGCCGCTTCATAGTAATGCAAGTTTTGTAAATTACTCGAATATGGCTTATGTGAGGTCAATAACTCTGATAAATAGTTTACTTATGGGCAAAGAAACATTGTTTTTATTCAAATCAATTATAGCTGTAGCAAGCTTACCTACGGTCCCCCTTCTCACCTTCATGCTCTCCCTCTCAAACTGAACAGGACATCAGTATGCGTAGTCTGTGCTCACATATATGGCTTTTTTCTCTCTCTCGCCTCCTGAAGTGCCAACGTACACAGTACAGTCATCGGTTAGGCAGTACAAAAGGTTTTACATCAGCAAGAGCAGGGCAGGCCGGGCTCACGATTGGGAAAGAAGTACATTAGAAATATAACTTCACCCCGTGCTTTTCCGAGCATGCTTTTCGTAAAGCCATGAGATAGCCTACTATAATAATTTAATCAATTAATAATTACATGACCCTCCCCTGGACAAAAATAAATAAATACTAAACCCCCCCCCTGCTTGAAATTGAAAAAACACGACCCTCCCTCATTTTTCTCTGGGTAACTATTGTGTACATTTCGATCTCTGCCTTAACAAGTGACATCAATTAGGGATCATAGCTTTCACCTGGATTCACCTGGTCAGTCTAGGTCATGGAAAGAGCAGGTGTTCTTAGTGTTTTGTATACTCAGTGCATATTTGTCTATATTTGTATATTTTGCGTTTTGGCATCAGACCTAATTAGAAAAGTATTCAGAATTTGCTGTTGTGTTCCTTTTCAGGTGTAACAACTACATAAACACGTGGTACATAGGGGAGAATTGCGACTTTGAGTGGACCATCTTGACCTTCGCCCTGGTAGCAACTCTACCAGGATTGGCCCTGGCTGCTATTGTTGGTGTGACGGTCCAGTGTGTCCATTACTCAAGGAAACCAGCTGAGAAACAAAAGGATCGGACAGAGGGGTGAGAGGGGGAGAGAGTTTGGACAAGGCTAATTATTTCCATGTGTTTTGCACATTGTATGGCACCTAGTATCAGGAAATAAGCTTGTTAAAAATATTTAACAGAATTGATTCAGATCAAATCAAAATCAAAGTTTATTTGTCACGTGCGCCGAATACAACAGGTACAAAGGACCTTACAGTGAAATGCTTACTTACAGGCTCTAACCAACAGTGCGATCTTTAAGTAAAAATAGGTATTAGGTGAACAATAGACAAGTAAAGAAATAGTCCAGGTAGCCATTTGATTACTTGTTCAGGAGTCTTATGACTTCGGGGTAAAAACTGTTGAGAAGCCTTTTGGTCCTAGACTTGGCGCTTCGGTTAGGGTTAGGGTTGCCATGTGGTAGTACAGAAAACATTCTATGACTGGGGTGGCTGGGGTCTTTGACAATTTATAGGGCCTTCCTCTGACACCGCCTGGTGTAGAGGTCCTGGATGGCAGGCAGCTTAGCCCCAGTGATGTACTGGGCGTATGCACTACCCTCTGTAGGGTACATTTGTCCACAGTCTTGTTTCAGGTTTGAAATGACTAGACACTTATCATATATTTATAATGTATATTTCACTCTTTCCAGTTACACAAATAATGCAATGTCACCAACAACATATGATAGAAATAACCAAGATGACATGTTCACCAACACTGTGTTTGCCTCAGACATGCCGGTGAGTAGCTTGAGTCCTTTACTTAAATCTCCACATGGTATTTGACCAACATATAGTATAATGATATTTCCAATGGTGATGACACATCCAGAGATCTTGCTAAATTAGGGATTCTTTATCTCCCAGCAATTATGAGTTAATCTTTTACCTCAGATAAATTAAACTGCAGGTATTCTTCTAAGGTCGTAAAACCAACCAAATCACAGGGTACTAAACTCTAGTGACCATAGGAGATGGCGAGAAACAGCCTTTGCACTGGTACAAATCACAGGATGATTTACATCGCCATGGCTATTGTACATAGCTGAATAGTCCTGAATTCCCTCGTCTTCAATTTTTTTATTCTAATTTGTATTTTTATTATTAACCCCCTCTTCGGAGGACAAAAATAACTTTGTTTTTACAGCTTTTTTGCCACCAATACATACATTTTACATATGCATTTGACATATTACATACATACATACATGCATGGCACTTTTTTACACAGTGTTCTGGTAACAGAAATATATATTTTTCTTTTTTTATATATATAGATATCTACAGTAAGTACCAGTGAAATATTTGGACACACCTACTCATTCAAGGGTTTTTCATTATGTTTAGTTTTTTCTACATTGTAGAATAATATTGAAGACATCAAAACTATGAAATAACACATATGGAATCATTTAGTAACCAAAAAAGTGTTAAACAAATCTAAATATATTTTAAATTTGAGATTCTTCAAAGCAGCCACCCTTTGCCTTGATGACAGCTTTGCACACTCTTGGTATTCTCTCAACCAGCTTCATGATGTAGTCACCTGGAATGCATTTCAATTAACAGGTGTGCCTGATTAAAAGTTCATTTGTGGAATTCCTTTCCTCCTTAATGCACTTGAGCCAATCAGTTGTGTTGTGACAAGGTAGTGGTGGTATACAGAAGATAGCCCTATTTGGTCAAAAAAAGTCCATATTATAGCAAGAACAGCTCAAATAAGCAAAGAGAAATGACAGTCTATCATTACTTTAAGACATGAAGGTCAGTTAATCTGGAAAATATCAAGAACTTTGAAAGTTTCTTCAAGTGCAGTCGAAAAAAACCATCAAGCACTATGACGAAACTGACTCCCAGGAAAGGAAGATCCAGAGTTACCTCTGCTGCAGAGAATAAGTTCATTAGAGTTACTGGCCTCAGAAATTGCAGCCCAAATAAATGCTTTACAGAGTTCAAGTAACAGACACTTCTCAACATCAACTGTTCAGAGGAGACTGTGTGAATCAGGCCTTCATGGTCGAATTGCTGCAAAGAAACCACTACTAAAGGACACCAATAAGAAGAAGAGACTTGCTTGGGCCAAGAAACACGAGCAATGGACATTAGACTGGTGGAAATCTGTCCTTTGGTCTGATGAGTCCAAATTTGAGATTTTTGGTTACAACCGCCGTGTATTTGTGAGACCAGAGTAGGTGAACGGATGATCTCTGCATGTGTGGTTCCCACAGTGAAGCATGGAGGAGGAGGTGTGATGGTCTGTGGGTGCCACGTTGGTGACACTGTCAGTGATTTATTTAGAATTCAACCCACACTTAACCAGCATGGCTACCACAGCATTCTTCAGCAATACTCCATCTCATCTGGTTTGCGCTTAGTGGGACTATCATTTGTTTTCAACAGGACAATGACCCAACACACCTCCAGGCTGTGTAAGGGCTATTTGACCAAGAAGGAGAGTGATGGAGTGCTGCATCAGATGACCTGCCCTCTACAATCACCCAACCTCAACCCAACTGAGATGGTTTGGGATGAGTTGGACCGCAGACTAAAGGAAAAGCAGTCAATAAGTGCTCAGCATATGTGGGACTCCTTCAAGACGGTTGGAAAAGCATTCCAGGTGAAGCTGGTTCAGAGAATACCAAGAGTGCAAAGCTGTCATCAAGGCAAAGGGTGGCTACATTGAGGAATCTAAAACGTAGAATATATTTTTTGGTTACTACATGAATCTGTATGTGTTATTTCATAGTTTTGATGTCTTCACTACTATTCTACAATGTATAAAATACTAAAAATAAAGAAAAACCCTTGAATGAGTAGGTGTGTCCAAAATTTTGACTGCTACTGAAAATATAAATTGTAATCGTACTTTATCAAAAGCCTTTTCAAAATCTGCTATGAAAACTAGGCCCGGTTTCTTTGATTTTCCATAGTGTTCTATTGTTTCAAGTTATTGTCGTATATTATCTTCAATGTATCGTCCATGTAAAAAGCCTGTTTGATCAGAATGAACAGTTATCTAGTGAAACCTGTTTAATTCTATGTGCTATGCATTTCACCAGGAGTTTCGCACCACAATATTGAAGCATTTCCTTGTCTTTGTTATTGTACATTATATTGTCCCATTAGATTATGTAGCAACAATCTCTGTTTTAGTTTATTACACTGTCAAGCAACATTTTTACATTTTGAACAGTAAACATTGCCCTGAGCAACTGTCTCTATTTGTCTTATTTCTGAAGAATCGGCCAAAGCCCTCCAGTATTCAGCCCACCCAGGAGAGGTTTCCCATGGCCAACTTACCCAACAGCCCTTACAGGTTAGCTGTCTGAACAAAATTCAACATGCCACTGGTTTTCACTTTCATTATGGGGATCCTTATTTGGTCTGCAATGTTATAATGTTCTTTAATTGAAATGTTGATCTCTCTACTCTCTTAGCCCCCAACCAAACGGCATGCAGCCCACTTTAGATAGATCGTCTTTGACAAACCTTACAAGCCAGCCGTACAGGTAAGCCCATGTAAGACTGTCAAATGGAATGTATCCAAAATACATTCTAAGCAAAACATTTTTTAAAACTTAGTTAAATAAACCCCCAAAAGTAATCAGGAATTACTGTGGTCCTCTTTTCAAAAAAGAAAAAATTATCCCGTTTACTATATTGTTCTCTTTATTCTATTCTCTTAGCCCTTCACCAAACAGTATTCGACCCTCTTTAGATAGATCGTCTTTGGCCTATCCTCCAAGCCAGCCATACAAGTAAGCTAGTTTTTGTGTTTTTCAGTATAATACTTTGTTCAATGGCAGTGATGTTGTACACATTTTGTTTGTGTTAACATACAATTCTCTGTGATAGACAAAAAGTTCTACAAAATTAGAGACGACAACAGGACAATGCTCCCTCTACACAGTTTTAGTAGTCATCCAGTGATTTGAGGAGCATGACACTGACGTTATCCATACCCATTTCCAGCATGTTATTTTATCTTTTGTTATTGACCAAAAAAAATCTACTGTTGAAATGTTGATCTCTATGCTCTCTCAGCCCTTCACCAAGCAGTATGCGACCTACTTTAAATAGATCATTTTTAGCCAACCCTGGGAGCCAGCCATACAACCCCGTTTCTTTTGATTTGTGTGCTTTCAATCTGCTACAGTACTTTGTTCCATGTCAATTTATATGATCATGTGCCCTTTCAACAACATCATAAGTATTGTTTTGAACTGTCAGCTATGCTACAGGTATGACACAGCCCCTGGGTAACCCCTATCCCAAGTCTCCATCGCCAAGGAACCCGTATGAAGACAGAGCACCACCTCCAGACCGTTATGACGACCAGCATATGAGACCAACACAGCCCCCACCTGGATACAACGGCATGATGGTGAGTGATTGCTTCCCTCTATTGAACAGTATGATGAATTCAACTGATCAACTGGACAAGCAAACTGTAGGGCGAAACTGTGGCTGAAACATGGCTTTAATCTTAGCCTAAAGGTCCATGTTAGTTAGCCCCTAGATGACCAGGCTGATATAGAAAGCAGTGTTTTGACATGAGATCTGTTTCTATCTTCTAGAGAGAAGGCATGTCTGGGTCTCCTGTGCCCAGTTCACCTGCTCCCCTCTACTCAGCTCCGGAGTACAACCCCAGGTCCCAGTTTCCCCGAGCCCAGATGGGGAGACTCTACTGAGGATAAACAGAGGGACCCTGGACTGAACTAGGAAGGAAGTGGAGCTCCACCAATTTCACTATTACAATGACCAAAATATAATTCATATCTAATTTCAAACTTTCATTTAACATAGCAAACATTTTAAATTTAAAGGCAATGTTCCCACATTCACAGAAAAATTACCTTTAAATGTTAATCGCGCAATAAGATGGATCTTCTGTGCTACGGATTTAGTAACAGGTTTGGGGTCAATTCCAATTTAATTTTAAATTCCAATTAAATTCTTGAATTCACTCATGAAGTGGAGAATTTACATTGAATTCAATTCCAATTTCAACAATCTTCAAGTTATGGAATTTGACTGTTTTGAGTTGGAATTGTAAAATAAAAACGAATCTTTGGAATTCAATGTGTACATTTCCCAGTTAATTTAATTAATGCACAAGTATCAAAAATTGACTGCAGGATTTGTTTTAAATCATTCCAGCTTGTATTTCTATATTTCCAGTATAGCTAGGCTGTCTGAACGGTGACATTATCAGCCTGAAAGCCTGATGGAATTGAATTCAATTGAGAATTTGTGGCATTGTGGATAATATGAAATTGGTAATTGAATTCTTGGAATATACCTAACACTGGATTGAGAGGAATTGATTTCTCTAAACTGACATGGAATTTGAATTTAATTACATGGAATTTACAGGGAGGGAATTTAATTTTAATATAATTTGTGGAACTAACCCCAACCCTGCTAAGTAATACCCTTTTTAGACTAGTCTGATTTGTAACAAATTAATTATATATATATATATTTCCACAGTACCAGTCAAAAGTTTAGACACATACTCATTCGAGGGTTTTTCTTTATTTTTTAAAACTATTTCCAAAAACATATGCTGAGCACTTGTTGGCTGCTTTTCCTTCACTCTGCAGTCCAACTCATCCCAAACCATCTCAATTGGGTTGAGGTCGGGGGATTGTGGAGGCCAGGTCATCTGCACTCCATCACTCTCCTTCTTGGTAAAATAGCCCTTACACCGACTAGAGGTGTGTTGGGTCATTGTCCTGTTGAAAACAAATGAGAGTCCCACTAAGCGCAAACCAGATGGGATGGTGTATCGTTGCAGAATGCTGTGGTAGCCATGCTGGTTAAGTGTGCCTTGAATTCAAAATGAATCACTGACAGTGTCACCAGCAAAGCACCATCACACATCCTCCTCAATGCTTCACGGTGGGAACAACACTTGCAGAGATCATCCGTTCACCTACTCTGCATCTCACAAAGACGACGGTTGGAACTAAAAATCTCAAATTTGGACTCAGACCAAAGGACAGATTTCCACCAGCCTAATGTCCATTACTTGTGTTTCTTGGCCCAAGCAAGTCTCTTCTTCTTATTGGTGTCCTTTAGTAGTGGTTTCTTTGCAGCAATTCGACCATGAAGGCCAGGTTCACTGTCTACTCTGAACATTTGATGTTGAGATGTGTCTGTTACTTGAACTCTGTTAAGCATTTATTTGGGCCGCAATTTCTGAGGCTGGTAACTCTAATGAACTTATCCTCTGCAGCAGAGGTAACTCTGGGTCTTCCTTTCCTGTGGCGGTCCTCATAAGAGCCAGTTTCATCATAGCGCTTGATGGTTTTTGCGACTCCACTTAAAGAAACTTTAGAAGTTCTTGAAGTTTTAAGAAGCAGTTTTAAGAAGCATTAAGGAAAGAAATTCCACAAATTAACTTTTAAAAAAGCATACCTGTTAATTGAAATGCATTCCAGGTGACTACATCATGAAGCTGGTTGAGAGAATGCCAAAGCTGTCATCAAGGCAAAGGGTGGCGACTTTGAAGAATCTCAAATTTAAAATATATTTTGATTTGTTTAACAGTTTTTTTGGTTACTACATGATTCCAAATGTGTTATTTCATAGTGTTGATGTCTTCACTATTATTCTACAATGTAGAAAATAGTAAAAATAAAGAAAAACCATTGAATGAGGTGTGTCCAAACAACTGGTAAAAAATAACAAAAAAGATGCGGTGTTGTCAGACCTCAAATAATTCAAAGAAAATAGGTTCATATTCATTTTTAAACAACACAATACTAATGTTTTAACTTAGACCCTAGATCATCACCGATCCTCCACCAAATTTCACAGTGGGTGCGAGACACTGTGGCTTGTAGGCCTCTCCAGGTCTTGCACCCACTGAAATTTGGTGGAGGATCAGTTGTCATTTTCTGCAAATAAATGCTCTAAATGACAATATTTTAATTTGGGAGAAATGTTGTCAATAGTTTATAGAATAAAACAAAAATATTCATTTTACCCAAACACATACCTATAAAATAGTCAAATCAGAGAAACTGATCAGTTTTGTCATGGGGGGGGGGGGGGGTTATCTATACCCTTCAAAGATATTTCAAAAAGTACATTTCCACAAATCAGATGTTCATCATTCTAAATCAATAAACAAAAAACATCTTGATTTCACCTCTCTAGGTCAATCACGGGATGACTTGATGTCAGTAGGTGCCCATGTAAGATGCAAAGCAGTGTCATCTTAACACAAATTCACCTGTTGCTAGATTATTTGTTACTGAATGAATGATGGCAAAAAGTTCATACGAAGAGTGAATGAATGGTTGGGGTGAACAATTTATCAGGAGATGTCTTTATTTACTAAAGGAGCTCCTAACATTTCAGTTGAGACATGAGAATAGATAACACTGATTTTGTCTGATGCATGAGAGACAGTCCTGATAGTGAACATGTTGTTGGCTCTGAGCAAAATGATTTTAGTAGTGCACACATGGGAAAAATGTAAAACCCCTGATTGTCTGACAAGCGATTATTTCAATGCATAATGGACACATACGAGTACAAAGCCGAGTCGTCCACATCCCCTTTCCATCCCTTTGAATACAGAGAAAACTGACACAGACGACTGTTTACATTTGCAATTATAACTGGGTCTTTAAAATGCACTATTTTCACAATTTATTGCTAGCAGAAACAGTACTAAAAAAATCATACAATGACTTGTCAGAGAACAGTTATCCCAAGGTCAAAATGAGAATAGTCAGCAGTCAATCAAACATGGCATTAGTTCAAATCAAATTATCTTAGCACTGACACTGCATATAACAAGTGTTGTGCTATTCAAACAATCCAGGCATGCACAAGCATACTACTGAAAAAAATGCGCTTTCAGCAATGTTCTGATTCAGGACTTGCCTGACGAAGTTTGTTTGAATAGCACCCTAGGTTTGAGTACTAATGGTGATGTGAGGATAAGGTTAATAAATAACTAATAAAGTTGTAAGAAAATGTGACAATTGCCATCCTTTACCACATTGAAACCATTGTATTTCCCTGCTCTATAGTGAGTGAGAATAGGATTGTTCTGAATATGGGAAAGGGTGTGTGAAGTGGAACTCTACATTAAAACGTCCTTGTGATGCCGCGCAATGTGCTGGCTCTTTTCAGAGGGCCTACGGAAGCCTTTAGTGCAGTAGTCACAACGGTGGGGATAGTCCTTGGTGTGGATGGATATGACGTGCCGTTTGAAACCAGAAGCGTCAGAGGAGCTGTACTCACAGTACTGGCACTGGTACACTTTCCGTCCACTGTGGGTCTTCATGTGCTTCTTCAGTTCCAGCTGATGCCTGAAGCCCCGTCGACAGCGCTTGCACTTGAATGGCAAGTCTTTGGTGTGGACGGACAGGATGTGGCGGCTGAGTATGAACGGGTCCGGCGTCTTGAAGTCACAGTGGCGGCACTGGTGCAGCCTGGCACCTTTGTGAGTCTCTGCATGTTTTTTGAGCTCCGAAGGCCGGTGGAAGCCCTTCTCACACACATCACACTTGTGAGGGAAGTCTTTGGTGTGCACAGAGATAATGTGGCGCTTCAGGTCACTGGAGTTGGTGCTTTTGTGCTCGCAGTGCGGACACTGGTGCGTCTTGTGGCCCTGGAAGATCTCCATGTGCCTCTGCAGCTCCCGCTCGTCAGGGAAGGCCTGGGGGCAGTGTCCACACTTGAAGGGCAGCTCAGCACCATGCTTACTCTTTATGTGGGTCTTTAGGTTGGACTGGTCGGCACAGCGGAACTCACAGTGCTGGCACTGGTAAGGCTTCTCACCTGTGTGGGTCCTCATGTGCTTCTTGAGCTCTGAGGGGTGGCGGAAACCCTTCGCACACTCCACACATACATGGGCAAAGCTCTTGCTGTGCACAGCCAGCAGGTGGCGGTTGAGCAGACCCTGCTCGGCTGTCTCATAGTCACAGTACTTACAGTGGTGCAGCTTGGGTTCCTGGTCACGCAGGATGAGCTTGTTGGAGCTGAGGGGGCTCTCTACACAGTAACGCCGCGTGAACTCAGTGAACTCTGGTACCCTGTCACTCTTCACTATGAGCTTGTGGCCCTCCATGTGGTTGTGGAAGTTGACCTTCTTGTTGGTGGTAAAGTCACAGTCTGTGCACTGGTACTTCTTCTTGAACATGTGGTCCGGGTGGTTCTTCATGTGGATTTTCAGGAAGCCTCGTGATCTGAACTTTTTCCCGCAGATGTGACAGGGGTACACAGTCAGAGGTTGGCCATCTGGACCAATGATCACAGCTGGGGAGAAGAGTGGAAGAAAAAGAACAGGCAGTGTTAGGACTACAGCTAAAAACTAATATTATAAAATTGTGTGGTTTAATGAACATAGAACCCCATACCTGTCTGACACTGACGTGTCTCTCCCTTCTTCTTTTTCTTGATATTCTGTTTGAGAGCTCTACTTGTACTCAGGCTGTCGCTGATCTTCAGGTAATGTGTACCTGTGTTGTTCTTGTTCTCCAGCCTGGAGTCCAGACTGTTACCTAGAGAAAATTATTTTGAGCCTATGTCATATACCACATCCACCAATTCAACACTAAAAAATCATGATGTGAACAAAATCGAAATGTAAGGCTAAATGTAGAATTCTATCTTACAGCATACTGAATGCATGCCTATGAAGGAAAGGAGTCAGCTTTACCATAAGCTGCAGCCCAGGCTATGGTGCCAAAGTTCTTATTATGGCTAGAGTCTTCCAGGGAGTCCTGAATGGCAGGGGCATCCTCCTCTCCCACTATCACCTCCATGTACACCTCATTTGCCATCTCAGCACAGTCTGCTCAGAGACAAGCAAAACGTAGTCATTATATTTAATACTACAACCACTTATTGGGACAAAAATAATAAGACAGACATATGATCTGATGTGTGTAAGGGATTGGAGGAAGTGCTGGTAATTCAGGGGACTCACTGATCTCTGAATCCTCCTGGGAAGGGTCTTTCACTGCCATGTAGACCATCTTCTCTCGAGACAGCTTGCCAATGCCCCCAGTCTCCAGCACTGTGTGACCGTTGTGGAAGTCACTCTCAGCTACAATCTCTGTGCCACCTGCACTCACAGTAAACGTCTGAAGTCAGGAAAACTAAACAGAGGTGTGCCTTTCAAATAAGTCGTAACTTTCAGAAAGCCAAATAATAGCAGTCCTCGCCTATGTTAACATCATCATCAGCCTCTGCCTTGAAGATGTAGACTTTGATGCACTCAGAGTCGTAGTCGCCCTCTTTGGAGCCATCCTCCTCAGGCATCACCTCAGAACCCATCTTAAGGGGCGTGTCCTCCATGTCCAACTTCTCCTCAACATCATCCACTGCACAAACAGCACAATTATTGTTCACTCCCCTGCGTATTTATTTAGACAGTGAAGCTAAAACTCATAATTTGGCTCTATAATATAGCATTTTGAATTTGAGATCAAATGTTTCATATGAGGCGACAGTACAGAATGTGACCTTTTATTTGAAGGTATTTTCATACATATCTGTTTTACCTTTTACAAATGAATGCACTTTATGTATCTAGTCACCCCATTTGAAGGTGTCTAAAGTATTTGGGCAAATTCACTTATCGTGTATTCAAGTTAGTCTTAAGTTTAGAGTTTTGGTCCCATATTCCTAGCACACAATGAGCACGTCAAGCTTGTTGGATGCATTTTCAGTTTGTTTTGGTTGTGTTTCAGATTATGTTGTTCTTTCGCGTCATAAAACATTTGATCTCAAATCAAAAATGCTGGAGTATAGAGCTAAATTAATCGTTTAAGTTTCACTGTCCAAATAAATATGTAGGGGTGTGTACATTCTCTGATTCATCCTATTGAAGGCAATTATTCTGTCAGTCTTGGACCAAATCAAATCAAATTGTATTTGTCACATGCGCCGAATACAACCTTACCATGAAAGGCTAGTAGTTCTAAGAACAGAAGATGTACGCGACTTACAGGAGATCACCAGGTAGTCCTCAGAGACACTCCCCCCATCCTCATCGTCCTGCTCCTCGATGGTGACTGCAGAGTCTTCCATCTCCTCCACATATGTCTCTGAGTTGCAGTTAGAGACCATGATCTCCTCCGTGACCATCTCAAACACCCGGTCAGGAACACTGTCAGATTCCTCTATGAGCTCTGCTGTCAGCACATGTTGATGGTGGTCTGAGTCCAGCACCTCATCGATGGCCACCTCGGCCCCCAGGACCGACTCAGTCATGATCATGCCGTCAGGGTCGTCACTGCAGCAGATGTCTGGCCCCTCTACAACCTCTGAGCCCAGGTCATGCTCAAATGTGATGCCCTCCTCATCAGTCACCACATCTGACACCAGCACCGCCTCTGGCACAGACACCACAATGTGGTCACCGTCGATGTGAGCCATGCCACCCATACCTGCCACTGGGGAAGTCAGGAGGAACTGTTAGACTCATCTTATCAGATCGAACATACACAGACACAGTCAAATGAACAAAAGGCCATGGAGTATTGATAGAGATGACATACCAAAATCCTGCATTATCATTGTGTGTTGCATCTTTGAGTTCTGCATCTGAAAGTTCAAGACCCCTCCACCACGGTCCATTCTATTTGTATCCTGTCTGGTGCAAACACAAAAGAGGAGAGGATTAAGTTGATCTCATTTTATTCATTCAATCAGGACCTCTGTCAATGCATAAATCAATACAAATGTGTCAACACATTTGATTCAATTAAATAATCAACAGACTGATCTTCATCAATGCTGAATAAACATTGACATAAAAACTACTAAATGTTAAGACTGAAAGATTAAAAACACATTGCATTTCAGCATTCACATTTGATGCTGAGCTCTCAAACCATCAGTGAAGTGTTATGCTTTTTGTTGTTGTCATCAGCAAGGGAGGCGACACTTGAAATAGAGAAAAGGAAAACACATAGCCGATAAATCAGTTTCCATTATATTATCTATCCTGAAAAATAATTATTTTGTGGAAATAAAGCAGACAGCTATAATGCTTGATTAGGTTAGGAGAATGTCAGGTTTGGAGAATTAGGTTAATGTTGGGAAAAGGGTTAGCTACAATGCTCTCCTAACCTGCTAGGAAACGTCCCTTCCGGTTGTAGCTGTACTGCATCTAGTCACAGCCGCGTAAATTATCCTACCTTGTTGGAATACCGTTATGACAGGAAGTTACTTTTTCGTAGCAGGTTAGGATCATTAACGTAGCAGGTTAGGATAATGAGGTTAAGGTTAGGAAAAGGGTTAGCTAAAATGCTCTCCTAGCCTGCCACGAAAAGTCACTTCCGGTCGTAGCTGTACGCCATCTAGTTACAACCCACTGACAGACAGACAGCAGAGAGAGCGCCCAGACGCAATAAATATGGCGGCTTCTGTTTACATTGTGGGCACACAACCCCGCCAACAATGACGTATAGCGCGAGCGCACAGGTGACTGTAGCAAAAATAATGAATACACATGAATAATATGCTAAATGATATTTAAGCATACGTCGAATCTATGATTTTTTTTCAGGACTCCAACAAGTGTGCAATACTGATGCTTTGCAAATGTTTTTCTGTTCTGTGCTAAATTAGCGAGCTAACTAGTTAGCAATAGCATTCCCAGCAATTGTAATCAATATTATCAGTAAAATAAACGCAGTAACCCCACAACTGTGTATATACTTTAGAAAGTGTGCACTGAAAGAAAACACAAATGAACATCGGCTTGCAAAAGTCACGATATATTTCCGAGCTAGCTATTCCGTTAATTAGCTTGGCTAGCTAGCCACCATTGTTGCCTTTTTCGACTGGGGTGGAGGCCCGTAGGCCTTCGTGACAAGGCCTCGTTGTCATATTGCATTAAACGTAATACATACTTACCAAACCAAGTCACTGGTGTCTTTTTTAAATGACACTTTTCGGGTTCAAACAGTCTTTCCGTAGTCTTCTTGTTAAATTAGGTTATATTTCTCATGGTGCAAATGAGAGGCCTGTACAACATTCTAGATCCTTAAGGCTGTTTTCAGGCCTGGACCAATCACGTAGCTCCCTGATAGCTCGGAAGGGTGGGGGCGGTGGGGGAGTAGACTGCGCTCAGTCTTCAATATTTTATTCCGAAACTGCTGGTCCCTGTCTCTACAACTAGACATACGTCATGTAACTATTGTAAAGTTTAGAAATCTTAAACATGTCTGTATGTACTAACTAATAGGTGGAAGTGCAGTGTATACCACAACTGCTCACTCACTTTGCAACAAATTGCTATGACTATCTGAAGTTAGAGCCCCTAGGCCCAATACTGTAACTGTCCTCTAAGTGTTAAATTCTGAGTTTTCAACTGAAACGTAGTATAAATTGTTACAATTTTTGTCACATGCACAGAATAAAGTATGTGTAAAACAGTACAGTACATAACTTGTGAGCTCTTTTCCTATAATGCACAATAGATATAGTAAAATAGATAAGAAATAAAACAAGTGAAATGGAGAGAAGAAAAAAATGAAACACATGAATGCAGATATATACAGATTTATATACAGGTCGTGCAGTACCATTATTTCAATGTGCAGGGGTACTGGAGTGATTGAGGAAGACATTTACATGTAAACCAGTGTAAAAGTAGTATGCAGAAAAAAATATATATTTATGACTGAGGCCTGTGTGATATACTGTATCGGTTCTAAGTATGTGGATTTGTGTGTCAAATCAAAACATTTGAATCATTTAAGATGTATTTGTGCAGCACCTTGCATGTATAACTGAGAAAGGAGGGATGTGTCCAGTTCCAGTGGAAGGGATCGTGAAGCCACACTAAATAAATCAGTACTGTATTTTTTTAATTTTACCTTTATTTTACTAGGCAAGTCAGTTAAGAACAAATTCTTATTTTCAATGACGGCCTAGGAACAGTGGGTTAACTGCCTGTTCAGGGGCAGAACGACAGATTTTGTACCTTGTCAGCTCGGGGATTTAAACTTGCAACCTTTCGGTTACTAGTCCAATGCTCTAACCACTAGGCTACCCTGCCACCCCACTAGGCTACCCTGCCGCCCCACTGTATGATCGGCAGGAGAAAATGACAACTCAAATGAAATGCACAGAAATCAAACCTACTGTTTAATGTACTTTAATACATGAAGTGAAAATATTTGAGGTGAGAGTTTCTTACAGATTACTAAGGAATGTTGAGTATACCGTTTTGCCTATGTGCATTGGCAGGCTGCCCCATTCTGTCCCAAATCAGGGTAGTGGATCTCTCAGGGGAGGCATAGACATGACCATGACTTGACAGGTACTCTCCAACTGAGAGGGCCTTACTGGGACAGGGGTTCCTCAAACCAGCGGGGCTAATGGACTGGGGTCTCTGCAGCCCTCTGATGGAAGAGGCCTGAAATGATTCTCTCAGGGACTGGCGTACTGCTCCAGTCGCAGGGTCACTGGAGCTCAAGGTTTTGGCAGGGACAAATGAAGATTGCCCACCACTCCTAAGCTTGACTGAAGACGCACCTACTGTAGGAGGTAATAATACGTTTGGAAATATTATGGCCTACACATGTGTATGAAATAAAACCAAGTACAAAATTCAGTTCCTATGGATTTCTATACACTTGATGAGATACAATCAAATTTTATTGGTTGTGTACACATATTTTGCAGATGTTATCGCAGGTGCAGTGAAATGCTTCAGTTTCTAGCTCAAACAGTGCAGTAATACTTAATACACACAAATCCCCAAAATATCAGAATAAACAATGTCATAGTCCGGAATATAAATATATATGTACATGATGGTGTGTATAGACATTATGGTTTAGTATATGCTCTCCCTACTAAAATACTAACCCACCAGGTGGAGACCTGGTTCAACCTGCGATAGGGGTCAGGCGGGATGTGGGGTGGTTTGTGGGGAGCTGGCCATTAGCCTCCAGGATGCGGCTGTTCCTGACTGCCTGGAGGGAGTGGAGGCTGGTGCAAGTAGGTGGTAAATTCACGTTGGGCATGCTGCTTTTCAGCATCCTACAACCTACATCTGGGTCAACTCCCATTTCACATATACAATTGGTCAAACACACACAGCAGATAATGTTAAACTGGTAGTGTCAATTTGTTTTTGTTTTCAAGTAAAAGTCAATATGTGAATTTGTGTGGCAAATTGGATTTTCTATTCAGGTGCTCTTTTTACCTATGCTCCTTGCGAGTTTAAGCAGCTTAGATTGAGTGTTGGCCTGTCTGGGAGGCCTTTGCTGCTGTGACCAGGCTGGGCTATGGATCTGGATGACTGGCCCAATGGGGAGGGCCAGTAGTGGGGCAGCTGGCTGGGAGGAGGTGTGTATGCGACTGTGTCCTCCAGACTATACTTGTCGAACTCCAGATCACTAGCCATAATTACAAGGTGACAGCATGGCTGTACCAACACTCCTGAATGGTGTGGCAGCAGCAGGGATGGAGGAATAGTCCTGTCTTAAACCTTGGGAGAAGAAAAACACTGTCAAACACCCTCTTCACAAGTAAAGTAATTATGTATGGTATGTGGGTCATTCTTCAGCTCAGGTAATATTTCAGTCCCTCTGACTTTTTATAGAGAATTGGGTCACCAAAATCACATGTTAAAATATTTTGTATATACATTGAAATGTCCAATATAATGAATTGAAATAAATATAGCATTAATTTAAACTTTATTATTTAAAAAAATCATATGTTTTAACTGACACTGAGAATTGTGTCATGTCCCCCAGGCATTTCACTTAAATTTTACTTGGGAAATGTATGTTAAAATGTGCACATAATTAATAACTTTTGCCATTAATGCAAACATATATTTGTGTTCTTTTGTTGAGAAAGTATTTTTATCAAATAAATTCCTGATTATTGATTAAAATCACACAATTTAGCTCTGTCCCTCAGTCTACACTCAACTCCGTCACACCAAACAAACTGACAATAAAAATGGTCAGTCCACCCTTATGTGCCATCAGGAAGTGACATCTTCAACATCATGGTACAGAAACAGGCACGTAATCACATTTTTGTATATCTGTACTTTGTTGTTTTTTAAAGTAATTTGGGGATAGTTGAGTTGACCAACTCAACCCCATTACATGGAATAAAGATGGAAAACTAGTACATGTCAAAATTATACTTTAACCCATAAAAATATACAATCTATTAATTTCATGCACAAGATGTGGTCTCCTGTCCTTCACCACATGAGGAGCAAAGGCCATTCTGAGCCAAAAAACTCAACCCCCATCACACTCAACCCCACCACGTTTCATTGTAACGGGGTTGTAAACCTGTGACAGAGTTGAGTTATTTACTTTATTTATGAATATTGCATCTAAACAGATTAATTATTCAATATATTATACATTATTCATACTCACTTATGAAGCATGCTGTAATGTGTTCCAAACAAAAAATATATTGTAAGGCAGGTAGCCTAGTGTTAGGAGAGTTGTGCAAGGCTCTTAACTTCAGTTGTTCCTTTAAGTCGCTCTAGATCCTAAATTGACCCCTCCTGTCTCAGCCTCCAGTATTTATGCTGCAGTAGTTTATGTGTCGGGGGGCTAGGGTCAGTTTGTTATATCTGGAGTACTTCTCCTGTCCTATTCGGTGTCCTGTGTGAATCTAAGTGTGCGTTCTCTAATTCTCTCTTTCTTTCTCTCTCTCGGAGGACCTGAGCCCTAGGACCATGCCCCAGGACTACCTGACATGATGACTCCTTGCTGTCCCCAGTCCATCTGACCGTGCTGCTGCTCCAGTTTCAACTGTTCTGCCTTATTATTATACGACCATGCTGATCATTTATGAACATTTGAACATCTTGGCCATGTTATGTTATAATCTCCACCCGGCACAGCCAGAAGAGGACTGGCCACCCCACATAGCCTGGTTCCTCTCTAGGTTTCTTCCTTGGTTCTGGCCATTCTAGGGAGTTTTTCCTAGCCACCGTGCTTCTACACCTGCATTGCTTGCTGTTTGGGGTTTTAGGCTGGGTTTCTGTACAGCACTTTGAGATATCAGCTGATGTACGAAGGGCTATATAAATCAATTTGATTTGATTTGAAATTACTCAAGGATTACAGTGTATACATGTATATATTCTAAGAAGACAAAGGTAGTGTCGAGCACGTCAAAATGCTGACCCAGAAAAAAGGGCATAATACCTTGTGAGAGAGAGCGTCAGAGATGGCAACTTCCTGCTTTTCACAACAGAATTACACAAACATGGATTCAAAGCTGGTACATGGAACTTTTTGGAGTCAAGCCATAGAAAAGGGGCTCCTGATGGTGTGGGAGGAACGTTGAAGAGAACGGCAGACAGGTTGGTGGCTAAAGGCCGTGATATCAGTGATGCACAGGAGCTTTTACAAAGCCCTCCGTGAGACAAACACGTCAGGTTGGTGGCTAAAGGCCGTGATATCAGTGATGCACAGGAGCTTTTACAAAGCCCTCCGTGACACAAACACGTCAGGTTGGTGGCTAAAGGCCGTGATATCAGTGATGCACAGGAGCTTTTACAAAGCCCCCCGTGAGACAAACACGTCAGGTTGGTGGCTAAAGGCCGTGATATCAGTGATGCACAGGAGCTTTTACAAAGCCCTCCGTGAGACAAACACTTCAGTGAAGCTGTTCTTTATGAAGAGTGCTGATGTTGAACGTGCAATGGAGATGATGCCAAGCCCGATAATAGCGGTGCCCTCCACCATGAGAATACACCAGGTCATCACCCTTTCTCCTGATGTCTCGTGCTGTCAGCTGCCTTTGTTCAACAAAGGACCTAAACTTTACATGCTTTAACTCACAGCATTTCAGTTCCAGGCAGAAGGTCCTAGCTGCTCCAGAATAGCCAGCCAATGAGGAAAATCCACAACCCATGGACGAAATCCAGGTCTTCTTGAGCAGTGGTGTGTAGTGGAATATGAAGATTACCTTTATTCAGGCATCATCCTCGGCACGGATGAAATTAGTCTACAAGTGAAATGTATGCATTGTGTAGTACCAGATTTTTATGGCCTTCTTGAGACGACATCAACTGGTAGTTCGATGAAGTCCTTGAAATGATTCCATCCTCACAGCGTGTGACATCCCGCCACGTAGAGGTTGAGAGAGATGTGTGGGATACTCTCAGGAAGAAAACCACGAATGAATGAATATGGTGCTCCTGAGAAGGATAGTCATGCTGACACTAGTGCTGTAGTTACAGCTGTTCTAGCATTCTAGAACAGCCTGGGGCAGCAGGTAGCCTAGTGGTTAGAGTGTAACCGAAAGGTTGCTAGATCGAATCCCCGAGCTGACAAGGTATAAATCTGTTGTTCTGCCCCTGAACAAGTCAGTTAACCCACTGTTCCTAGGCCGTCATTGTAAATAAGAATTTGTTCTTAATTGACTTGGCTAGTTAAAGGTACAAATTAAAATTCTAAATGCCAGTTTGAAACAGTTTGATGATGAAACCTGTTGAATGTCATTAATTACCCTAATGCCTGATGTGTTTTTATTTATTTCGATATTTACTGCAGTTTGGTTAATAAAACCCAGATTATTCTAAATATATCTAATGTCCTTATTACATGGTTGCATACAATGAAATGCAATGTTTTGGGGTAAATCTTGGAGTGATTTTGATAGTAAACTAAACTAGTTTAAATGGAAACAGATATGTCTCTTTAACTCCGTTACAATATTCAACCCTGTCACCCTAGCCTCAACCCCGTCACATGACAATATTTGTTAAATAAAATGGAAAAGATGAATAAATATGAATTTAATGTTTTCTGAGCTCAGCCTGAAATGTTAAGGACAATCCCAAGAAGATTAGATTTATGTTAAAATTCTGAATTGAAAGCATAAAAAATAAAAAAATAAATTACGAGCCCACTGACACATAATGTGTCTATTTCAGGGTTAAATATAAGAAAATTCTGAGACTTTACATATATTTTATATTCATAATAATTTAATTGGTTTGGGGGACACAACTATCTTTTATAATCATATTCAGACAACTTCCATATTGAAGATAAACGGTGTCCATGTCAGACAAAATTTACAATAATAAAAGAGCCTTAATGCCTGAGGTGGGAAAATATTTTTTCTTGAAGGTTTAGTATGTACTTAATGTTGTGGGGTGTTCAGAAAATGCATTTATTCTAGTAAAAAAAAGTATATTTGTAAAAAATATTACCGCAGCCCAAGAATGACCTATGTATGAATCAAAATTAGACAGTTTCCACACTCACTCTTCTCCTGCATGAGAGCCATGACCTAGATGACAGTGAGGTCCTGCAGCCTGTAGCCCATGGTGATGGAGTCATCTGAGACACTTGGCTCATTCTCATCCATGCAGGGTGGTAAAATAGCATCATTGTTATCTGAAATACCAAAGCAATAGAGACACTGAGTAAATACAACCAGGACTATCTGGAATTGTAGTCGGTGGGAGTTACACTGCATTTGGAAAGTATTCAGACTTCTTTTCCATATTTTGTTAAGTTACAGCCATACTCTTAAATGGATTAAATTGTTTTTTTCCCCCTCATCAATCTACACACAATACCCCCCAAAAAGCTGAAATACTACATTTACATAAGTATTCAGAGCCTTTACTTAGTACTTTGCACCAGCATATGGTCTCACAAGGGGTCTGAGGATCTCATCTCGGTACCTAATGGCAGTCAGGCTACCTCTGGCGTGCACATGGAGGGCTGTGCGGCCCCCCAAAGAAATGCCACCCCACACCATGACTGACCCACCGCCAAACCGGTCATGCTGGAGGATGTTGCAGGCAGCAGAACGTTCTCCACGGGCGTCTCCAGACTCTGTCACATCTGTCAC
The DNA here is from genome assembly GCF_002021735.2 of Oncorhynchus kisutch. NCBI lineage: Eukaryota > Metazoa > Chordata > Actinopteri > Salmoniformes > Salmonidae > Oncorhynchus > Oncorhynchus kisutch. Next base: position 29,853,261 of record NC_034179.2, read on the forward strand.
GCGCTCAGTGTGAACCTGCTTTCATCTGTGATGAGCACAGGGCACCAGTGGCGAATTTGCCAATCTTGGTGTTCTCTGGCAAATGCCAAACGTCCTGCACGGTGTTGGGCTGTAAGCACAACCCCCACCTGTGGACGTCGGGCCCTCATACCACCCTCACGGAGTCTGTTTCTGACCGTTTGAGCAAACACATGCACATTTGTGGCCTGCTGGAGATCATTTTGCAGGGCTCTGGCAGTGCTCCTCCTTGCACAAAGGCGGAGGTAGAGGTCCTGCTGCTGGGTTGTTGCCCTCCTACGGCCTCCTCCACGTCTCCTGATGTACTGGCCTGTCTCCTGGTAGCGCCTCCATGCTCTGGACACTACGCTGACAGACACAGCAAACCTTCTTGCCACAGCTCGCATTGATGTGCCATCCTGGATGAGCTGCACTACCTGAGCCACTTGTGTGGGTTGTAGACTCCGTCTCATGCTACCACTAGAGTGAAAGCACCGCCAGCATTCAAAAGTGACCAAAACATCAGCCAGGAAGCATAGAAACTGAGAAGTGGTCTGTGGTCCCCACCTGCAGAACCACTCCTTTATTGGGGGTGTCTTGCTAATTGCCTATAATTTCCACCTGTTGTCTATTCCATTTGCACAACAGCATGTGAAATTTATTGTCAATCAGTGTTGCTTCCGAAGTGGACAGTTTGATTTCACAGAAGTGTGATTGACTTGGAGTTACATTGTGTTGTTTAAGTGTTCCCTTAATTTTTTTGAGCAGTGTATATATATATTACACACACTCAGCAAAAAAAGAAACGTCCTCTCACTGTCAACTGCATTTATTTTCAGCAAACTTAACATGTGTAAATATTTGTATGAACATAACAAGACTCAACAACTAGGACATGAACTGAACAAGTTCCACAGACATGTGACTAACAGAAATTGAATGTGTCCCTGAACAAAGTGGGGGTGGGGGGGTCAAAATCAAAAGTAACAGTCAGTACCTGGTGTGGTCACCAGCTGCATTAAGTACTGCAGTGCACCTCCTCCTCATGGATTGCACCAGATTTGCCAGGTCTTGCTGTGAGATGTTACCTCACTCTTCCGCCAAGGCACCTGCAAGTTCCCAGACATTTCTGGGGGGAATGGCCCTAGCCCTCACCCTCCGATCCAACAGGTCCTAGACGTGCTCAAAGGAATTGAGATCTGGGCTCTTTGCTGGCCATGGCAAAACACTGACATTCCTGTCTTGCAGGAAATCACGCACAGAACGAGCAGTATGGCTGATGGAATTGTCATGCTGGAGGGTCATGTCAGGATGAGCCCGCAGGAAGGGTACCACATGAGGGAGGAGGATGTCTTCCCTGTAACGCACAGCGTTGAGATTGCCTGCAATGACAACAAGCTCAGTCCGATGATGCTGTGACACATAGCCCCAGACCATGACGGACCCTCCACCTCCAAATCGATCCCGCTCCAGAGTACAGGCCTCGGTGTAACGCTCAGTCCTTCGGCGATAAGCGCGAATGTGTTTTTGCCAGTCCTGTCTGGTCCAGCGACGATGGGTTTGTGCCCATAGGCGACGTTGTTGCCGGTGAGGTATGGTGAGGACCTGCCTTACAACCAGCCTACAAGCCCTCAGTCCAGCCTCTCTCAGCCTATTGCAGACAGTCTAAGCACTGATGGAGGGATTGTGCATTCATGTTGTAACTCGGGCAGTTGTTGTTGCCATCCTGTACCTGTCCTACAGATATGATGTTCGGATGTACTGATCCTGTGCAGGTGTTGTTACACGTGGTCTGCCACTGCCAGGACGATCAGCTGTCCGTCCTATCTCCCTGTAGCGCTGTCTTAGGCGTCTCACAGTTTGGACATTGCAATTTATTGCCCTGGCCACATCTGCAGTCCTCATGCCTCCTTGCAACATGCCTAAGGCACTTTCATGCAGATGAGCGGGGACCTTGAGCATCTTTCTTTTGGTGTTTTTCAGAGTCAGTAGAAAGGCCTCTTTAGTGTCCTAAGTTTTAAAAACTGTGACCTTAATTTCCTACTGTCTGTAAGCTGTTAAATCAAATGAAATGAATTTATATAGCCCTTCTTACATCAGCTGATGCCACAAAGTGCTGTACAGAAACCCAGCCTAAAACCTCAAACAGCAAGCAATGCAGGTGTAGAAGCACGGTGGCTAGGAAAAACTCCCTAGAAAAGCCAAAACCTAGGAAGAAACCTAGAGAGGAACCAGGCTATGAAGTGTGGCCAGTCCTCTTCTGGCTGTGCCGGGTGGAGAATATAACAGAACATGGCCAAGATGTTCAAATGTTCATAAATGACCAACATGGTGAAATAATAATAATCACAGTAGTTGTCGAGGGTGCAACAGGTTAGCACCTCAGGAGTAAATGTCAGTTGGCTTTTCATAGCCGATCATTAAGAGTATCTCTACCACTCCTGCTGTCTCTAGTAGAGGTCGACGGACTATGATTTTTCAACGCCGATACCGATTAATCGGACGATTTGTATTTATTTATTTGTAATAATGACAATTACAACAATACTGAATGAACACTTATTTTACCTTAATATAATACATCAATAAAATCAATTTAGCCTCCAATAAATAATAAAACATGTTCAATTTGGTGTAAATAATGCAAATGTGCAATATGTGCCATGTAAGAAAGCTAACGTTTAAGTTCCTTGCTCAGAACATGAGAACATATGAAAGCTGGTGGTTCCTTTTAACATGAGTCTTCAATATTCCCAGGTAAGAAGTTTTAGGTTGTAGTTATTATAGGAATTATAGGACTATTTCTCCCTATACCAGTTGTATTTCATATACCTTTGACTATTGGATGTTCTTATAGGCACTTTAGTATTGCCAGTGTAACAGTATAGCTTCCATCTCTCTCCTCGCCGCTACCCGGGCTCGAACCAGGAACACATCGATAACAGCCACCCTCGAAGCAGCGTTACCCATGCAGAGCAAGGGGAACAACTACTCCAAGTCTCAGAGCGAGTGACGTTTGAAACGCTATCAGCGTGCACCCCGCTAACTAGCTAGCCATTTCACATCGGTTACACCAGCCTAATCTCGGGAGTTGATAGGCTTGAAGTCATAAACTGCGCAATGCTTGAAGCATTGCGAAGAGCTGCTGGCAAAACGCACAAAAGTGTTGTTTGAATGAATGCGTACGAGCCTGCTGCTGCCCACCCCCGCTCAGTCAGACTGCCCTATCAAATCATAGACTTAATTATAACATAATAACACAAAGAAATACAAGCCTTAGGTCATTAATATGGTCAAATCCGGAAACTATCATTTCGAAAACAAAATGTTTCTTCTTTCAGTGAAATTACAGAACCGTTCTGTATTTTATCTAGTGGATGGCATCCCTAAGTCTAAATATTGCTGTTACATTGCACAACCTTCAATGTTATGTCATATTACGTAAAATTCTGGCAAATTAGTTCGCAATGAGGCCCAAACTGTTGCATATGCCCTGACTCTGCGTGCAATGAACGCAAGAGAAGTGACACAATTTCACCTGGTTAATATTGCCTGCTAACCTTTCTTTTAGCTAAATATGCAGGTTAAAAAAATATATACTTATGTGTATTGATTTTAAGAAAGGCATTGATGTTTATGGTTAGGTACACGTTGGAGCAACGGCAGTCCTTTTTCGCGAATGCGCACCGCATTGATTATATGCAACGCAGGACACGCTAGATAAACTAGTAATATCATCAACCATATGTAGTTATAAGTAGTGATTATGATTGATTGATTGTTTTTTATAAGATAAGATTAATGCTAGCTAGCAACTTACCTTGGCTTCTTACTGCATTGGCGTAACAGGCAGGCTCCTCGTGAGGCAGGTGGTTAGAGCGTTGGACTAGTTAACTGTAAGGTTGCAAGATTGAATCCCTGAGCTGACAAGGTAAAAATCTGTCGTTCTGCCCCTGAACAAGGCAGGTAACCCACCGTTCCTGGGCAGTCATTGAAAAAAAGAATGTGTTCTTAACTGACCTGCCTCGTTAAATAAAGTTGTAAAAAAAAATATTTAAAAAAGGCAAAATCGGTGTCCAAAAATACCGATTTCCAATTGAAATCGTCCCTAATTAATCGGCCATTCCGATTAATCGGTAGACCTCTAGTCTCTAGAGAGTTGAAAACAGCAGGTCTGGGGCAGGTAGCACGTCCGGTGAACAGGTCAGGGTTCCATAGCCGCAGGCAGAACAGTTGAAACTGGAGCAGCAGCACGGCCAGGTGGACTGGAGAACAGCAAGGAGTCATAATGCCAGGTAGTCCTGAGGCATGGTCCTAGGGCTCAGGTCCCCCGAGAGAGAGAGAAAGACAGAAAGAGAGAGAGAATTAGAGAACGCACACTTAGATTCACACAGGACACCGAATAGGACAGGAGAAATACTCCAGATATAACAGACTGACCCTAGCCGCCCGACACAAACTACTGCAGCATAAATACTGGAGGCTGAGACAGGAGGGGTCAGGAGACACTGTGGCCCCATCCGATGATACCCCCGGACAGGGCCAAACAGGCAGGATATAACCCCACCCACTTTGCCAAAGCACAGCCCCCACACCACTAGAGGGATATCTTCAACCACCAACTTACATCAACAACCAACTTACCATCCTGAGACAAGGCCGAGTATAGCCCACAAAGATCTCCGCCACGGCACAACCCAAGGGGGGCACCAACCCAGACAGGAAGACCACGTCAGTGACTCAACCCACTCAAGTGACGCACCCCTCCTAGGGGCGGCATGGAAGAGCACCAGTAAAGCCAGTGACTCAGCCCCTGTAATAGGGTTAGAGGCAGAGAATCCCAGTGGAGAGAGAGGAATCGGCCAGGCAGAGACAGCAAGGGCGGTTCGTTGCTCCAGTGCCTTTCCGTTCACCTTCACACTCCTGGGCCAGACTACACTCAATCATAGGACCTACTAAAGAGATGAGTCTTCAATAAAGACTTTAAAGTTGAGACCGAGTCTGCGTCTCTCACATGGGTAGGCAGACCATTCCATAAAAATGTAGCTCTATAGGAGAAAGTCTTGCCTCCAGATGTTTGCTTAGAAATTCTAGGGACAATTAGGAGGCCTGTGTCTTGTGACCGTACCGTACGTGTAGGTATGTACGGCAGGACCAAATCGGAAAGATAAGTAGGAGCAAGCCCATGTAATGCTTTGTAGGTTCGCAGTAAAACCTTGAAATCAGCCTTTGCCTTAACAGGAAGCCAGTGTGGGGAGGCTACCACTGGAGTAATATGATCAAAGTTTTTGGTTCTAGTCAGGATTCTAGCAGACGTATTTAGCACTAACTGAAGTTTATTTAGTGCTTTATCCTGGTAGCCGGAATGTAGAGCATTGCAGTAGTCTAACCTAGAAGTAACAAAAGCATGGATTAACTGTTCTGCATAATTTCTGGGCAGAAAATTAGATTTTTGCAATGTTACGTAGATGGAAAAAAGCTGTCCTTGAAACAGTCTTGATATGTTCGTCAAAAGAGAGATCAGGGTCCAGAGTAACGCAGAGGTCCTTCACAGTTTTATTTGAGACTGTACAACCATCAAGATTAATTTTCAGAATCAACAGAAGTGTCTTAGTGTCTCAATGACCGTTCCACAGGTGCATGTTCATTAATTGTTTATGGTTCATTGAACAAGCATGGGAAACCCTTTACAACGAAAATCTGTGAAGTTATTTGGATTTTTACAAATTAGACAGGGTCCTTAAAACGGGACGTTTCTTTTTTGCAGAGAAAAACACAGTTGAAGACGGAAGTTCTGGGATGTCCCCAATACACCTTAGCCAAATACATTTAAACTCAGTTTTTCACAATTCCTGACATGTAATCCTAGTAAAAATGCCCTATCTTAGGTCAGTTAGGATCACCACTTTATTTTAAGAATCTGAAATGTCATAATAATAGTAGAGAGAATGATTTATTTCAGCTTTTATTTCTTTCATCACATTCCCAGTGGGTCAGAGGTTTACATACACTCAATTAGTATTTGGTAGCATTGCCTTTATATTGTTTAACTTAGGTCAAAGGTTTTAGGTAGCCTTCCACAGCTTCCCACAATAAGTTGGGTGAATTTTGGCTTATTCCTTCTGACAAAGCTGGTGTAACTGAGTCAGGGCTTTGTGATTGCCATTCCAATACCTTGACTTTGTTGTCCTTAAACCATTTTGCCACAACTTTGGAAGTATGCTTGGGGTCATTGTCCATTTGGAAGACCCATTTGTGACCAAGCTTTAACTTCCTGACTGATGTCTTGAGATGTTGCATCAATATATCCACATAATTTTCCTACCTCATGATGCCATCTATTTTGTGAAGTGCACCAGTCTCTCTTGCAGCAAAGAACCCCCACAACATCATCCTGCCACCCGTGCTTCACGGTTGGGATGGTGTTCTTCAGCTTACAAGCGTCCCCCTTTTCCCTCTAAACATAACGATGGTCATTATCCCTTTTTCCTCCAAACATAACGATGGTCATTATGGCCAAACAGTTCTATTTGTGTTTCATCAGACCAGAGGACATTTCTCCCCAAAAAATACGATCTTTGTCCCCATGTGCAGTTGCAAACTGTCGTCTGGCTTTTTTATGGCGGTTTTGGAGCAATGGCTTCTTCCTTGCTGAGCGGCCTCTGATTTGCACTCTTAGCACCAAAGTACGTTCAATCTCTAGGAGACAGAATGAGTGTCCTTCCTGAGCGGTATGACAGCTGCGTGGTCCCATGGTGTTTATACTTGCGTACTATTGTTTGTACAGATGAACGTGGTACCTTCAGGCATTTGAAAATTGCTCCCAGGGATGAATCAGACTTCTGGGATGTCCAATATTTTTTGAGGTCTTGGCTGATTTCCCCATCAAGCAAAGAGGCACTGAGTTTGAAGGTAGGCCTTGAAATACAACCACAGGTACACCTCCAATTGACTCAAATGATGTCAATTAGCCTATCAGAAGCTTCTAAAGCCATAGCATCCTTTTTCTGTAATTCTTCAAGCGGTAAAAAAAAAAAAAAAGGCGCAGTCATAGTGTATGTAAACTTCTGACCCACTGGAATTGTGAAATAATCTGTCTGGAAACAATTGTTGGAAAAATTACTTGGGTCATGGAAAAAGTAGATATCCTAACCAACTTGCCAAAACTGTAGTTTGATAACAAGAAATTTGTGGAGTGGTTGGAAAAACTAATTTTAAATGACGCCAACATAACTATGTAAACTTCAACTGTAATTAAATATATACACACACACACTCCTTTTCTAACAATAGAAATTGCTAGCTACACATTTTATATGTATAACAATCAAATATGGCACCATCAGTAAAAACTGTGTTTTTGTTTGATAGCCATTATTTGATACTCACCACACAAGACCAGTTGATAATGCTAGACAACCGGAGTCAGCCAACCGCCAAAGTCCCCCCCCCCTTACAGATTGTTCCATTTTTGTGTGATGCATCTACCCCAAAATAAATGGTTTATTACAGCAAAGGAATATAATGCATACATATAAAAACAGCAACTTTAGACAGATCTCTGCTGACTGACAAGTTCCCCAATCATAGTTTCACTTTGAATTGCATAGATAAAAAACATAAATAAATAATGAAAACGATTCAAACTTAGATATAATTTTATTGTTCCAAGATCATAACCCAATAAATCCATTTCAAGTATCCATGTTGTGGAGGGCAGGATCTCTCATATCATGGAAGCAATGTTAAATCCTGCACATTTTCCACATAAGGCAACAAGGATCCTCAAATCAATCTGCAGATGTCTTTCTTAGAGTTGACTGGGTTTTAAAGGGAGTTAGTTTCAGCTCAAAAATCAGACTAATTTGAACAGTAAAAACATCATAAAGATTTGATTCTGGGGTATAACGGCCTTGCAGTGTATTGCGCTTACCAGTTATTAAAGCAGATAGTCGTGTTTGAGAGTTATATAGCTGACAACACTTTATAATCAATCAAAAAGAGAAAATATTAGGCCTTACACATACGCAGGATTTTGAGCTGCTCAAGCAGTCGTTTTCTAAATGGACGAAGACTAAACTGAAGTTGAAGGGGCGCATGCTACCCCAAGCGGCGAGTGCCCGAAGGATTCCCGAGTTTGAGCGCTGAAGTTCCTTTAATAATTTGAACTTTCCAATACCTCGCAAAACCACTTGGGTTAGTAAAGCTAAATTAATGTGACAGCAACATTAGAAGCTCCATGCATTAAAGACCTTATTGCTTGACGAATAAAAGATGTCAGATGTGCAAGAGACATTGAATCACATTCATTAGGTATACACGTGTACAAAATCCTTCCATGACAGACTAGGGGGTTTCAAATTGATTCCACGGAGAGCCTAGTGTCCGCAGGTTTACGGTTTCCTTTCAATTAATCCCTAGATAACCAGGTGTGGGAAGTTCCTTGCCAATTAGTGACCTTAATTCATCAATCAAGTACAAGGGACGAGCGAAAACCAGCAGACACTTTGCCCTCATGGAATGAGTTTGACACCTGTGACATACTTGCCAGGTGAAAGCTAGCTCTTATTGAGATCACCTGTTAAATCCACTTCAAAATCAGTGTAGCTGAAGGGGAGGACACAGGTTCATGGATTTTTAAGCCTTGAGACATGGCTTGTGTGCCATTCAGAGGGTGATTGGGCAAGACCAAAATATTTTAGTACCTTTGAATGGGGTATGGTAGTAGGTGCCAGATGCACCGGTTTGAGTCAAGAACTGCAACGCTGCTGCGTTTTTCACACTTAGCAGCGTCCCGTGTGTATCAAGAATAGTCCACCACCTGAAGAACATCCAGCCAAACTTCACACATGGGCCAGCATCCCTGTGGAACACTTCACACCTTGTAGTACAGTCCACACCCAGACAAATTGACTGCAAAGGTGTTCCTAATGTTTTATACACAGTGTGTTCGCACAGCAAGTGATGCTTTGATTACAATTACATAAAACCATGCAACTAAATATTTAAATCATGGTATCAACATGCCAAGGCATAGAATTAAGGACACTTTAACGGAATTGTGAACGGCAAGTGCTTCCTAGAATATCGCATGAAAAACAAGCTTATTTAGCATAAAGACAACTGAAGACTAGCTTAACTAAAGCAAGGATGTAAACAATACACAGTGCTTTATTCTTGAACTGTGCCAAAAGCACCTTCGTCGTAAAATTAAAAATACTGTCTAGGAAATGCAAGTGGGTAGCTTCACATTTCAAGTCCCCCCCCCCCATATAAAAAAAATATCAGTGACAAAAAACAAACAAGCTCATAAAACAGAACTAGCCATCTTGGAGCATTTCTCTCAAATGGGGCGTCAGCAGCAATGTAAACTACGACTTTCAATCTTACAATAGACAATGCTTATATGTAACAACAACCTGGCATATTATTACACCAAGTACCTCAAATCTGCATTTGACAAGACAAAAAGGTCAAACCTGTAGATAGCCAGTGCAATAACAGAATATTGGAAAACGTAGCCTACCCCACGGTAGGAGTATTTACTAACTACTTCCATCCCTTCTCTTGACACGGGAAATGAATGAATGGGCTGTGATTGTGGTGCTCCAGACATCCCTCCTTTGGTACAGGTTCACCTTGTTACAAGGGAACATGGCTGAAGAGATACGACACAGACTCCCCGTTGTGTGTCCGGCGAATAGCCTCTGCCAAGATCATGGAGATGTCAATAACCTGAAATGAGAAAACGAATTAACAAACCAGAATCTCACTCAAGACTTCTTGAATATTGCCTCACAGATAACTTCAAACCGCCAAAGATAAAACAATTGGTCAACTAAACACCAGTGTGTGTGTAATATATCAGTGCACTTGGAAATTATTCAGACCACTTGACTTTTCCCCCCATTTTGTTATGTTACAGCCTTACTCTAAAATGGATAACAAATAGTCCCCCCCTCATTAAAATCTACACACAATACCCCATAATGGCAGAGCAAGAATAGGTTGAAATTGTTGCATAGTAAACCTGATATCATATTTACATAAGTATTCAGACTCTTTACTCAGTACTTTGTTGAAGCACCTTTGGCAAAGATTACAGCCTCAAGTATTTTGGGGTATGACGCTACAAGCTTGGCACACCTGTATTTGGGCAGTTTCTCCCATTATTCTGTGCAGATCCTCTCAAGCTCGGTCAGGTTGGATGGGGAGAATTGCTGCACAGCTATTTTCAGGTCTCTCCAGAGATGTTTGATCAGGTTCAAGCCCAGGCTACTCAAGGACATTCAGAGACTTGTCCCAAAGCCACTCCTGCGTGGCTATGTGCTTAGGGTCGTTGTCCTATTGGAAGATGAACCTTCACCCCAGTCTGAGGTCCTGAGCACTCTGGAGTAGGTTTTCATCAAGGATCTCTGTACTTTGCTCCATTCACCTTTGCCTCGAGCCTGACTAGTCTCCCAGTCTCTGCCGCTGAATAACATCCTGCCATCACCACGGGGATGGTGCCAGGTTTCCTCCAGACGTTTGGCATTCAGGCCAAAGAGTTCAATCTTGGTTTCATCAGACCAGAGAATCTTGTTTCTTATGGTCCGAGTGTCTTTAGGTTCCTTTTGGCAAACTCCAAGCGGGATGTCATGTGCTTTTTACTGAGGAGTGGCTTCCGTCTGGCCACTACCATGAAGGCCTGATTGGTGGAGTGCTGCATAGATGGTTGTCCTTCTGGAAAGTTTTTGCTCTGATATGCACTGTCAACTGTGGGACCTTATATATAGACAGGCGTGTGCCTTTCCAAATGATGTTCAATCAATTGAATTTACCACAGGTGGACCAATCAAGTTGTAGAAACAAAGGATAATCAATGTAAACAGGATGTACCGGAGCTCAATTTCAAATCTCATAGCAAAGGGTCTGAAAACAAAGTTCTGTTTCTAATTTTAATACATTTGAAAACATTTCTAAAAACCTGTTGTTTTCGCTTTGTCATTATGGGGTATTGTGTGTAGATAATTATTTCAATCCTATTTTAGAATAAGGCTGTAACGTAACAAAACGTGGAAAAAGTCAAGGGGTCGGAGTACTTTCTGAAGACACTGTAGCATAGTTTCACAGTAAAGAGACTAGGACAATGCAATACACAGTAAGAATTCATCAAGCAGATACTGTAGTTAAGGCAACATGCTGAGCCATGGAAATGAAGATTGACAGCCTGCTGCTTAGATAATCATTGGACATTGTTTAAAGAGGTTTCTATGGAGTGGAGGGAGGTTGGTATGTGTGCTCTGTACTGGTGTCATGTGATCTGCTATTTGTGAAAGCAAAACATTTGTCCAAACTTCAGCCACTTTCAGTGAATTTCTTACAGTTCAGAAAATGAACTATAATTAAATTATTTTAGAAAATATTAATATAATATTCCCAAAGTGACCTAAAACCTGCAACAACAAGTAAAGCGTTAGGTGCTGAGGCAGGGATTCACACCTAGGGTTGGGCGATTTATCAAATTAATTATGTTTTAGCGCGATATTCCAAACGCCTACGTCACAAGAATCTCTATAATTTGTTTTAATGTATAAGCGCTTAAGCCCACTTGTTCTCATGTCTATATGGTCTTGTCGCTTTCACTTCTGCGATGGTGCACATTCCTATTATCACACACACACAAACAAAGATGAAAGAAAACCACTTGTCAGAGGTTTCAATTTGCATTTGAGGTTTGGTCCAACAATCGGTCATAAGGACATCGAAACACATTGAGAAATTATTTTACTGTAATAGACAAGAACTTAAAAAAGGGTAACATTGGAAAGGTTGTCTCTCAACTCCTCAAATTCCTCGATGAGCAGACACTGGAAAAACAGGAGTATCAATGAATATTGAGTCTGGAAAATGAATGCTCAGTTTGTCAAGTGCGGGTTACCCCTAGCAGCATTTTAGACAGACTTATTTTCTAAAATGTGCAATGAGCATAAACAACAATTACATAAGGAATTGGCAACTCGTTCTCATTCTGAGAAATAAGGTAGGCCACTTGAATTCAACATCTGAACAAAGTGGATAGTCTGTCATGCTGTTCAAACAGTTGGAGACTGACAGAAGGGTGTGTTAATTATTCAACTGTTCTACCTTGTTAGCAAGCAAATTGATCCAAATTAGCTAGACTTTAAATATAAAGATTAGCTGGCTACTCACTAGCACATGGACTTGTGCTTGAGAGATGTTTATGAGGCCAGTGTTCATTTTCTATACTGCCTGCTAAGTTGGTCATTATTAGTGAATGTGCATAGTTCTGGTTAAATTTGTAACCAAAAGCCATTTTCAGACTTACATTTCAGTTATGTAAATTATGTTTTATTTGATGACTTTTTTTCCCATTGTTAGTCATCTCATCTCTATAGAGCTACTGCCAAGAGAATTCTCTTCGGTTATATTCACAGCCGCGTATATTCCCCCTCAAGCAGATACCACGACGGCCCTCAAATAACTACACTGGATACTATGCAAACTGGAGGTTAGAGGTTGACCGATTAATCGGAATGGCCGATTAATCAAAAGGAATCAGCCAAGACCTCCACAAGTCTGGTTCATCCTTGGGAGCAATTTCCAAACACCTGAAGGTACCACATTCATCTGTACAAACAATAGTACACAAGTATAAACACCATGGGACCACGCAGCCTTCATACTGCTCAGGAAGGAGACGCATTCTGTCTCCTAGAGATGAACGTACTTTGGTGCGAAATGTGCAAATGACTCCCAGAGTAACAGTAAAGGACCTTGTGAAGATGCTGGAGGAAACGGGTACAAAGGTATCTATATCCACAGTAAAACAAGTCCTATATCAACATAACCTGAAAGGCCGCTCAGCAAGGAAGAAGCCACTACTCCAAAACCGCCATAAAAAAAAGCCACACTATGGTTTGCAACTGCACATGGGGACAAAGATCATACGTTTTGGAGAAACGTCCTCTGGTCTGATGAAACAAATAGAACTGTTCGACCATAATGACCATCATTATGTTAGGAGGGAAAACGGGGAAGCTCGCAACCCAACCGTGAAGCACAGGGGTGGCAGGATCATGTTGTGGGGTTGCTCTGCTGCAGGAGGGACTGGCACACGTCACAAAATAGATGGCATCATGACGTAGGAAAATGATGTGGGTATATTGACATCAAGACATCCGTCAGGAAGTTAAAGCTTGTTCGCAAATGGGTCTTCCAAATGGACAATGACCCCAAGCATACATCCAAAGATGTGGCAAAATGGCGTAAGAACAACAAAGTCAAGGGATTGGAGTGGCCATCACAAAGCCCTGACCTCAATCCTATAGAAATGTGTGGGCAGAACTGAAAAAGCGTGTGCGAGCAAGGAGGCCTACAAGCCTGAATCAGTTACACCAGCTCTGTCAGGAGGAACGGGCCAAAATGTACCCAACTTATTGTGGGAAGCTTGTGGAAGGCTAAACAATTTAAAGGCAATACACTCAATTAGTATTTGGTAGCATGTAAACTCCTGACCCACTGGGAATGTGATGAAAGAAAGAAATAATTCTCTATTATTCTGACATTTCACATTCTTAAAATAAAGTTGTGATCCTAACTGACCTAAAACAGGGAATTTTTACTAGGATTTAAATGTCAGGAATTGTGAAAAACTGAGTTAAATGTATTTGGCTAAGGTGTATGTAAACTTTGACTTCAACTGTATGTATATATATATATATATATATATATATATATATATATATATATATATGTAATAATGACAATTACAACAACTTAATTAATACTTATTTTAACTTAATACATAAAATCCATTTAGTCTCATATCATCAAACGTTCAATTTGGTTTAAATAATGCAAAAACAAAGTGCAAAAAGTAATATAATATAATAATGCAAAAAGTGCAATATGTGCCATTTGAAAAAGCAAACATTTAAATTCCTTGCTCAGAACATATGAAAGCTTTTTCACGAGTCTTCAATATTCCCCGTTAAGAAGTTTTAAGTTGTAGTTATTATAGGACAATTTCTCTGCCATTTGTGTTTCATAGACCTTTGACTATTCGATATTCTTACAGGCACTATAGTATTGCCAGCCTAATCTCGGGAGATGATAGGCTTGAAGTCATAAACAGCACTGTGCTTCAAGCATTGCAAAAAGCTGCTGGCAAACGGAGGAAAGTGCGGTTTGAATGAATGCATACGAGCCTTGCCGCTGCCTACCACCGCGTCAGACTGCTCTATCAAATCAGACTTAATTATAATATAATAAACACAGAAACACGAGCCTTGGGTCATTAATATGGTCAAATCCGTAAATTATCATTTAGAAAACAAAACGTTCATCCATTCAGTGAAATATGGAACCGTTACGTATTTTACGGAACGGGTGGCAACCCTAAGTCTAAATATTGCTGTTACATTGCACAACCTTCAATGTTATGTCATAATTATGTACAATTCTGGCAAATGAATTACGGTCTTTGTTAGGAAGAAATGGTCTTCACACAGTTCGCAACGAACCAAACTGCTGCATATACCCGGACACTGCTTACAATGAACGCAAGAGAAGTGACACAATTTCAGGCACTGCATTGGTTATATGTAACATAGGACAAGCTAGTTAAACTAGTAATATCATCAACCATGTGTAGTTAACTAGTGATTATGTTAGTGTAGTTAAGATCGATTTTTTAAACCATTTTATATAAGATAAGTTTAAATGCAAGCTAGCAACTTACCACGGCTCCTTGCTGCCTGCACTTGCATAACAGGTGGTCAACCTGCCACGCAGTCTCCTCGTGGATTGCAATATAATTGGCCCTAATCGGCATCCAAAAACGCTGATTACCGATTGTTATGAAAACTTGAAATCGGCCCGAATAAAATCGGCCATTCCGATTAATCGGTCGACCTCCAGTTGACACGGTCATTGATTTATTTAGAATTCAAAGCACACTTAACCAGCATGGCTACCACAGCGATACGCCACCCCATCTGGTTTGCGCTTAGTGGGACTATCATTTGTTTTTCAACAAAACAATAACCCAACACATCTCCAGGCAGTGTAAGGGCTATCAGACCAAGAAGGTGCTGCATCAGATGACCTGGCCTCCACAATCCCCCAACCTCAACCCAATTGAGATGGTTTGGAATGAGTTGGACCGCAGAGTAAAGGAAAAGCAGCCAACAAGTGCTCAGCATGTGGGAACTCCTTCAAGACTGTTGGAAAAGCATTCCAGGTGAAGCTGGTTGAGAGAATACCAAGAGTGTGCAAAGCTTTCATCAAGGCAACGGGTGGTTATTTTGAAGAATCTAAAATATTTAAAACACTTTTTGGTTATTACTTGATTCCAAGTGTTATTTCATAGTTTTGATGTCTTCACTATCATTCTACAATGTAGAAAATAGTCCAAATAGAGAAAAACCTTTGAATGAAGTGTCCAAACTTTTGACTGGTACTGTATGTAGAATATTGGCCTGTTGGAAATTACAACTCCCTACTACTCACAGTTCAGGATGGGATCTGAATTATCTGTAGAGAAACTGTGCAACGTGCGTGCGCCTTGAGCTCAGAAGGAAAAAAAACAAATAAAATGGAACTCAAACAAATTGAGTCAACTTCTGTCAGTTGTTTAAAAAACAATCTACATTTCAGTTAGTTGCTGAGCACTAATTATTAGTGGGTCTTATGGTTGTGGAAGGCTTATATTTTAGCCTAGGTATAATTTTACAAGCCCTGAATTCATTAGATTATTACTGTTTGACATGCAGTGTATTTTACCTTTAATTGTACAAAAAAATATATATTGCGAATCTCCATATCGCCCAGCCCTATTCTGACCTGTATTTTTGAACAGTGTTTCATCTTGTCCTCCTGTGGGATGGTATTCGTGACAACCACAGCCTCAAAACAGGCATTGTTAATGCGGGTGATGGCAGGGCCTGAAAAGATCCCATGGGTCAGGATAGCGTAGACCTTTGTAGCTCCAGCAGAGACGAGCCTGGATGTCCAGAAGGAAAAAAAGACAAACAAAATGGTAAACTAAAATAGGTTCGAGTAAACAACCTTGCTATCCAATTTATATTTTCAGAGACTGTTCCCTAAACAAATGTAATAGTTTGTCAGTATCGGTTGTACATTTAAAGATTGAATATTCAGTCTCTGCTCTGTAAAGATCTATGCAGCTAAAACACAGTAGTGACTCACTTATCTGCAGCATGGCAGATGGTGCCGCAGGTGTCTGCCATGTCATCAACTAAGATGGCCACTCTGTCCTTCACGTCCCCCACCAGGACCATGCGGTCCACCTCGTTAGCCTTCTTTCGCTCTTTGTGGATGAGAGCGAAGTCCACATTCAGCCTGTCTGCTATAGAGGTGACCCTGCAAGGGGAATCCACAGATTGGTGAGGTTATGGTACTACAGATGATATCAATTATTCCACAAAGTTACATCACATTAAAATTAACATAGAATTATAAACCAGTTTCTTACTACATGATAAATCGCAAATTACAAACACATGCACTGATGACAGTATCAAAAAGATTGTTGCCTATTACAACTAAATGGTTGTAATAATGAATGAGGTGAAAGTAACAAACACGTCAATGAATTGATCCACAATCATCCTTTCAACATGCTGATATTTCTAACAACTAAAATCTGTCCCTTTCAATTGATGAAGCATCTGTAGGCCCATTGGTACCCGCTTTACCTTTTTGCTCCTCCGGCATCAGGAGACACAATGGTGCAATTCTTCCACTCATTGATGTTCTCTTTTATCCATTTCAGCACAGCTGGCTCAGCGTATAGATTGTCCACAGGGATATCAAAGAACCCCTACAGAGGCATACAGAGAGCAAAATCATGATAAGATACAGGATCATTAGTCAGTGTCCTCAAACTTCCTTACTTGCAACAGCTTTTTGGAGAAAATGTAATGTGGCTCATTATAGTATTTAACACAAGTATAGTCTAATGAATATTTTGTACATCTTACTTGTGAGTCCTACACCAGTGACTACAATATACTGATGGAATGAGACAACTAATGTGCCAGATTGCTCACCTGTATCTGCGAGGCATGCAGGTCCATGGTGATAATGTGATTGGCTCCTGACACTGACAACATGTTGGCCACCAGCTTTGCAGAGATGGGTGCCCGACTCTGTGAAGAAGAACATTGTTAACCTCTATGCTTATACAATGCCTGAAGGACCATTGAGCCGCTGTAATTATATATTTTTTAAATATTAAAAAGGAGGAATACCCATCTCTTTTCTGAATTAGCTTTGTCAGTAGGGTTGTAAAGGGTAGGAAACTTTCCGGTAAATTTCCAGAAATTTCTCATGGGGATGTTAAGCCCTGGAATTTTGGAAATGTTGCTTAAATTCATCAAAAGAAATAGCTTATAACAGTGAACCATTTTTTGTGCAGCACACATAAGTTAATTATAGGTCTTGTGGCATATTTTGGTTAAACTATCACCAATTCAATGGAATTGTAACCCTCTGCATGCACAGTGCATTCTTCCATCACATGTACAGCTGATTCTCAAGATCTTGCACACTAATGAGATGCTATTGAGCCCACACTACTACACTGTCTGAGCCAAGGACTTACATTCTTTCTGGTCAGTTTTGATTACAATACTGGGTGGGGTGAATATATTTTATATCACATTTTTTGTTAACAAGTAAATAGTAGCCTACAGCAAAGTGTTAAAATAATTTCTAACTTGCTAAATTCTGCTAGTTCGTTTTTTCTACCATGGTTTTAGCTTGCTTGAGCCTGCTGACTGTTAATTCACCTGTTTCCATACATGCTTCATTCAAAAAAATATATCTTAGAAAGGAGTTGTTTAATCTAACTGCTAAACTATTTCTGTACATAGTTATTACTTTTTGCTCATTTTTTTCTAATCTTTACAGGAAAATGCCACGGGCACTATCTGATGTGTGGAGACTTTTCACTGCAGCTAATGTAGAAGGAAAAGCTGTGTACATTTGCAAATACTGAGCCAAATCATGTGAAGAATGCAACAAAGATGCAGAATCATCTGGCCATGTGCATAAAGTTCCCTCAGCTCTCACAACAAGCAACCTCTGACAAGAGTCCCTCTACTTCTATTCGAGGTGAAAATTATAAATCAGACACCGTATCGATAACAGCTCATGGTCCTCCTGGAATCAGAAGTTTTTTGGACTCCATGGAGGAACGTAGTCAGAAATGCTGATGAATGTCTTGTTCGAGCTGCGTATGCAACTGGTTCACCTCTGATGCTCACAGGCAATGTGTATTGGAAGAGATTTCTGAATGTTCTTCGCCCAGCATACCCCCCTCCAACCAGACATGCTTTATCTACTCATTTTCTAGATGCAGAGTTCAAGTGAAGGTCAAGCAAATCAGAGAAAGCAGACTTTTGCAATCATATCTGATGGGTGGTCAAATGTTCGTGGGGAAGGAATAATTAACTACAATAAATAAATGTTTGACAGTCTCCTGGAGGGGAAGGAGTCTCTCCAAGAAATGGTCATATCACAGTCTGCCATCAAGAGGATCCTCCTGGATGATGTATTTTGGGAGAGAGTGGTAAGCAACCTGAAACCTATAGCAGTTAGCCATTGAACAGATTGAGGGAGACAATCCCATACTGTCTCATGTTCAGACTCTACTTGCAGATGTAAGAGAAGAAATCCATACTGCCCTACCCACTTCACTGTTGCTCCAAGCAGAGGAAACTGCAGTTCTGAGATACATCAAAAAGCGTGAAGACTTCTGCCTGAAGCCCATACACGCCGCAGTGTACATGTTGGACCCCAATTATGCTGGCAAGAGCATCCTGTCTGGTGCAGAGATCAACAAGGCCTATGGTGTCATCACTACTGTGTCTCGCCACCTTGGCCTGGATGAGGGCAAGGTTCTTGGCAGTCTGGCGAAGTACACTTCCAAGCAAGGGCTTTTGGATGGAGATGCAATATAGCAGTCGTGCCAACATCTCATCAGCCATCTGGTGGAAGTGCTTTTGTGGATCGGAGGCTCTTCCCCTGTTGCCTCCATCATCCTCCAAATCACACCAACATCAGCCGCCTCAGAGCGCAACTGATTCTTGTTTGGGAACACACACACACACACACACCAAAGCACACACCTGGTTGACCAATACAAGGATAGAAAAATTGGTAGCCATCCAGGCAAATTTGAGCCAGATAATGAGCCATTCTCAAAGAGGTTGGAAAGTGACAGTGAAGATGAGGCCTCAGAGTCTGATGTTCAAGAGTTGGACATTGAGGAGGTCCAGGGAGAAGACATGGAAGCCTCAGGAGGAAGACAGTAAAAACTAAAGCTTTGGTTTTCATTTTACAGAAACACATTGAAAACGTTTTTGGGAGATACGATGAATCATTGGGATCATTCAATATTCCCTTTTTTTTTGATGTTCAGTGAAATCATCCCATGTGAAGAGTCAACTCATTTAATTAAAGTTCAATTCGTAGCATTTTTTTTTCTATTGGAAGGATTTAATAATTTGCAATTATGTCTACTTATGATAAACCTTTTACCTTATGTTTCCATATAATAATGGTAAAATGTATGCAATGCAAAAAACACCTAAAAATGGTATTAATCATTTGCATATATTTCTGTTAATTCCCATAGAAAGTTTCCACCTCAATATTCCCCAAAATGTGCAACCCTAGTTAGTCCATTCAACCAAAGTGGTTCGTCCAACAGGGCATTTTTGAAAAGCAGGCAAATATTTGCTGAGATCAATCAAATCACTGACTGATTGATAGTGCAGAGCAGCGGTTCCCAAACTAGGGGTTACGAGCCCCATTTGCGGTCTCCTGATATTAAAAATGGGGTCGCGGGAGAATTTCATTCCCACTGTGAATTGCTAGGCCCGCTACGCTATGAAACCACACACTATTGCAGAGACATTCATGTCACAGGACGCAATTGATATAGTGAAAACAATGTGTTGGGAGGCAGAGGTGCAGAAACTCACATCAATACCTTTGTCAAATAACACAGCTAAACTAAGAATTAATGCTATTGCTAGCAATCAAAACAAAACTGACAATGACAAACTCCCCAGCTTATGCTCTCCAAATGGAAATTAGCTGTGAGGGCCGAGATGCCCATGCATTGACTTTTGTTCTCTATACACATCAGGGAATGCTATTTACCAGGACCGATTGCTCGGTCTCACGATTCAAGAGCATAAAACGGCAGAAGAGATGTTCAGTTTGCGGCGTGGCCATATTGACGAAAAACAAATTCCATGGGCTCAAACGGTAGACTTTTGCACAGATGGGGCTCAATCTATGGCGGGGCAGGGCAAGCCTCTGCACTCTAGTTATGAATGTCTCCCTCTCCCATATGGATATACTGAGAGCAACTGGCAGCAAAAGAGCTGAGCACAGAACACTGAGAAATTGCAACAGGTAACTTTGATTGTATAAACTACATCCACTGCACACACACCTGTTCGCAAAACTATGTGGAGATATGGGATCAGAGCATGACAATGTTCAATTTCACACCAAGGCGTGGCAGTTATCGAGAGGGAGTGTTGGAAAGATTTTTTCGCATTGAGAGATTAACTGTTGTCATGTAACAGACATATTTGGGAAACTGAACGCAAGCATGGAGGGGAAATACAAAAACATGTTACAGATGAGTGAATCAGTGGATTCAGAGGATAGAATTCTTATTGGAGAGTCTTTCCAAAGTGAACCATGACACCTTTCCTCAGCTGTGCATGTTTCTAACAGAAAACAGAATCATTAAGTGTCCCACACGAGTGATGGCTGCTCACCTCCAAAACTTGGAAGAGCACTTTCTGACCTACTTCCCAATCCTGACTCAGTTGACATGCGGGTAAGTGAAATCAAACAGCTGATCAAGCAGTCATGTGACCGAATGCTGCAGACAACGGAGGCGTTTTTGTTCCCGACTCAAAGTGAATTACCTGCAGTCTCCCTCTAAGCATTTACAACTCATGGTACCCTTCGCCAGCTCATATCTGTGTGAAGCTGGATTCAGTGATCTTGTCTGCATTAAAACCAAATATAGATCCAGGTTGGATGTGACAGCAGAGATTAGGTGCACACTTTTGACCACACCCCCTGACACGACATGCATCAAGCACACCCATCTCATTAGTGGCAGTGAGAAGAGACATCAGACTAATTTGCAAATTACTGTCATAGCCCCATATTAAAAGTATGTGATAAGTTGAGAAGACACTCAGAAATAGTATTAGAATGTTTTTCAATTGACTGCCATTGCCCCAAATAAAAAATAAAAAGTTAACATTGGCAGTTAATTACAACAAAAATGTCCACATGGTTGGGTCCGTGAGAATTTCAGAATGGGGTCGTGGGCCAAAAAAGTTTGGGAACCCCTGGTGTAGTGTTGGTGCTGTGAATAAAGAACAAACCATTTAAGTTTCCCTCACCCCCACCTTGTCCTTCTTGTCTTGTCTTGCATATGGGAAACAGGGGATGACAGCCGTGACTCGCGAGGCAGAGGCAATCTTACAGGCATTGATCATGATGAGGAGCTCCATTAAGTTATCGTTAATCTCACCACAACCACTCTGGACAATGTAGACATCCTCTCCTCTGACACTCTCCCCAATCTCCACGCTGCAGGAGTAAATCATGTGGTGTCAGACAGTAGACTATACATGGTGACAGGCCCATAACAGGTAGAGAACAATAAGATCATAGAATCATGGGCTTCCAGGTCAATGGATACAACTCAATGAATGAATGTTCTGTATATTCACAGTTATACATTTCTGCTCTACCAACTATTCTGTGATCTAACATTATACCAACAACATAACTTGAAAAAGAAAGAGGATATTGAAGAACCCTATGGATGTCAACACTTAGGATGAGGGCTATTATTACAAACCTCCAGGTAAACAATATTCTTAAGCTTTTCACATGTCAAAGGCACCTGCTACTTATACCCTGCAACAAGCAAGCAAGTCCCATGTCTACTGTCAAACAGGATCATTTTACAACACTAGTAAAAACACAGTACAACTCAGAAGTACTAATATGGTTATATGAAAATAATTTCAATTGGTTTGATAAGACTGAACTCCCGTGATGGATGGAAAATAATTTGTTGCAAGAGTACATCGCCTACCAACTTCACCTACTGCTAGAGGGTCAGTGTGAGTGCAAGCATCAAAAGGAAGTAGAGTAATACAATTATAAGCTTTTAGCCTGACAAATTGGCTAGAAGTCAATTAAGCAAAAAAAGATTCCCACTACTTGGAGGATGTAAAATTAGCTAGCCAAATGCCGCTTTCAAAACTGGGACCTCGGAAATCTACGACTTCAGAGCATTCAAGACAACTGGAACTCGGAAAACTGGGGGGGAAATCGTTTAAAGGTAATTCAGATCGGAAACTCTGGCCTCTTGCCGTGTTCAAAACTGGGAACCCTGATATCTCAGACTTCAGTGCGTTCAACACTGGGAACTCGGAAAAAAAAACGATTTTAACGTTCATCCAACTCGGAAACTATTTGCAGAGCTCTGCATTTCCGACATGAAGATCACTGACGTCATGATTTGACCTCGTATTTTTCCGAATTTACAGTTGTTTTGAACGTGGCATCTTTCTAGAGTTTCTACTTTCCGTAGAAAGTACGAGTTCACAGATGTCTTGAAACACCAACAGTCAACCTGAATAAAGGTGATGATGCCATGATCTCGTGCAGCGTTCAAGTAGTAGTCGGAACTAAAAAAACTCGGAAATGTCAGACGTGCTAACTGGCTGGTTATACACGTGCTGCAAGTTAACAAACCATACATTTCTGAGTTCCGAATATCACGTGAACGCGGCATCCATGCAGAAGTAGCGCATACTATTCACACGTGAGGGACAATTAATGGTATGTGATTCACTGTGAATGGTTTAATGGGAGAAAGTTAACTAGCCCGCTCTGCTTGCTAGCCATTTATACATGTAAAGGGCCACGCAGGGGTTTCCACTAGATAGCAGCCACAACGTCAAAATCGGGTAGATCGTAAAAAATGACATTGTAAAATGTTAACATTTGCTGTTTGCTCTTAATGTAAGGTTAGGCATAACGTTAAGTTTAGGTTTGAAATCACATTTGATTATGTATTTTAGAAATAGGCGGGGTTTGACATTGTGGCAACAAGTGACGATCCCATGAATGGTCATTGAAATGACATCCCACGACTACAATCCAAACGGTTTTTGGGAGTTGAAGTTCGAGGCCTCCTTCCCTTACCCGGTCTCATTTGATGGTAAATCTAAAATTGCCAACAACTAGTTAACTAGATACAAACCTGTACCAGTAGTAGATGCCAACCGCCGTTAAACTCCAATGCCCGGTTTGTGGTAAACTAATCGTAGCTACTATAGCTAGCAACAACGACCACTCACTCGCACTTTCAATTGGCCATGTGGGCTAACTTTAAACTCGCCGTTATCTAACGTTGGCAAACAATTACTACAAAATTCACACATGTCAAAAATAACTAACGTTTGCTTGCAATATAACTGGTATTCGGTAAAATCTCAATTGCTTAGACACAACCTACCATGTCTCCTGATTGCTGAATTTTTTAGTCACAACCTTCCCCAGTTCAAGTCCCAGGCGGTCCGCAATTTTCTGACCAAGGTCCGGATGAGAGCTGCCGCTGAATATCTTTATGTTAGGCATTTTGGACCTACGAGGGATACGATTGAAGTAGCCAAACACCCGTAATTACATAAATACACGGCTAACAAGAAAAAAACATACATAAATGCTAGCTAGATTCTCTTTAGCTAACCCACCAACAGCCAAGGAGGCGCGCTTGGGATGGTGAATGATTTTTTTTTGTCTAGAGGTTGGCTGGGTTACTCTTACTATACGGTGCCCAAATTGATGACCCGGAAAGCTTGTGTGGTGAGAACTCGATCGGTTGAAATACGATAGGAGCGCTCCGTAAACCACGCCCCAGTGGACAGAGCTAAGCATGTTGCACCGGGACACGTTTTATAGCCTGTAATTTTGCTATGGGTCCGCGGTGGTTCTGTGTAGACTAGTTATGCTAGTATATTTGAGACCAATGTATTGCAGTTCATTTCGTTTCTGATTTAAGTAAAATATCTGAGTAGTAGTCCTAAATAGGGAAACAACGAGTCCCAAACAGTTCGCAACAGAACATACCAGAGGGGGCATCGTTTACTACCAGAATTATTGGGATCATGTGGTTACAACCTGTGTTTGGAATACATTAGAAATACAAATAAAGATGTCATTAAATTTGCTTTGAAATGACGGGCCTGGCTGAGAATAACATTCCGTTTTCTGCCTGAGTGTGGCGCTGTTAACAGCAATGTTTTAAGTCCATAATTAACCTATACTCTGCATCCATTATCTTACATACTACTGCAACAACTTGTCAGTTATTTGCCATTTTATAGAATTACAATTTTTTGTATCTTTACTAATGAGGGGGAGAGGCTGCTACTATAAGTGATGTAGTAAATTACTTTTCCTGTCAATGACTTTGATTGATAAACTTCCATGATTGTGTTGGTGTGTGTCCCTTTTGAAGGTTTAATAAAACATTCTGTTAGAGCTGATATAGACATATGTATAAAAGACAGAACATTCAGAGCACCGTGTGTGTAAATATATGAATGTATATGTTGAAATATTAGGTACGTACCTTTCTGATTTATATTTACCTGATTGAGATATATTCCTTTTGTTAATAGTGTAACTTAGATTTAGTCTCCCCCCTTTTCCCATTCATTGTACTGTGGTAAGTGTGTTAGTGATAGGATAAAAGCAGGAAGTTGGGCCTTCGGGGGTGTGGAGTTCCAGCTAGACACTGGAGCGGTATAGGCTTTTGACCATACATATCTACATATATATTCAAGGCAGTCATGAACCAATGAGATGAATTAGTTGCTTTGCAGTTGTTGCCATTCAGCCCCATCTAGCCTTGATATGGAGTAACTGATAACTGACTAAATACTTCAGTCTTAGGAAGTCATTGGAGAAAGATGTCACACTTCCAGTTTGTTGACATCTAGTGGAAGGCATAGGAACTGCAATTTGAGTCCTAAATCAATGGATACTGTAATGGCATTGAATAGAAAACTACAACAACAACAATCCTACTTCCTGAATTGATTTTTCGCAGGTTTTCGCCTGCCAAATCAGTTCTGTTATACTCACAGACATTATTTTAACAGTTTTGGAAACTTTAGAGTGTTTTCTATCAAAATCTACTAATTATATGCATACCCTATCTTCTGGGCCTGAGTAGAAGGCAGTTTAACATGGGCATGCTTTTCATCCAAAATTCCAAATGCTGTCCCCTACCCTAGAGAAGTTAACAGAAAAAACGAACCTAGTGTTTATTCGCATTGCTGCGCTAGTATTGTAACTGGCATGTTTCATCCCCTCTTGACTGAGGTAGATGAATAACCTACACTAGTGAGTAGCTACCACAGCCAGGTCAGCTCTAGCCTCTAGTAATCTGTCAGATAGCTATATGTAGCGTTAAAGAGAGCTGGCCAAAAGTTGGCTCATTAGCTCTTGTTTTTGCCTCGATCAAACTAGATCCGAATCAAACGATGAAAAACCATCGGCCAAACGATTGAAGATTGATATTCTGGCGTTTTTTCAGTGCAATGGGAGTTCTATTAGTCAGTATGTCAATGTAACGTTATTGATCTGTCAGTTTACCTAGCTAATTCCCTACTTTTCCCACTGACACAATAATAAACAGCTCTAAAGTGTTACAGGCTTCACTGTCATTGTGCACAGTAGAGGTCTGCACTGGACCGATTTCTTCATCCCTCCGACTCCCACCTGCTGCAAGGACTGGTCCCAAACCCAACCGCATTCCTGCAATGTTATTTTAGGCGTATGTGACGCAGCTCACTTGCCAGCCATGGTCCCAGCTTTTTTGCGCCCTATAGGCAAATACAAATCCGCAAAGATAACTTAAGAAATAGGTTAAATTACCAGAGATTCTCACATGGCCCTTACATTGTATTGCAGGGCTATATCTGCCAATATGCTAGATGTGCAGATTGAAGAGAGCAGAGTTGGAGAGACTTGCACTTTCTATATTTATAGCCTACTTTTTAGACATGGGAAGATTTTCAGAAATATGGGTAATCAATATTTAGGCCTATTTCTAGGCAATGTAGTAGACTATATCATAATCATAGGCCTATTTAGGAAGTACATTTCCTTGGAAAGATAAAACTGTCCCGTGCTTCTCAGCCCATGTATACATAGGCTAGCCTACTCTATTTAATTGAGACCACACGCGCACCTGATGTCGCAGGTATGCCTACTTAACTGGAGGCAGCAAGAAGTTGGTTGAGCGCCCTCCACTTCTTTTCATTATCAATATTTATTTACAGACACATATTCAAGTTAACTGCCAAGTGATTCTCTGCCCATGTAAGCAGCCTACTCTATTTCAATGAGACCACACATACTAGGCAAAATTGAACTCTTACGCCCAACTAGGAGAGGTCGGCTACTTAAAGTGATGCAGCGAATTGTGAAAAATGCGAAACATATGTGTTTTTAATACAATAGGTAATCTAACGCATACAAAGCAGAAAGAGGACCATTTAAAAAATAATCTGTGGGACAACAAAAATATTGTAATCCCAAAATCGTCAGTCTGACCCCTGCTCCCAGCATGAAACAGTCTGGAATCTGAGAATAATGATTGTTTCAATTATTGAACCATTGATTCTATTATTGGATAATATAATATAATGTATAAATGTACACCAAGTTAATTATTTGTCATGTCTCATTTTAGGAGGATCAGATGGTGACAGGGGTCTCAGAGTCAGGCAGCCAGGGAAGACCAGAATTTTTGAAAATACAACACTTTATTCCTGCCAGATGCTATTTTAAGGCAGTCTGAAGGCTTGTCAAAGTTGATTTCCAAACTGTATCAAGGGTTGAGACGCAGCTTCAGACGCAATCGTTAGGCAAGTGTAATTTCAGTGTAGGAAAGGATGTAACAGCGTCTGTTCCACCAGTAAGTACAGATAGTAACGTTAGTACAAATCCCCTAGCACGGTCCCCACAGCCGGACAACTTTCTCATGGCTTCTGGAGGGAAATGCTGTAGGAATGCTCAACCGGTGTCGCTCATTCAGCCGACAGAAACTTTCAACTGGTTTTCCCCATTTAAAGCGAGTCGGAGTCTGAGGCCGAGCCTTCTCTGGTCTCTACTCCTCCTGTTACGGGGTCTGAGACGCCGAAGCTTCCCACCATTAGTTCTGACAAATTGAAAACCCTAGTCATTGGCGACTCCATTACCGCAGTATTAGACTTAAAACGAATCATCTAGCAATCATACACTGTTTACCAGGGGGCAGGGCTACCGACGTTAAGCCTAATATGAAGATGGTGTTGGCTAAAGCTAAAACTGGTGAGTGTAGAGAGTAGAGATATTGTTATCCACGTCGGCACCAACGATGTTAGGATGAAACAGGCAGAGGTCACCAAGCGCAACATAGCTCCAGCCTGTAAGTCAGCTAGAAAGATGTGTCGGCATCGAGTAATTGTCTCTGGCCCCCTCCCAGTTAGGGGGAGCGATGAGCTCTACATCAGAGTCTCACAACTCATTCGCTGGTTGAGAACTGCTTTCTGCCCCTACCAAAAGATAGAATTTGTAGATAATTGGCCCTCTTTCTGGGACTCACCAAGCCTCGCTTGTTGAGGAGTGACGGACTCCATCCTAGCTGGAGGGGTGCTCTCATTTTATCTACCAACATAGACAGGGCTCTAGCTCCACAATGAAATAGGGTGCAGGCCAGGCAGCAGGCTGTTAGCCAGCCTGCCAGTTTAGTGGAGTCTGCCACTAGCACAGTCAGTGTAGTCAGCTCAGCTATCCCCATTGAGACTGTGTCTGTGCCTCGACCTAGGTTGGGCAAAACTAAACACGGCGGTGTTCGCCTTAGCAATCTTACTAGGATAAAGACCTCCTCCATTCCTGCCATTATTGAAAGAGATCGTGAAATAGGGCTACTTAATGTTAGATCCCTCACTTCAAAGGCAGTTATTGTCAATGAACGAATCACTGATCATAATCTTGATGTGATTGGCCTGACTGAAACATGGCTTAAGCCTGATGAATTTACTGTGTTAAATGAGGCCTCACCTCCTGGTTACACTAGTGACCATATCCCCCGTGCATCCCGCAAAGGCGGAGGTGTTGCTAACATTTACGATAGCAAATTTCAATTTACAAAAAAAAAATGACGTTTTCGTCTTTTGAGCTTCTAGTCATGAAATCTATGCAACCTACTCAATCACTTTTTCTAGCTACTGTTTACAGGCCTCCTGGGCCATATACAGCGTTCCTCATTGAGTTCCCTGAATTCCTATCGGACCTTGTAGTCATAGCAGATAATATTCTCATTTTTGGTGACTTTAATATTCACATGGAAAAGTCCACAGACACACTCCAAAAGGCTTTCGGAGCCATCATCGACTCAGTGGGTTTTGTCCAACATGTCTCTGGACCTACTCACTGTCACAGTCATACTCTGGACCTAGTTTTGTCCCATGGAATAAATGTTGTGGATCTTAATGTTTTTCCTCATAATCCTGGACTATCGGACCACCATTTTATTACGTTTGCAATTGCAACAAATAATCTGCTCAGACCCCTAAAAACTAAAAACATTTCTCATAAAAAATTAGCTACATTTTCTACATTGTAGAATAATAGTGAAGACATCAAAACTATGAAATAGCACATATGAAATATTGTAGTAACCAAAAAAGTGCTAAATAAATCAAAATCTATTTTATTTTTGAGATTCTTAAAAGTAGCCACCCTATGCCCTGATGACAGCTTTGCACACTCTTGGCATTCTCTTAACCAGCTTCATGAGGTAGTCACCTGAAATGCATTTCAATTAACTGGTGTGCCTTGTTAAAAGTTCATTTGTGGAATTCCTTTCCTTCTTAATGTGTTTGATCCAATCAGTTGTGTTGTGACAAGGTAGGGGTGGTATACAGAAGATAGCCCTATTTGGTAAAAGACCAAGTCCATATTATGGCAAGAAAAGCTCAAATAAGCAGAGTGAAATGACAGTCCATCATTGCTTTAAGACATGAAGGTCAGTCAAAAGGAAAATGGCAAGAACTTTGAAAGGCCTTCATGGTTGAATTGCTGCAAATAAACCACTACTAAAGGACACCAATAATAAGAAGAGACTTGCTTGGGCCAAGAAACACGAGCAGTGGACATTAGACCGGTGGAAATCTTTCCTTTGGTCTGGAGTCCAAATTGGAGATTTTTGGTTCCAACCGCCGTGTCTTTGTGAGACGCAGAGTAGGTGAACGGATGATCTCCACATGTGTGGTTTCTACCATGAAGCATGGAGGAAGAGGTGTGATGTGGTGGGGGTGCTTTGCTGGTGACACGGTCAGTGATTTATTTAGAATTCAAGGCACACACCAGCATGGCTACCACAGAATTCTGCAGTGATACGCAGTGGTGGAAAAAATATTAAATGTTCATACTTGTGTTAAAGTAAAGATACCTTAATCTAAAATTACTCAAGTAAAAGTGAAAGTCATCTTGTAAAATACTACTTGAGTAAAAGTCTAAAAGTATTTGGTTTTAAATATACTTAAGCATCAAAAGTAAATGTGACAATGGTCCAACCGCCTTGATTCAGGGTTATGTAGCAAAATTTGAAAAGTTTTTTTTAAAATGTTGGATAAAAGTAGAGACACAGAGCTACAAAATTGTATTTCATACACTGCATTTGAGGAACAATGGGAAAGTAATTCTGCTTTGAAAGTTGATAAACTTGTAACCTAACTTTTGAGAAAATGGCTTTTGTATGTTTTGGTACCAACTGGAGAGCTCCTCTTTGTCTACACCCATTCAGCATAATTCACACCTTCTTAAGCTTTAGCCCAACCCATCTCTTCAAGGGTTGATCTGAGCGTTCTGTACCAGCAACAGCAGTCAAGCACCCAATCTAACTAGTCTCAACGTCAACAGTGAAGATTCGACTCCAGGATGCTGACCTTCTAGGCAAAGCTGCAAAGAAAAAGCCATATCTCAGACTGGCAAATAAAAATAAAAGATTAAGTAAGATGGGCAAAAGAACACAGGCACTGGACAGAGGAACTCTGCCTAGAAGGCCAGCATCCCGAAGTCGCCTCTTCACTGTTGACATTGAGACTGGTGTTTTGCGGGTACTATTTAATGAAGCTGCCAGTTGAGGACTTGTGAGGCATCTGTTTCTCAAACTAGACACTAATGTACTTGTCCTCTTGCTCAGTTGTGCACCGGGCCTAACACTCCTCTTTCTATTCTGGTTAGGGCCAGTTTGTTCTGTTAAGGGAGTAGTACACAGCGTTGTACAAGATCTTTAGTTTCTTGGCAATTTCTCACATGGAATAGCCTTCATTTCTCAGAACAATAATAGACTGACGAGTTTCATAAGAAAGTTGTTTGTTTCTGGCCATTTTGAGCCTGTAATCGAACCCACAAATGCTGATGCTCCAGATACTCAACTACTCTAAAGAAGGCCAGTTTTATTGCTTCTTTAATCAGAACAATAGTTTTCAGCAGTGCTAACAGAATTGCAAAAGGGTTTTCTAATGATCAATTAGCCTTTTAAAATTATAAACTTGAATTAGTTAACACAACGTGCCATTGGAACACAGGTTGCTGATAATGGTTGCTGATAATGGGCCTCTGTACGCCTATGTAGATATTCAATTAAAATCAGCTGTTTCCAGCTACAATAGTCATTTACAACATTAACAATGTCTGCACTGTATTTCTGATTGATGTTAATTTGATGTTATTTTAATGGACAAAAAAATGTGCTTCTCTTTGAAAAACAAAGACATTTCTAAGTGACCCCAAACTTTTGAACGGTAGTGGACATATTACCTCAACTAACCGGTGCCCCCGCACTTTGACTCTGTACTGGCATATAGCCTCGCTTGTTATTTTACTGCTGCTGTTGAATTATTTGCTACTTTTATTTTCTATTTTTTACTTAACACTTTTGTAATTTTTTTAACTTCTTTAAGCTTTGTTGGTTAAGGGCTTGTAAGCAAGCATTTCACAGTAAGGTTTACACACCTGTTCAAATGGCTCTCGTGTGAAGTAGTGACCTGCGACATATGCCTTGTTTCCTGAAACGGGTCACAAATGTTATTTCTAAAATATAAAGTAAAAGTATAAATCATTTCACATTCATTATATTAAGCAAACCAGATGGCATGATTTTCTTGTTTTTTTAATATACAGATAGCCAGGGGCACACTCCAACACTCAGACATAATTTACAAACATAGCATTTGTGTTTAATGAGTCAGGGATGTTCTCTTGATGTGTGTGAATTTGACAATTATCCTGAATTATCCAATTATACTTTGTGTGCCAGGGAAAATGTAAGGAGTAAAAATAATATTATTTTCTTTAGGAATGTAGTGAAGTAAAAGTTGTCAAAAATAGAAAGTGTAAAGTAAAGTACAAATACCTAAAAATACTACTTAAGTAGTCATATTTTTACTTAAGTACTTTACACCACTGGTGATACGTCATCCCATCTGGTTTGCGCTTTGTGGGACTGTGCTTCTACACCTGCATTGCTTGCTGTTTGGGGTTTTAGGCTGGGTTTCTGTACAGCACTTTGAGATATCAGCTGATGTACGAAGGGCTATATAAATACATTTGATTTGATTTGATTTGACTATAATTTGTTTTTCAACAGGACAATGACCCAACACACCTCCAGGCTATGTACGGGCTATTTGACCAATAATGAGAGTGATGGAGTCCTGCATCAGATGATCTGGCCTCCAAAATCGCCCAACCTCAACCCAATTGAGATAGTTTGGGATGAGTTGGACCGCAGAGTGAAGGAAAGCAGCCAACAAGTGCTCAGCATATGTGGGAACTCCTTCAAGACTGTTGGAAAAGCATTCCAGATGAAGCTGGTTGAGAGAATGCCAAGATTGAAGAATCTCACATATAAAATATATTTTGATTTGTTTAACACTTTTTTGTTACTACATGATTCCATATGTGTTATTATATAGTTTTGATGTCTTCACTATTATTCTATAAATAGAAAATAGTCCAAATAAAGAAAAACCCATTAATGAGTAGGTGTGTCCAAACTTCTGACTGGTACTGTACATCACGACAAGAGAGACACCATAACACTACATAGAGACCTAAGACAATAACATAATATGGCAGGACCACATGACAACACGGCATGGTAGCAACACAACATGACAACAACACAGTAGCAACACAACATGGTAGCAGCACAAACATGGTACAAACATTATTAACAGCACAATGGGCAAAAAGCTAGAGACAACAATACTCAGTAGAGTGTCCATGGTTGAGTCTTTGAATGTAGAAGGAGATAAAACTGTCCAGTTTGAGTGTTTTTTGCAGCTTTTTCCAGTCGTTAGCTGCAGTGAACTGAAACGAGGAGCGACCCAGGGATGTGTGTGCTTTGGGGACACTAGAACCACTAAAGCAGTCATTTTGACTGCTCGTGGTTAAACATTTTTATTACTCTGTCATTTTTTAAGTCATGCCCCCCTCCATCCTTGACTTTTCCAAAATAAGTCTATGTAACACGCTGTTGGTGTTAGAATCTTAATCTCACAAACAGAAGTGGTGATATAACCAGTTTTAGGAGGGCATGTCATTTTTTTATCGTTTCCCCCTTTTTTTAACCTTTATTTAACTAGGCAAGTCAGTTAAGAACAAATTCTTATTTACAATGATGGCCTACCCAGTTGCCCCTCCTTCTCCCGACAATAGGGCCTGCTCTGCTCCTTCTTCCTACAGTTGAAAGTGCAGTGCTCAGCTGATAATCACCCTGATAATTGCCTCGAAACTGAACATAAACTATAGCAAAACTAATTTCACACATAACAGATTAAATACATTCAGTAAATTATGATGGGGAGAATGGGTGAATTGATGAGCGAGGAGAATCAAACAATGCATACCAGTAATTATGTAATCACCAGTTGTGAATGAAGAACAGGGCAGGCCATTCTATGGTATTGATCCATTCTAATTATAATCTTAAAATGTTGTGTACCCTATATCAGTCCAGCAAATCAAAGCAGTCGTATCCGTCTACTCTGGCCTACTTGGGGTACTGTAAGCTTCACAGTTAGAGTGTGCATAATTGTAGATGCTGAACGGATTTCAATAGCTGGGGGGAAAAAACTACAAAATCTACATCTGGCAGCAGGCGAGAGTGTCAGAGAATGTGGTGATGAAACTTTTGGAACAAGGGGAGAAATGTCACCATGGACAATTTCTTTACTTCAATGTCATTGGCAAGCAAGTTGCTTTCAAAGAGAACAAGTCTAGCCAGCACCATGAACAAAGTGAGACGGAAGCTCACTCCCTCCGTGCAAAATAAGGCACCTGCACAGCCTTTGTACTCCACAACGGTGCTGAAGAATGACAATATTACTCACTAAAACCAATCAAAGGTAGGTCAAGGCGTGTCAAGCTGGTGAAAATTTGGAAAATTGTGTGAACTGTTAGGAAAAGGGGTAACAGCTAAATTAAATCAAAATGATGCCATTGCATGGAGATACACACAAGCACGAGCTGACAATAATTAACATTTTTTTTTATTGCGGTCATATCGACACTTATGTTCATTATAATGCCATTATTGCTTTTGTGCTGAGTTTCACTATTCACCTCTCCTTCAACGGAAGAAAACCGTTACAGTATGTTCATCTCTAGGAGACCGAACGTGTCTCCTTCCTGAGTTGTATGACGGCTGTGTGGTCCCATGGTGTTTATACTTGCGTACTATATTTTGCACATATGAAAGTGGAACCTTCAGGTGTTTGGAAATTGCTCCCAAGGATGAACCAGACTTGCGGAGGTCTACAATTTATTTTCTTAGGTCTTGGCTGATTTCTTTTGATTTTCACATAATGTCAAGCAAAGAGGCAATGAGTTTGAAGGTAGGCCTTGAAATACATCCACTGGTACACCTCCAATTGACTCAAATGATGTCAATTAGCCTATCAGAAGCTTCTAAAGCCATGACATAATTTTCTGGAATTTCCCAAGCTGTTTAAAGGCACAGTCAACTTAGTGCATGTTAACTTCTGACCCACTGGAATTGTGATACAGTGAATTATTGTCACGCCCTGACCGTAGTAAGCTGTTTATTCTCTGTGCTGTTTGGGGCATGATAGGGACTTGGGTGGGTCATCTAGGTGAAATGTATGGCTATGGTGGCCTGATAGGGTTCCCAATCAGAGGCAGCTGTTTATCGTTGTCTCTGATTGGGGATCATATTTAGGTAGCCATTTCCCCATTATTATTCGTGGGATCTGGTCTACAGTTAGTTGCCTGTGTGCACACCAGTAGCTTCACGTTTCGTTTGTGCTTTTTTGTTTGATTGAGTTTCAATTTATAAAAAATATGTGGAACTCTACGCACGCTGCGTCTTGGTCTACTCATTATGACGAACGTGACAGAAGATCCCACCAACAAAGGACCAAGCAGTGTGCCCGGGAGATAATTGCATCCCGGTCGATAGAGGAGATTAGGGAGAGAACATCTTGGACTTTGGACAACATTATAACAGGAGTAAAGAGACTGCCATGGAGGCAGGTGGAAACAGCAAAGGAAGGACAGCGACGAAGTCGGGGAGGTAGGCCACAGAAATCCCAATAATCTTTTTGGGGGGGGGCACATGGAGCAGTCGGCGGAGCGGAGGAGAAAACCAGAGCCAGTCTGGGAGAAGAAGGAGAATTCGGAGGAGAGAGAAATGGGGGAGTTGTTGAGTTGGTGGAGGACGCACGAATTTGGAATAAAGGAACGTGTTGTCAGTTTGGTGCCACCTGAGTCAGCTCCCCGTACTCGTCCTGAAACGTGTGTTAAAGTTCCGGAACAATTGCTGCCGGCTATACACACCAGGTCTCCAGTGTACCTTCACAACCCAGTGCGTCCTGTTCCTGCTCCTCCCACTCTCCCTCAAGTGCGTGTCCCCAGTCAGGTCTGTCCTGCTCCTGCTCCCCGCACTTGCCCTGAGGTGCGGGGAGCAGGCCGGTGCCACCTGTATAGGTCCCACGCATCAGGCCTCCAGTGCGCCTCCACAGTCCAGTACGTCCTGTGCCTCTTCCCCGCACTCGCCCTTAGGTGCTTGTCATCAGCCCAGTACCACCAGTGTCTGCACCACGCATCAGGCTTCCAGTGCGCCTCCACAGTCCAGAGCTTCCGGCGACAGTTCCCAGTCCAGAGCTTCCGGCCACAGTTCCCAGTCCAGAGCTTCTGGCGACATTTCCCAATCCAGAGCTTCCAACAACGGTCCACAGTCCGGAACCTCCTGAGACGATCTACAGTCCGGAACATCCTGAGACGGTGTACAGTCCGGAACCTCCTGAGACGGTCTACAGTCCGGAACCTCCTGAGAGGGTCTACGGTCCGGGAACCTCCTGAGAGGGTCTACGGTTCGGAACCTCCTGAGAGGGTCTACAGTCCGGAACCTCCTGAGAGGTTCTACGGTCCGGAACCTCCAGCAACGGTCTACGGTCCGGAACCTCCAGCGACGGTCTACGGTCCGGAACCTCCAGCGACGGTCGGCGGTCCGGGGCCTCCAGCGACGGTTGGCAAACCAGAGCCTCCAGCGATGGTCTGCAGTTCAGAGTCTCCAGCAGTGGTTCTCAGTCCAGAGCCTCCTGCGACGATCTACGGTCCGGGTCCTCCGGCGACGATCCACGACCTGTTGCCTCCAGCGACGACCCATGGTCCGGAGCTTCCGGTGATGTGCCCCGCACCGGAGCTGCCCCCGACGCACCCTGTGCCATTCATCATAGTTGCCCACCCAGACCCTCCCCTATTGAGTCAGGTTTTGCTGTCGGAGTCCGCACCTTTGGGGGGGGGGGGGGGGTACTGTCACGTCCTGACCATAGTAAGCTGTTTATTCTCTGTGTTGGTTGGGGTGTGATAGTGACATGGGTGGGTCATCTAGGTGAAATGTATGTCTATGGTGGCCTGATATGGTTCCCAATCAGAGGCAGCTGTTTATCATTGTCTCTGATTGGGGATCATATTTAGGTAGCCATTTCCCCATTATTATTCATGGGATCTTGTCTACAGTTAGTTGTCTGTGTGCACACCACTAGCGTCACGTTTCGTTTGTGCTTTATTGTTTTTGTTAGATTTTGTTTCGATCTATTAAAAATATGTGGAACTCTACGCACGCTGCGCCTTGGTCTACTCATTACGACGAACGTGACAATTATAAGTGAAATAATCTGTCTGTAAACAATTGTTGGAAAAATTACTTGTGTCATGCACAAAGTAGATTTCCTAACTGACTATAGCCGGTTAGGACATCCAAAAACTATAGTTTGTGTTTGTGTGTTTGAAAAACGAGTTTTAATGTCTCATGAGTCAGGAGTAGAATTTTAGCTAAAGAGACAGGTACTAGTAAAGCCAAAGATATTTCTAACTAACCCCTTGTGTCTGTAGTAAAACCGTGACTTCATATCTGAATTCTGATATCTTTATGCACCTTCACCGTTCACCGGAGTGAATGGCAGTAGAGGCATAATCCTGATTTTACTTATGCTGGAAAATAAAAGTAAGGCATGTGATATATCAGAAATTGTGTAATGGAATGATTGTCAACCTAAAATAATTTCATATAATTATATGTACAGTTTATACAGGTTTTCACCAATTTTCTGTAGAAATAGCCTCTAAAATATATGTAAACAGACCATAAATGTCTAAATTGTGTTTTCCTGGAAAGCTGTGAATGGTATTATATGATACAATATCAGTACTTGTTGTAGTTAAAACGTGTCTACGTCCTATCTGCAAATGATTTCAGACAGTTTATGGCTGTAAATTGACTACATTATTTCAATGGAATGTTGGCATATTGACAGTTAATTAGAAACATTTATGGAATCATTCCTCTAAAATTGTCTGGCTGGCTAGCTTTTTTATTATTGATGAAAATTGAATTGAATGACCTCTGAAGATACATTTAGACGTATCCCAAACAGTAAGGGGATTTGCTGAACTTATGCTATACTGTAAAAAATCAGTTATAAATGATTTTGTCTTAGTTAAAAATAAGTTGTCCTCCAGTAAACTTTGATTAAATATCCAATATCCCCGTCCACGTGGAAATTCTATAAGAGTTATGTGAAGGACAATTAGATGATGATCCGATCGCATTCTGTCTCCTATTAAAACTTTTTAAACCTTTGACGCAAGAGAGAAAGAGACAAGAAAGTAGTCA
The DNA here is from genome assembly GCF_002021735.2 of Oncorhynchus kisutch. Classification (NCBI taxonomy): domain Eukaryota; kingdom Metazoa; phylum Chordata; class Actinopteri; order Salmoniformes; family Salmonidae; genus Oncorhynchus; species Oncorhynchus kisutch. The sequence continues at coordinate 29,890,612 of NC_034179.2, forward strand.
AGACGACTAGCTTGATTAAGTCTTCTCCATATGTATCTCACTAGGTCATGGTTTTTTAGTCTCCAAATATCCACTATTTCTAATGTGTTCATAATATATTTGAATTCCTCGGTGATGATAGTATGGAGAGTGATTTCCTTTACGGTCCATTGAGGTACTTAACACTGTGTTATAGTCTCCTACCATAATGATTTGACCATTTGTTGCCTGTAAGTTCAATAAATGGGTATAGATCATCCTGATTTGGACCATATAGATTAATGAGCCAAATCTCTTTTCGTCCACTTTCCTATTCAAAAAGATCCACCTTCCTTGCGATTCCTGACTATTTGCACATTCAGATTGACATTTTTGTTAATTAATATCATCATATCTTTTGAGTTCCTGTGTCCATGACAGAATTTTTTTTCACCACCCTATTTCATTTTCCACACAACTTAATCTAAGGATGTAGAGTGAGTTTCCTGTAAACAGCATATGTTATATTCCTTTTCTTTTAGTCACATAATCACTGATCTTCTTTTTTTATAATCTGCTAAACCGTTACAATTATAACTGGCTATACTTATTTCACCCCTTACCATAACTAGATACTATTCTCAGTCTAAACTGACCATCATTAGTGCTTGTAAAGTTACTGCCATCAGAGGTATTATGACGGTCAAAAGTAGAGCTTTCAAATGTCTGATATTTAAAATTCAAGAAATAGGTTCTAGCAATATTTGTTTTATTCCCTTGCCTGTTTGCCTGTGAGCCAATGCCACAGATGTTAGAAAATTCAGAAAATATATTATATGTGTAGTAAATCTAAGTAGGTTGGTTGATGTGTATGATATTGGATGTGATTTAGTGAGAGTGTACGATGTCTGTATAAGAGTAAGACTATAATGTGTGCTGTCCAAATAAATAATAACTCTGCCAATTAGCATGGTTGAGTGTCTATGTGTGTAACATGTAGTATAGCCTTAATATTCATGATGATAATTGTAATCCATATTGTATCACCGTCATAGTTGCATCATAATTACCTTTAACATCATTGAAAAACACATCCCAGCATTTCCATAGCAATTAACGTTTCACATGCTCATGAAAGAGACCTTGCATTACTATAGAGATGCCTTCACTACAGTACAAATGTATTCCGTACAATATGTTATTATTCCCCAATGCCCCTATTCTGATATCTTCCCCTTGCTTGTTGTAAACATGTCTAAACTTGTAGACAAATACATAACAAAGATAGACAAACAAGAAACATTAAATTATTAAACAGTTCTTGGCAATAGAGAGAGAGTGAGAGAGGGAGAGAAGAGAAGAGAGAGTGAGAGAAGAGAGCGAGATTAGGTGTGTGTATGTATAAGTCTGTATGTGTAAGCGAGCATGTAATTGAGTACGTGTGTGTTCATATCCACTTCATAGTGTTCAGATATTTTTACAGTTCCCAAACATCTTTTTTTTGTAACCTGATGTCCCGGTAGAATTTAGTACAGCCAGCTAAACTCCAAACTCCCCCTCAGCCCTGTTACCTCCTCACACAACTTTTCCAGTGTTGCATGGATTCCAGCCAGAGCACTAGCCTCTACTTCAATGGTAAGTAAATCGTCCGTGTCTGTAGATTAATCAGTTTTTCTTTTTTTGTCAGGTTAAAGTTATTTTGTGAGGTAGTCGGATCTTTCCATGATGGAGTATGTTGTTCCTCCGTAGAGTAAAGCTGTTGGCACTTGTCGATTTCCCTCAGGATCTCCTTAGTATCCTGGTCGGCTCTTTACTGCAACCAGTTTTTTACGAAAAGATAACAATGAGTCTTTCCCACGACAAAAACAGTTTTCTGTAATACAGCCAGCTAGCACTCGCAAAATCCACGCTACTGGAGCAGCTGGCATGCAACTAGACCATGTGTCAAACTCATTCCATGGAAGATAAGGAGATAGAAAACCCCTCTCAATGTGAAGCCCTTGGCGTAGAAGTGTATTGATCTGCATAGGCCAAAATGCTTTCGCCTTAAGCTGTCTAATCACTAGATTCCAAGTGAAATGATCTATTATTATTATCTCTGCATAGTCACTTTAAAAGCTCTACCTACATGTACATATTACCTCAATTACATCAACACCTGTACCCCCAATATAAAGCCCCGCTATTGTTATTTACTGCTGCTCTTTAATCATTTGTTATTCTTATCTCGTACTTTTTAAGGTATTTTCTTAAAACTGCATTGTTGGTTAAGGGCTTTTCACTGTAAGGTCTGCACCTGTTGTATTCGGCGCATGTGACAAATACAATTTGATTTGAAAACCCTTGTTTGCACATATTATATCTCCTCCATCCATGCCTCCTAGTGGAAACGTTCTCTATGTGTAAGTCTCTCTTTTCCTTTGTGACTTGTCCACCCCTCCTTACCTTGAGGGAAAAGGAAGGATACAACTAGTTGTAGAATGCACCCTGTGTATTTCCATAGCTGTGTTTTGTTTCACCTCCTCCCCAGGTTACATTGAATAAATATTCAGTTGTCTTCCCCTCAGTGGTAGACATTCTTACTCCTCTCACTCAATTACTGAGCATGCTGACCTTGGGTTATGTTGTTACCGTAAACAATAGATACACAACATAGTATTTTTGAATTTGGTTGGAATATTGTTGTTACATGCAACATTCACACACATTCCTATTTATCTGTTATTGAATTAAAATGTGTTCAGCAGTGGATAAGAAAAGTATATGAACATACCTATTGTGCAACGTATAATCCATGCAAACCATGTGTTACAAGACAATACACCAGGATAGTCTGAACTAATTCTCATAAAGAGAAAACGATTGAATGGTGCCATCTGCTGGACTAAGAGCTCTATCAGTTGCACTTCCTTGTGCCAAACCACTAAACATAACATAGGAATAGTTTACGCCATAAATGATTTAAAAATTGTCTGGCCTACTAATTTATCCAGATAATTCAGACTAAACAGTTTTCACTAAAACTTGATGATAATTAGGCCACTAGTTTGACCGGTCCATGCAAGACTTCTAGAATCTAGAGTAGATTGGTGCGTGGGTAAAATCACTAGGGAAGCCAAGCCAGGGAAAAAAGCCATATTACAACATAAGTGTTGTGATAATTGTGTTGTTTGCTCTATAACCTGTTAATTCTTATACCTCGTTGCCACCGTGATATAGAGGCCTAAGGCCGAGACAATAAGAAGACTCAGTGGCAGAACAAATTCAACCACACCTTTGTTTCATCACAAAACCAGAGATCAACCTCTGTCCGGTGGAGTCCACAAAGCATATTGCATGTAATAAACAGTTGGTCAATGAAGTTGATGTTTCCAGCACTACTAAACAACTATTGATTTAGAACACCGGAGTTGCTGCAAGTCGCCAAGAAATCAAGAGCTGCCTCCACTATTCCAGGATCATTTCAACTTAAACATGTCAACATCATCAAATTACCTATGCTTAATCTAATTCAGTGACAACTAAAAGATTCCAAAAACAACAATGTAGTCCAATCAATGTAAACTAAATATCAGGTGGCTTTCCATGGTACTGATTTCTGTGTGTGTGTGTGTGTTTATGTATGTTAGTAGAAAACATACATAATGCCATTGCCATCCTCCTCTCTTTCATGGATCAGAATCGCCATTGTAATCATTGGCCAGTACGGAGAATTAAGTAAAACCACAAGTTCAAATCCTTATCTCCATCCATGGCTAATTTAGGACAGGGTCAATTTTAGCTAGCTAGCTAGTCACCAGAGGACAACAACACAACAACATTTCTGTCTATGACTTTTGGCTATTGATGTGATGTAATTGGTGTGAAGCCAAATCCAAACTGGCTTCCTGTGACACTTTTTTTTTGGTGCACTAGGACCATTCACAGTTGAGTTCACTCAGTTCGTTGATTGGCTATTATTTTATACATTTTTCTATCAAGGGAGGCCAAATTCTCACTTGCTTCCCTTGCATTCAATGACCAGACATCATCAGCTAGATGGGCTACACATACAGAAACAGAGGGGAGCTGTTTTGCACGCTCAGATGCTTTCTCCGGTGAGACACATTCAACCTCTTGTGAATTGAAGGAAAATAATGAAACACAAGAGAGAGAAAATATTTTATATGTTTTTTTTGTGTTGTTGTAAATTTTTGGGGAAGCCATCCATGAATATATGCCACTGGAGTAGATAGATTGTAGTCTCTCTAAACATGTGCCTATTCATCAAAGCAAATATCAGAAGAAAAAAAATTATATGAAGTAACATGTTTAGCATTTTGTGGAGTCCTGGGAATGAATCTATTTTCAGACATGCAAACACATGCACAGACTACAATAAATATTTTAACATTTCTTGAAATCTTCAAGATACATGCAACATAAGGACTGTATACATTTTCAGGAAGAGGTCAATACAGTCCCTACATTGAAGAAAATGGAGACCTCATCTGAAAGCAGCAATCAAAAGCTAATTTTTATTTTATATTTATTCCATAAACATTATTACAAAACTCAGCAAGTTACCAATATTACATTGTCACCATACAGGCTTGTCCACAAATATTTAAACCTTTGCAACAGTTACAACAAAACAAAATAATACTAGAATGATTTACATGAAAATCTATAAAACAGCAATAAAATCACAAACATGTCTTTATTTCAGTTTTTCTTTTTGTTTTATCATACTTTTTACACAGTAGCACTATACTCCCACAACAAGATTGGTCTGATTACAAAACTTCCAACAAAATGTTACAACTTTTTTCCCAGTGTTTTACCCTCTTCTTTTTTGGAGTTTTTTTGTTGTCATGTTTGTTATTTTGGTTTTTAAAACCAGAGGCATGTCATTATGCATCCCTTTCACTGCCTGTAAAGGTGAAAAAAGAGTATCCACACTCACAAATACTTCACAGCACTTTCTAAGAAAAATATACACTTAGAAAATATTTTACAAATCGGCACACTGAAAAATATACAAGATTCATCGAGGACGTCAAGAGTTCTTCTGGAATCCCTCTGACAACAACTCTGACAATATTTATAAAGCTCAATATTCTTTTCAACAAAAAAAAGGCAAAACATAATTTCAATTCATGTCAAAATCATGGCAGAATTAGGCTACATCAAACATAACAGTATCTAATACATTCATAAATAGGGCACAGAGGATTTCTTCATCCTTTTTTCAATGACCTGTAAATGAATTTGCTTTCAAGCACCTTTCACAGGCAGCTCAACAGTGGTACATCATATACAACTCTTGTTGGAGAGGAAGTACAGTACATTCAATTGACAATGGGCAGGGATGATATAAGGCAGTCTACTCCACATCACCTGATGGTGACACTTGTCGTGATCCCACATCTAAATGACTAGCCTGGCAACTTGGAGAAGATGGAGGGGAAGGGGGGTTGCGAGAGACAAAGGTCTTCACAATAAATATTGAGCTCTGATGGATAATATCAATTTATGTCAATTGAAATAAATTGTAGAAATCTAATATAGAGCTCCATGTTGGTGCAGTGGTAGGTGAATGCATGAGATTACATGAATCTGTGTGTTAATCTTGAGTATAGTACAAATGCAAACCTCAAGATTTTGAGCGCTTGGGACTATAAGGTTCTATCTGCAAAAATATGATTCTGAGATAATTGGCTTTAAAGTTCCGAACCCTCGTTGGTTTCAATGGTGTCAGCAATATTTATCTTCTATTCTTTTGAACTTAACAACATGAATTGGTGTATTTACAGTACTATATAGGTAGAGAACATTGAACAGATCAAGGCTATGCCAATAACTACATTTTTACAAAAATGCAGATAGAACCTTGTAGTCCGATGATCTCGATTTAATTAACCTGTTAGAGCATATTTAATCCCCTTCTCTGTATCTCCATGCTGGCTGTTGATTTTGAGTTCAGATGGCAATCATTTCAGAAGAATGTATGAAAGAAAAGACAGTCATTTGCATTTTGGTAAAATGTGTATCACTGTCAGCTGCAGGTGCTTGGCAAACGGAATAGATCCCAAGTGTAAGATCTCTGGAATGTCGACCGGCCACCATAGTCCAGAACCCCCACCGCACAACCGTAACAAAAAGAACATGAAACAGCCAATATACATACAGATAGAAAATGTTTATACAGGTACTTGATCAACGTTTGGCACATTAATTCCATTTTCAACATTATAATTATTGTCATATTCTGCAAATAGTGCATATGTCTCTGTACAATAGCATTAACAAATTGCAATTTTGGGTACTTACTCCACTTACCCTCCCACCAACTCTCCCCAAACCATGGCAATAAGCCAATGACAAATAATACCATTTAAAGATATTAATACAATTAGGACAGTTTGATAAATTTGTCTTATTGTTAATACAAAAAGAGTCCCTTTTTTCATTCTGAAAAGTCTGGTTCCCAGCAGAACAGTGATACAGTTCTCCAACACCAGCGAAACATCCACAACTAGAATGGCAGGGTGATATCAGTAATGATAGGATAGGCCTACTGTAACTGTTCACTTATGACTCACTCCACTCTCTCTTCTTACACTGAAGAAAACCACTGTCTGAATGTAAGGACGGACAACCTTTGAACTGGGATTTTATTTTGTGGAGCGCCACAGACAGAATTTTGACATTATTAAGATGGGGCAAGTTGTTCTGCTGAAATGGAGAAATAAAAACACAAAGCAAACCACTAAGTATCACAAAAAAATATTTTCAAAGCAGTTTCAAGGCAATCTTTCTTATTATACAAAAGTCAAACCTAAAGTAACAAAAAACAAAACAATCTAAAGACCAAGAAAGGTGAATCAAGCAGCAGTCAGAAACAAAATGGAGCCACGGTAGTTTGAAAACCCAGTCAAGCTGAAGACAATCAATCACTCAATAGGTAGCTTCTCAGGAACAAATCAAATCTTACATGCAAGTTATTTCGGCTCTATTTAGGGTAAAATAAGCAGGTGGGGTAGTCAAGGTTAATGTCTTTGCCATGCAACACTTGGATTTAAGTCAAAAAGGGAGAGCAGTAAGGGAACCCAGGGAACTGAGCAAGGGGCAGGAGGAAATAGAGTGAGTGGGACATATTTTGCAGCCACCGGTACAAAATATTACCTCAGTTTCTCATAAGAGGCCATCAGAGCTACGTTCTTGCTCGAGTCCCGCTTCCCTGTATTGTTTTCGTCTCGAGCAAATTTTGCACCGGTTTTGTGACGGTACATTTTCTTGTGTGCGGGTCCACAGATGCCAGGTATACCGAGGCTGGACTTGTTAAACATGTTGCAGTCCAGCATGAGAGGGGGGAAGAAGGGGTTTGAAGGAATTAACTTGGCTTGGTTTTTGGCTCCCATGCCCGTTGCCTTCCTGCCCCGTCCTGCCACAGGGGAGGTGGTATAACCACCCTTTTTCCTGACATTAGCTGTTGTTCCCGCCAGGATTTTAAGTGTCTTAGTTTTAAGGCTGTTGGCATCTGGAGGCTGACAGAGTCCAGACATGGGGTCCCACAGTGGCTCGATTGACACCTTCATAAACCTCTGGACCTCTGCCATCCCAGAGGCTATGTTGGACAGGATGTTGGAGGGCTCTTCAAACTCTCGCTGGTCGTCATCCACAGGACTGTTGTTGTTGCCGTCTGCCCAGCCCCCACCATGCTCCTCCAGTAAAGGCCAGTCTTCTGACAGTCCAGCAAGGCCTTCACTTTCTTCACCTTTTGCATTTGCCTTTGCATCAAGCAGGGCTTTTAGCTTTTTGGATGAACTAGAATTCTGTCTAGGGGCTTTGTTCTTCTCTGTCTTGGGGGCCCTTGGAGCCTTGGTTTTCTGTTTACTGGTTGTTTTCCTTTTTGACTTGGGACCTTTAATTCGACCTCCGATGGATTCGGGCTGCTCATCAAAGACGTTGGGGCCATCAACCTTACATGTGCCGTCATTATCATTGAAAGTATGGAACTGGAACTGATGATTGTTTATCGCTCTGCCATCATGGTTTTGTGTTGGCAGGACATTACAGTCCCACTTAGTCCCATCAGGTGTAGTTGAGAGAGTCATGTCTCCTGTCTCTCCCTGAAACTCCCTGGCCTTTCCTAGGCTTTCCCTCATTTCTGTCCCCATCACCTGTGGGGAGAGATTTGGTGTGTCGGGTGGCGACATCTCTGACAACGGCGAGTGCCTGAACTTATCGGGGGTGAAGTTGGAGATGTCCAGTAGGTCTGTAGACTCCCTGAGGGGAGTGATTTCATCGGTACTTTGCTGGATCACCAGTTTGGGACTGCAGTGGGCCAGGAAGTTCTCGTTCACATCCTCTTCACTCTCCTTTTCACAGGACTTGAGACTCATAGAGCTGTAGTTGCTGGAGGTGGCAGACAGTGAACTCATAGAGTCATAGCTGGCCAGCCTGCCGTTCTCTGTGTTTAGAGTGACTCTATGGAACTGCACCTGTTCCTCTTCAGCTGACAGGCTGACTTGTAGGCCTGAGTCTAGTCCTGGTGGCCCCTCAGGTAAATATGCCTTATCATACAGCAGTCTGTTGCCATCTACATTGACTTGACTATATCCTGACAACGGCAAGTTGTTTGTCATTGGCAAAGAAATGGTGCTGGAAAAGACAGAAGGTTCAGGTTTAATATCAGGTGTAAATGATAAATGTTTACCTTCAGACTGCCATGATGTGTGAGTGAAGTTTGGCTCCATTTGATTGGAGCAGTTAGAAGGAGATTGTTGGAGCTCAGACTCTGAGGGTGGGGATAGAACACAGCTCTGGGCCAGCTGTAGGTTAGTGAATGGATTCTCCTCCTGGGAGAGGCCATGAGGAAACTGCTGTCGGGGATGCTGCTGATGCTGCTGTGAGTAATATGTCAGCCCAGTGTTACTGGATGAGTCAGAGGCCTCTAGTAATGTCTGCAGGTAGCCTCCAGGGATGACATGTAGACCACTATTCACATTTACAGGATGGGTCATTGTACTGGAAGGGGAGCAGGGGGCTGGTGTAAAAGGGGACTTTTCATTGGGGTCGACACTGACAGTGGAGTCATCACAAAGCTGGGGGCTGCCTGCAGTGGAGTAAACTATGTCAGGGTGCTGATTTGGGGATAGTGGGCCAACCTCTTGTAGCTGTATCACAGTTTTACCATCCTCCCGCTGAGCCTCGTTCATTTTTTTCAACCTCAGTCTGGCCTCGCTTTTAAATTTCTTTATTTGCACAGTCTTATTCCCAAGTCTTTTCCCCTCCCTCTCTAGCGATCTGCTTTTTCCTGTCACACTGCCTTGGTCTAATCTAGCAGCACAGTCAGAGGTCGTTGTTGTTATAGATTCCATATCTGTACAGGCAGCTTCATTCTCAGCTGCGCCCACCTCTTGCTTGTGATCGGTGAGGTTTGGCGAGAGCTTTACAGCGTGAATTCTTTGAATCCGGACTCTATTTGCAATCCTGTATTTTCTTTTTGTCAGGCTCGAATTAAGGGAACGCCTGCAGCCATTTGGAAATGTGTTTTTATCACCAGCAGCCAGCATGCGCTGCTCCTGCATTTCCTGGCGCCTCTTTTGCCAGTAGTCTTTCAGAGGAGCCATTCTCTGGTACTTATGAACTAAGTCCTTACTTAAGCTTACTGTTGTCTCTGATGTGTCAATTTTTCCCAGCTTTAATAACATGTGCTTCTCCCCTTTAAATCGGTTTATGATGATGTATTTGATTATCACCGGAGGCTCTTTTCGTGAGGATTTTCTCCTCTTCTTTGGACACCAGTCGTCATCCTCCTCTTTTTTTGCACCCACCGTCTCCTTGTCTTTTTTCTCTGTGTTCCTCTCGCTCTCGATAGAATCCACGTCGTACAGATAGTCGTCGCTGTATCTGACTTTCCTCTTGGACCTCAGCCCATAGCTCAGCTGGCTGGAGGAGCTGGAGTTCTCCCTGGAGAGGAAGCAGTGTTTCTGTTTGGTCTGGCAGGTGTCAAGGGAGGATCCAGTACAGGAGCTGTCATCGCTGTACTCTCCAGAGTCCACTGTGGAATTGTTGAAGTCAAACAGGTAGCTGCTCTCTGGACTGACATTCGGTGTCACCTCAGCAGAGCTGCTGCTGTTGTTTTTGTCAACCTTTTCTCCAGCTGCCCAGACTTCAACTATCTCTCCCTTCACCTGTGCCCCTTCAGCTCCCTTCTTCACTGTTCCCTCACCTTCCTTTTTGGCCACGACACTTGGGAAGAAGTTGAACTGGGTTTCCTCCTGAATGGGGTTGGTCTTTTCTCGGACGTTGTCCTGGAAGGACTCGTAGCGGATCTTCAGCGAGCACACGTCACTGCCCAGGGTGGAGTCCTCGTCCTCATCATCAAACATGTAGTTGTCTACGTCCTCTTCTGAGAAGAGGTTGACAGAGAGCTCGTTCTTAGAGCAGAGGTCCAGCAGCTCGATCTTACTCTCGCTGATAAAGGACTCAAAGCAGCCCCAGTCCTGGCTGGAGTTGGCCAGTAGAGCCTCCTCACCATTGCACTTGTCCAGGAGCAGGCCTTCATAGATACTCTTCGACGTGGCGTCCTCCGAGTCGCTGTCCTCCGCTGACTTCTCATCATCTGTCTTCTCCTCTGCCCTGATCTTGTGCTCTGGGTAGCTGAGGAGCTGGTCTGAGAGCAGCTGATCCCCGTAGCGGATTCCATCCCCAGAACTCATGCACTGCATGGCCATGTCAGGACAGGAGACAGGACAGGGGTCGTAGTCCCGGCCCAGGTCCAGCCCTGGCTCAGGCTCTGTAGCATCCTTGGTCTCGATGAAACAGCCCAGGCATGTGCGGCTTTGTGGCATGAGGCAGTCCCCTCCAGACAGGGCTGATACACTCCCTACCTCCATTATTGTGAAAGCTGCTTTGTTACTACAGTCCTCTGGAAGAGCCCAGGGACTCACCTCTTTTGTTGTGCAAGAGGACGTGTGGGAGATGGCATGGATAGAAGAGGATTCATCAGTGGTAGTGGTGGTGATGCTGGGCTCAGAGGTCTCTGTTGGGCTGAGGGGTGAGAATGGGTTCAGTGAGGTCCTCTCACTCTCATGGCCTCCTTTTGGTTGATTGGCTGTAGGTGAGATGGCGGTGCTGTCTGGCTGCAGATTACTGTCCTGGATGTGTGATTCTGTAGAGCAGAACAGAGAGATGATATCAGATAATAACTAATTCACCAGTGAACTCACTGATGGACAATGTGAGAGTACTTTAATATACTGTCCTATATGAGAGGACATTTTAATATACTCTACTATTTCCTATCTTTAATAATTTTTCATTTTCAGCTCAATGTATGTTCCTAGCCTCTCTTACAGTTGATAAAATGTACAGGTCGTTTTTTTTTAACAGGCTGCACAAAGTAATCATTTTGTACAAAGACAAGGAATAATATAGCTAATTCAAGCTGAAAAGGTGAATTCTGCTTTTTATTGAGGAAAATGAAATGCTCATAATTTTCTCATCATTGTGTTTCTTGTGCTTTATAATTTGTGATAAGAATACACTGAGAATAAAATACCCAATAGAAAGTAATGGGACAATTATAGTGGAAATACACCATTAGTCTATTTTTCACTCTTAAATAAGGCCTCTGCACTGCCTCTTCTATTACTCTGGTTCATGTATTTAAAGGATACATGGAAGGAATGACAAACGTAATAACCTTTCCCCTGCTCTTTGTGAGTGGTCTTCCCCCTTTGACATTCAGGATCATTAGGGGTGGGAAAGGATGATAAGTACTTTCAGAAGTAAAAAATGGAGGAAAACATTCCACACATTGGAACGTTTCTGAGCACTGAAACATTGCTCATCCATTCAGATGCAGCAAAGGTTAAGGTCACTAAATATCAAGGCTGGGGCTTCTTGCCTTTCAGTTCTGTGAAGGTAACAGGCAAACTCAATAGCAGAGGAGGTGAAAACAATGCATAGCATAAGAACTCTGTGCCTCCTTGTAACCAGCAGGACATCATGTACTGTGGTAATGTGACAGCATTCCCTCTGTTCCTTAATAGAAACATGTTAAAATGCTAAAACATACAGTATGAAGTGTTGATATACAGGGGTGAGGAATTACATCTTGGTGTGTCCATCATTTTTAAAATTCAAGTATGAAATGTCTTTACCATTCTCATCCTCTTTGTTGATCTGTTCCAGGTTTGGAGCCAGCACAGAAAAGTTGGGTTCTTGAAAAACATCCATCAATTTAGCTTGGTTCTAGTTGTCCCTTACACTTTTGCCACTATCCAACCTGCAAAAACACAGAGAAAGAGACACATGGAGAAATAAAAACACTGGAGCTGACAAAAGGAGAAGGCTTATTATGGCATCATAACAATATACACTGTCACGTACATCTCTGTTGACCCTCGTCTTTGTCAACTACAATGTATGAAAGGCTTCAAAAGTGCCTAGGGAATGGAGATTTTATGTATGAAAATGTTTAAAAAAAAACTATATTTCTCCTCAATAACATGGCTTTTTGCCGACGATTCTATTTCTTTGTTCCCCTAAAATATCTGTCCCAATCTACGGGCTATTAAGGGATATTGGGCACCAATATAGGAGACTGACATATATTGTATATTGTATCTAGTAGACTTTTCAACACCTGAGCCTCAGGCTGTATGCAAATTGTAGGCAAATCCTCCTGGCCTTTTGTATATTGCTTTAATCAAGCATTTCTCAGCTCTGAAAACTCCTCAATAACTTGCTTGCTTTATGAGAATTGCTCTAAGCAAATGTCAGAAGTAACAATAGTATAAAATCACACCAACAAGATCCGATTTCTGTACCATATTCAATATTCTTAGCTCTCTAACTCTCCTGTTCACTCTTTCCCACTCACCGTCCTCCTCCAACCATCCATTTTCTTGCAACCAAGGAGCAAAAACAAATGGCCAGATTAATGAAGATGGAGAAGAAGCAATAAGAGGTTGCATAAAATTAGCCTTCTGTCTAACGATCATGTCCAATTTAACACCTTATTAAGCCATGTTGTTTCATCTCCTGGAGGCCATTTGCGACAAAGGTTTGTGAGCCGCATGAAACAAGACTTTCTGCCAGTGCAGTGCTGACTCACTGCCAGCTGGAATGATGCTGGTAACCTGGACTGGGTCTCTGTCTCTGTGTAATTAACCTGGGTCTCTGTGTTAACCTGGCCAACCATGGGTCTTTGTGTTAACCTGGCCTGAGTACTCTGTGTTAACTTGGCTATTGTTCTATGTTTAAACCTGGCCATTATTCTCTGTTTTAACCTGGCCATTATTCTCTGTTTTAACCTGGCCATTATTCTCTGTTTTAACCTGACCAGCCATGGTCTTTGTGTTAACCTGACCAGCCATGGTCTTTGTGTTAACCTGACCAGCCATGGTCTCTGTGTTAACCTGACCAGCCATGGTCTTTGTGTTAACCTGACCAGCCATGGTCTTTGTGTTAACCTGACCAGCCATGGTCTTTGTGTTAACCTGACCAGCCATGGTCTCTGTGTTAACCTGACCAGCCATGGTCTTTGTGTTAACCTGACCAGCCATGGTCTCCGTGTTAACCTGACCAGCTATGGTCTTTGTGTTAACCTGACCAGCCATGGTTTCTGTGTTAACCTGACCAGCCATGGTCTCTATGTTAACCTGACCAGCCATGGTATCTGTGTTAACCTGACCAGCTATGGTCTTTGTGTTAACCTGACCAGCCATGGTCTTTGTGTTAACCTGACCAGCCATGGTCTTTGTGTTAACCTGACCAGCCATGGTCTCTGTGTTAACCTGACCAGCCATGGTCTCTGTGTTAACCTGACCAGCTATGGTCTTTGTGTTAACCTGACCAGCCATGGTCGTTGTGTTAACCTGACCAGCCATGGTCTCTGTGTTAACCTGACCAGCCATGGTCTCTGTGTTAACCTGACCAGCCATGGTCTCTGTGTTAACCTGACCAGCCATGGTCTCTGTGTTAACCTGACCAGCCATGGTCTCTATGTTAACCTGACCAGCCATGGTCTCTGTGTTAACCTGACCAGCCATGGTCTCTATGTTAACCTGACCAGCCATGGTCTCTATGTTAACCTGACCAGCCATGGTCTCTATGTTAACCTGACCAGCTATGGTCTCCGTGTTAACCTGACCAGCCATGGTCTCTGTGTTAACCTGACCAGCCATGGTCTTTGTGTTAACCTGACCAGCCATGGTCTCTATGTTAACCTGACCAGCCATGGTCTTTGTGTTAACCTGACCAGCCATGGTCTCTGTGTTAACCTGACCAGCCATGGTCTTTGTGTTAACCTGACCAGCCATGGTCTTTGTGTTAACCTGACCAGCCATGGTCTTTGTGTTAACCTGACCAGCCATGGTCTCTGTGTTAACCTGACCAGCCATGGTCTTTGTGTTAACCTGACCAGCCATGGTCTTTGTGTTAACCTGACCAGCCATGGTCTCTGTGTTAACCTGACCAGCCATGGTCTCTGTGTTAACCTGACCAGCTATGGTCTTTGTGTTAACCTGACCAGCCATGGTCTCTGTGTTAACCTGACCAGCCATGGTCTCTGTGTTAACCTGACCAGCCATGGTCTCTATGTTAACCTGACCAGCCATGGTCTCTGTGTTAACCTGACCAGCCATGGTCTCTGTGTTAACCTGACCAGCCATGGTCTCTATGTTAACCTGACCAGCTATGGTCTCCGTGTTAACCTGACCAGCCATGGTCTCTATGTTAACCTGACCAGCCATGGTCTCTATGTTAACCTGACCAGCCATGGTCTTTGTGTTAACCTGACCAGCCATGGGTCTCTATGTTAAACTGACCATGGTTCTCTCTCTGTGTTAACCTGGCCACGGTTATCTGTGTTAACCTCCCACTGGGCAAAAACTGTTTGAATCAATGTTGTTTCCACATAATTTCAACCCAAAAAATGTAATGTGATGATGTTGAATCAATGTAAAAAAACTGATTGGATTTGCAAAATGTCATCAGTGTATCTATTTTTACCCAACCTAAATCCAATGTCAATCTGATTTCACGTTAGTTGGCAACAAAAAAAGACGGTGAACTGACGTCTATGCCAGCGGGCTGGCCATGGGTCTCAGTGTTAACCTGATCATGTCTGTGTTAACCTGACCATGGGTTGCTGTGTTAACCTGACCACGGGTCTCTGTGTTAACCTGACCACGGGTCTCAGTGTTAACCTGACCACGGGTCTCAGTGTTAACCTGACCACAGGTCTCAGTGTTAACCTGATCATGTCTGTGTTAACCTGACCACGGGTCTCTGTGTTAACCTGACCACGGGTCTCAGTGTTAACCTGACCACGGGTCTCAGTGTTAACCTGACCATGTCTGTGTTAACCTGACCACGGGTCTCAGTGTTAACCTGACCACGGGTCTCAGTGTTAACCTGACCACGGGTCTCAGTGTTAACCTGACCACGGGACTCTGTGTTAACCTGACCACGGGTCTGTGTTAACCTGACCATGTCTGTGTTAACCTGACCACGGGTCTCAGTGTTAACCTGACCACGGGTCTCAGTGTTAACCTGACCACGGGTCTCAGTGTTAACCTGACCACGGGTCTCTGTGTTAACCTGACCACGGGTCTCTGTGTTAACCGTACCACAGGTCTCAGTGTTAACCTGACCACGGGTCTCAGTGTTAACCGTACCACAGGTCTCAGTGTTAACCTGACCACGGGTCTCAGTGTTAACCTGACCATGGTTCTCAGTGTTAACCTGACCATGTCTGTGTTAACCTGACCACGGGTCTCAGTGTTAACCTGACCACGGGTCTCAGTGTTAACCTGACCACGGGTGTAACAGATGTCCAGCGTAGACAAGAAGACTGGTCTCGGCACAAGTGTAATATATGTGATCATGTATCGTAACTCTCTTGTGTTGTGATTTTAAAGAAAGGAATACCCAGCCAGCGGGCCAAGTTGATTGGTGTTTGTTCTGAGGATAGACACAAGGGTTGCCCATTAGATGTGCAAGACAACAGTATGTTGATGGCTGTAGATTTGCGATCCATCGCTTCCATGTCAATATCAGAATGGGTATTTTGTAATCAAACATAACCATGACAAAAAGAGTACAAAATACATTAAATGTAAGTACCTGATGATAGACACAAGGAATCACATTAGATGTGCAGGTCAACAGTATGTTGATGGCTGTAGTTTCATGGTTTGTCTGTTAGCATGGAAATGACTATGATTTAGCAGGGACTAATGTGACCATTACCATCTTGAGCATGCTAGCTAACTCACTCTTACAGAAATAACATGCAAAAGCACATCCCAAGATGCTCCCAATATCTAACAGGTACTGTACACATATTCCTTCATAAAGTATTCACACTGCTTGACTTTTTCCAAAGTTTGTTGCCTTACAAAGTGGGATTCAAATGGATTTAATTGTCATTCTTTGTCAACAATCCTCACAAAATATTCTAATGTGGTAGAAAATGTGGAAGAATTTGGGAGAAAAATGTGGAAGAAAAATTCTAACATTTGTAAAAGATTTATGAAGTATAAAACACTAATATATTTTGATTAGATAAGTATTGTTGTTGTTAGAATCACCTTTGGCAGTGATTACAGCTGTGAGTCTTTCTGGGTAAGTCTCTAAGAGATTTCCACACCTGGATTGTGCAACATTCCACCTCTGTCAAATTGGTTGTTGATCATTGCTAGACAACCATTTTCAGGTCTTTCCATAGATTTTCAAGCAGACTTAAGTCAACACTGTAACTAAGCCACTCAGGAACATTCACTGTCCTCTTGGTAAGCAATTCCAGTGTAGATTTGGCCTTGTGTTTTAGGTTATTGTCCTACTGAAAGGTGAATTCATCTCCCATTGTCTAGTAGAAAGCAGACTGAACCAGGTTTTCCTCTAGGATTTTGCCTGTGCTTAGCTCCATTCTGTACATGTTCTATCCTGAAAAACTTCCCAGTCCCTAACAATTACAAGCATACCCATAACATGATGCAGCCAACACTATGAATAAAAATATGGAGAGTGGCACTCAGTAATGTGTTGTATTGGATTTGCCCCAAACATAACACTTCGCTTTCAGGACAAAAACTTAACTGCTTAACATCTTTTGAAGTATTACTTTAGTGCCTTTTAGCAAACAGGATGCATGTTTTGGAATTTTAAATTTTTTGTCCAGGCTTCCTTCTCGAAAAACATAATTCCACTTTGACATTATGGGGCATTATTGTGTGTAGGCCAGCGACAATTTTAAATTCCATCTGCAACACAAGAGTATGTGGAAAAAGTCAAGGGGCGTGAATAATTTCTGAAGGCACTGTATACACATCAGGACATGTACGTAGTGGACTCGTACACATTGTAGAATACGTTATTTCAGAAGGTGACCTACATGCTTGCATGTCAATATCAGACTGGGAAGAATGTATTTTCGCCATCTCCCCCTATCTGCAAGCATGACTCATGGCATAACACCTTATTGTAAATTCAACCAACCAATAGGAATACAGAAACATCGAATACATATTTTTTTTAAATGATCGCCTAGAATTACATACCGAAATCTAACTGCCTGTAGCTCAGGACCTGAAGCAAGGATATGCATATTATTGATACCATTTTAAACACTTTGAAGTTTGTGAAAATGTTAAATTAATGTAGGAGAATATAACACATTAGATCTGGTAAAAGATAATACGTGTTTCTTTGTGTTTTTTGTTCCATTATCTTTGAAATGCAAGAGAAAGGTCACAATGTATTATTCCAGGTTAGGCTCAATTTTGATTTTGGACACTAGATGGCAGCAGTGTATGTGCAAAGTTTTAGACTGATCCGATGAACCATTGCATTTATGTTCAAAATGTTGTATCAAGTCTGCCCAAATGTGCCTAATTGGTTTATTAATACATTTTCAAGTTCATAACTGTGCACTCTCCTCAAACAATATAATGTTATTATTTCACTGTAATAGCTACTGTAAATTGGACAGAGTAGTTAGATTAACAAGAATTTGAGCTTTCTGCCCATATCGGATATGTCTATGTCCTGGGAAATGATTGTGTTACTTACAACACCGTGCTAATCACACGTTTACTCAACCTTCCCACGGGGGGGGGGGGGGGGGGGGGGTGGGGGGGGGGGGGTGCACCGAGCCTGTAGAGGTTAACCTGGCAAAGGGCCTCTGTGTTATCCTGGCCATGGTTCTCTGTCTGTTTTATCATGGCAATCGGTCTCTGTTTTACCCTGGCCACTCTGTCTACCACTGTGCACAAATTTTACTGAAAAGACTCTGGTCTACTCTTAAGTTATCATGATGAGTCCTTGGGAAGTGGAATTAAAATCTTAACTGCAGAATTGTCTTATCTCAGCACTGCGTAGAGAGAGACCACTGGAAACAGAGTAGTACAGGGAGAGAGTTTGCAGAGATATGAAACATTATCTTCAGCGGGAGATGCTCAGCATCTTTTTACAACTGAAAACAACACCTGGTGGGCCCAAGATGACAAATGCGTGAAAGTATAACTGCCAGACTTGAATCCATTACTGGCATGGAGTAGCATATGTGGTTGTCAAACCCTCGTGAGGCACATTCAATGTATTTTTTTTTTAAAGTATGTATGCAGAGAAAAGGAAAACAGGTCCTATCATCTGAAATGAAGGCCCAGGTTATCATAGCTCTCTCTCTACTCAGAAGGGGTCACTGTTAAACAGAAAGGATCACTGCTGATGCAGGAGAATCACCTTCACTTGTACAAGTCCACAATTACGTCCACATCACCTGATCCATCTGCTGCAGTCAGGGATCTAAATGGGAGGATCTGTGACACACACTGACACTGCTCTGTGCCTTTCTTCTCAGGAGGAACAACTGACTTCCCAGATAAAACCCTGAATTTCATATGAACCAGATATGTTTTTCTTGAAATTTGAAATGGTTACTCTTTGTACTATGTTTTAACTACAGAAGACTTTCTAAAAGACATGCTATATGGTGGTGCTAGACTACAACATAGCCATGGTTGACCTGTTTCACTTAAAATAATGAAATGCTATGGATTTGTACTAGGGCACAGCAGTATCCCATTACAGGAGTATGTTGATGTTATAGCAAATTGTAAGTCTTCAACAGTCAACTTTCAAAATTATACAAAGTTCTGTTTGCAAGATACAATTGAAAACTGTTGTCCTGATTTTTTAAATTTTATTTTACCTTTATTTTTACGAGGCAAGTCAGTTAAGATTTTTAAAATTTTATTTTACCTTTATTTTTACTAGGCAAGTCAGTTAAGAACACATTCTTATTTTCAATGTTGGCCTAGGAACAGTGGGTTAACTGCCTGTTAACTAAAACCGGCCATCTTTAGACTAGTTGAGTATCTGGAGCAACAGCATTTGTGGGTTCGATTAAAGGCTCAAAATGGCCAGAAACAAATAACTTTCTTCTGAAACTCGTCAGTCTATTCTTGTTCTGAGAAATGAAGGCTATTCCATGCGAGATATTGTCAAGAAACTGAAGATCACTGTGTACTACTCCCTTTGCAGAACAGAGCAAACTGGCGCTAACCAGAATAGAAAGAGGAGTGGGATGCCCCGGTGCACAACTGAGCAAGAGGACAAGTACATTAGAGTGTCTAGTTTGAGAAACAGACGCCTCACAAGTCTTCAACTGGCAGCTTCATTAAATAGTACCCGCAAAACACCAGTCTCAACGTCAACAGTACAGAGGCGACTCCGTGATGCTGGCCTTCTAGGCAGAGTTGCTAAGAAAATGCCATATCTCAGACTGGTCAATAAAAAGAAAAGATTAAGATGGGCAAAATAACACAGACACTGGACAGGGGAACTCTGCCTAGAAGGCCAGCATCACGGAGTCGCCTCTTCACTGTTGACTTGAGACTGGTGTTTTGCAGGTACTATTTAATGAAGCTGCCAGTTGAGGACTTGTGAGGCATCTGTTTCTCAAAGGAGTGATGGATTGCTGATAATGGGCCTTTGTACGCCTATGTAGATATTCCATAAATTTTTGGGTATTTAATTTTACCGTTATTTAACAAATAAGAACAAATTCTTATTTTCAATGACGGCCTAGGAACAGTAGGTTACCTGCCTGTTCAGGAGCAGAACAACAGATTTGTACCTTGTCAGCTCAGGGGTTTGAACTAGTCCAACGCTCTAACCACTAGGCTACACTGCCGCCTCCCAAATCAGCCGTTTCCAGCTACAATAGTAATGTACAACATTAACAATGTCTACACTGTATTTCTGATCAATTTGAATTTTTCTTTCAAAAACAAGGACATTTCTAAGTGACCCCAAACTTTTGAACTTTAATGAACATTATACTGCACCCTTTTTTTTCACCTTTATTTAACCAGGTAGGCTAGTTGAGAACAAGTTCTCATTTACAACTGCGACCTGGCCAAGATAAAGCATAGCAGTGTGAACAGACAACACAGAGTTACACATGGAGTAAACAATTAACAAGTCAATAACACAGTAGCAAAAAAAAGAGAGTCTATATACATTGTGTGCAAAAGGCATGAAGAGGTAGGCGAATAATTACAATTTAGCAGATTAACACTGGAGTGATAAATGATCAGATGGTCATGTACAGGTAGAGATACTGGTGTGCAAAAGAGCAGAAAAGTAAATAAATATAAACAGTATGGGGATGAGGTAGGTAAATTGGGCTATTTACCGATAGACTATGTACAGCTGCAGCGATCGGTTAGCTGCTCAGATAGCAGATGTTTGAAGTTGGTGAGGGAGATAAAAGTCTCCAACTTCAGCGATTTTTGCAATTCGTTCCAGTCTCAGGCAGCAGAGAACAGGAATGAAAGGCGGCCAAATGAGGTGTTGGCTTTAGGAATGATCAGTGAGATACACCTGCTGGAGCGCGTGCTACGGGTGGGTGTTGCCATCGTGACCAGTGAACTGAGATAAGGCGGAGCTTTACCTAGCATGGACTTGTAGATGACCTGGAGCCAGTGGGTCTGGCGACGAATATGTAGCGAGGGCCAGCCGACTAGAGCATACAGGTCGCAGTGTTGGGTGGTATAAGGTGCTTTAGTAACAAAACGGATGGCACTGTGATAAACTGCATCCAGTTTGCTGAGTAGAGTATTGGAAGCTATTTTGTAGATGACATCGCCGAAGTCGAGGATCGGTAGGATAGTCAGTTTTACTAGGGTAAGTTTGGCGGCGTGAGTGAAGGAGGCTTTGTTGCGGAATAGAAAGCCGACTCTAGATTTTATTTTAGATTGGAGATGTTTGATATGAATCTGGAAGGAGAGTTTACAGTCTAGCCAGACACCTAGGTACTTATAGATGTCCACATATTCAAGGTCGGAACCATCCGGGGTGGTGACGCTAGTCGGGCGTGCGGGTGCAGGCAGTGAACGGTTGAAAAGCATGCATTTGGTTTTACTAGGGTTTAAGAGCAGTTGGAGGCCACGGAAGTAGTGTTGTATGGCGTTGAAGCTCGTTCGGAGGTTAGATACACACATTCCTTTGCTTGAAGCCATATTGAGAAATATTAGTCAAAACCGTGCTCTTACATAGCTGCTAAGCAAGTGAATAAAAAATAATCTCCTGAAATGTTGATTATTGGATCATTTGCTTGAGTCCACGTTCAGTACAGTAACACCCTTACTAGACCGGCCACATTGCGTGCACAAGCGTAGCAAAATAAATGCGTCTGCGTAGCCAGGCGCTAAAATAGAACTTGGTTCTAGTAGAGGCGCTTCACGTGCTGCAAGTCCCCTCCTTGCTGGATATCACAAAGATACAAACCCACGAGGATAGATTAATCAAGTATAACTAACTAAAAACGAAATAGGTTTACCTTTTTATCTGTGGATTAATTGTCCGAGAAGAGAAACAAGATTATGTAAAACTCCAGATAAAATTCTACAAAGAACCAGCTAAAAAGAGGACCATATGCATGTCAGGTAAAATAACAACAGAATGTTCATCTCCCAGGACATCAATGTTACCTACAGTACCTTCGGAAAGTATTCAGACCACTTTGGTACTTTGTTGAAGCACCTTCAGCAGCGATTACAGCAGCGAGTCTTCTAGGGTATGACGCTACAAGCTTGGCACACCTGTATTTGGGGAGTTTCTCCCATTCTTCTCTGCAGATCCTCTCAAGCTCTGTCAGGTTGGATGGGGAGCGTTGCTGCACAGCTATTTTCAGGTCTCTCCAGAGATGTTCGATCGGGTTCAAGTCTGGGCTCTAGCTGGGCACTCCTGTGTTGTTGTGGCTGTGTGCTTAAGGTCGGTGGCCTGTTGGAAGGTGAACCTTCGCCCCAGACTAAGGTCCGGAGCGCTCTGGAGCAGGTTTCATCAAGGATCTCACTGTACTTTGCTCCGTTCATATTTTCCTCGATCCTGACTAGTCTCACAGTCCCTGTCGTTTTAAAACATCCCCACAGCACAATGCTGCCAACACCATGCTTCACTGTAGAGATGGTGCCAGGTTTCCTCCAGATGTAACGCTTGGTATTCAGGCCAAATAGTTCAATCTTGGTTTCATCAGACCAGAGAATCTTGTTTATCATGGTTAGAGAGTCTATTGGTGTCTTTTAGCAAACTTTTACTGAGGAGTGGCTTCCGTCTGGCCACTCTACCATAAAGGCCTGATTGGTGGAGTGCTGCAGAGATGGTTGTCTTCTGGAAGGTTCTCCCATTTCCACAGAGGAACTCTAGAGTTCTGTCAGAGTGACCATCGGGTTCTTCGTCACCTCCCTGACCAAGGCTAAGTTTGGCCAGGCGGCCAGCTCTAGGAAGAGTCTTGGTGGTTCCAAACTTCTTCCATTTAAGAAGGATGGAGGCCAATGTGTTCTTGGGGACCTTCAATGTTTCAGAAATGTTTTGGTACCCTTCCTCAGATCTGCATCTCAACACAATCCTGTCTCGGACCGCTACGGAAAATTCCTTCGACCTCATGGCTTGGTTTTTGCTCTGACATGCACTGTCGACTGTGGGACCTTGTATTTTCAGGTGTATGCCTTTCCAAATCATGTCCAATCAATTGAATTTATTTACCACAGGTGGACTCCAATCAAGTTGTAGAAACATCTCAAGGATGATCAATGGAAACAGGATGCACCTGAGTTCAATTTTGAGTCTATTAGCAATGGGTCTGAATACTTATGTAAATAAGGTATTTCAGTTTTTTTTTAAATACATTTGCATTTATTGCATTTATTGTGTGTAGATTGCTGAGGATTTAAAAAAATGTCATCCATTTTAGAATAAGGCTGTAACGTAACAAAATGTGGAAAAAGTCAAGAGTACTTTCCGAAGGCACTGTAGTTGTGGCAAGCACCCCCCCCCCTTACTAGATCTGACTTTGCTGATAGCTACCTTATTGACGAAAAAATGTACTTACAATGACTGTGATATGTGGTTGTCCCACCTAGCTCTCTTAAGATGAATACACTAAATGTAAGTCACTCTGGATAAGATGTAAATGTAAACACTTGAAATTCAACACAAATAAAACAACCAGCAGCACCAATGATACCATCGCTGTACATTACTTGAATTTAGAAGCCATTCCAATAGTGCAGTGTTTTAAACCTGTGACCTTCCATACATATCAGGAGGATTGTCAAGGCCAAGGAGGAGCTGCTTTTTTTCATATCAAAGCTACTAATATAAATTCTGATAACAGAAGCTCTAATCCGTAAATCCATAATAGCACTTTACTGTGACTTCCACAAACAGCTTAGAAGGGCAGCATACATTTTTATTGAACAGGTGTACTACAGGATTTCAAAGGCCATCTGGGCGAGGGGCAACCTTGTACTGGAAATACAGAGTAGACAGGTAGGTTGCAGAGGTGGAAAACCTGCAGTGGAAAACTGGAGGTACTGAGGAGGAAAATATGTTTTATGCTTTTTATTGGTTATTTATTACCCCGACCCATACCATTACTTTGAGCATACAGACGACTATATCTGGCGTGTCCCTTCTGTCTTGCATCATATTATGATTCATTTAATCTACTTGCGTGATGGATGGACTACTCGCGCAGGCTCAAATTGACAGTCACACTTAGAGTACTAACTGTATATACACACATTTTGTGTACGAGAGTGTGTCTGGTTTTCAACCTGGGGTACTGCAGGTGGTCTAGCCTTGTTTTTGTTTTTTTATGTTTTCTTCAAAAAATAATAACAGTTGGGAGTATTACCAGTATTATAAGCAGAGAGAGAGAGAGAGCAGATGAGCTCCCACATTTTTCAGCATGTTTTTAAAAAAATTGATAGATTTAGAGTTAGACAAACATAGAGTATTTGGCAGGGACATATACAGGATGCTACGCTAAACAAAATAACTTTCACTCCAAGTCGAAACTCCAAACTTACAACCTGATTTTGGATGGAATTACCTGGAATGCTTATACAGCAATAGTTATACAGCAAATGCTCTGGCAAACAAACAGAAACCTGAAAACACCATCCAACCTGGAGCTGAGTGAGTAATGCTTAGCCTGAAGCAATTTCTTACTTTCAAAAGCCATGAAGAAAAATACTCTACAATGATATACAGTGGGGCAAAAAAGTATTTAGTCAGTCACCAATTGTGCAAGTTCTCCCACTTAAAAAGATAAGAGAGGCCTGTAATTTTCATCATAGGTACCCTTAAACTATGACAGACAAAATGAGAAGAAAAAAAATCCAGAAAATCACATTGTAGGATTTTTAATGAATTTATTTGCAAATTATGGTGGAAAATAAGTATTTGGTCAATAACAAAAGTTTATCTCAATACTTTGTTATATACCCTTTGTTGGCAATGACAGAGGTCAAACGTTTTCTGTAAGTCTTCACAAGGTTTTCACACACTGTTGCTGGTATTTTGGCCCATTCCTCCATGCAGATCTCCTCTAGAGCAGTGATGTTTTGGGGCTGTTGCTGGGCAACACGGACTTTCAACTCCCTCCAAAGATTTTCTATGGGGTTGAGATCTGGAGACTGGCTAGGCCACTCCAGGACCTTGAAATGCTTCTTACGAAGCCACTCCTTCGTTGCCCAGGTGGTGTGTTTGGGATCATTGTCATGCTGAAAGACCCAGCCACGTTTCATCTTCAATGACCTTGTATGGGTTCACCACTCCAATCCAGATGTGTTGGTCATTACTGAGATGTGGTTAAGGATGAGTGTTTTGAATACTGATGTTAACCTTTCTGGTTATAACCTTTTTCGGCAAAAAAGATCTTCCAAAGGTGGGGGAGTGGCAATCTTTACCAAGGATCACCTTCAGTGCTCGGTTGTCTCCACCAAGTCTGTCCCCAAACAATTTGATTTGATGGTTTTAAGTATTAAACTTTCAAATAGCTCTTTGTTGACTGTTGCTGGGTGCTATCGTCCACCATCAGCACCAGCCTGTACCCTAAGCTCTCTCCTGGCCCCTTACACTAAGTCTGAATTTGTCCTGCTAGGTGACCTAAACTGGGACATGCTTAAACCACCTGACCAAGTCCTAAAGCAATGGGACTCCCTACATTTTTCTCAGATTATTACCAATCCCACAAGGTATGACTCCAAACACCCAGAAAAGGCTACTCTTCTTGATGTTATCCTCACAAATATTTGTGATAGCTATCAGTCTGGTGTTTTCTGTAATGACCTTAGTGATCACTGTTTTACAGCCTGTGTTCGTAATGGCGACCTGTCCTGATTCGTCATAGACGCTTGGTAAAAAACTTGAATGAACTTTAACGAGAATCAGCTTGATCGGTTTGACCGTGATCTTGCAGAGTTACTCCACCACAAGAATTGCATTTGGCAAAATGCTCAGCACATGCATACTCGGGCTGAGAATGATAAATAAGTGCACTCAGGTTATCCGGAAAGGCCAAAGTTCGTTACTTTAAGGAGCCGTTCTCTCTCTGTGAGTCTAACCCCAAGAAGTTCTGGAAAACTGTTAAAGACCTGGAGAGTAAGCTGCCCATGTACCTTAAAGTTGATGATGTGGTTGATATTGACAAGAAGCACATGACTAAACTCTTTAATCACCACTTCATTAAGTCAGGATTCCTATTTGACTCAGCCATGCCTCCTTGCCCGTCCATCATTTCCTCATCTCCCACCCCTTCTAATGCGACTATCCCCAATGCTTCGCCCTCTTTTCCCCCTGCCCCGCTACAAAGTTTCTCCCTGCAGGCAGTCATTGAGTCCGAGGTGCTAAAGGAGCTCCTTAAACTTGACCCTAAAAAAACATCTGGGTCAGATGGTTTAGACCCTTTCTTCTTTAAGGTTGCTGCCCCTATCATCACCAAGCCTATTTCTGACCTTTTTAACCTGTCTCTCCTTTCTGGGGAGGTTCCCATTGCTTGCAAGGCAGCCACGGTTCATCCTTTATTTGAAGGGGGAGATCAAGCTGATCCTAACTGTTATAGGCCTATTTCTACTTTGCCCTGTTTATCAAAAGTGTTGGAAAAACCTGTCAATAACCAACTGACTGGCTTTCTTGATGTCTATAGTATTCTCTCTGGTATGCAATCTGGTTTCCGCTCAGGTTATGGATGTGTCACTGCAACCTTAAAGGTCCTCAATGATGTCACCAGTGTCCTTGACTCTAAGAAATGTTTTGTTGCTATTTTTATTGACTTGGCCAAAGCTTTTGATATGGTAGACCATTCCATTCTTGTGGGTCGGCTAAGGAGTATTGGTGTCTCTGAGGGGTCTTTGGCCTGGTTTGCTAACTGCCTCTCTCAATGAGTGCCCAATAATGTTTGTAACATATTTTGTGCTGCTACCATGTGTTGCTACCATGTTGTTGTCATGTTGTGTTGCTACCATGCTGTGTTGTCATGTGTTTCTGCCTTGCTATGTTGTTGTCTTAGGTCTCTCTTTATGTAGTGTTGTCTTTCTTGTCGTGATGTGTGTTTTGTCCTATATTTATATATATATATATATTTTTTTAAATTGTTAATCCCAGCCCCCTCCCCGCACGAGGCCTTTTGCCTTTTGGTAGACCGTCATTGTAAATAAGAATTTGTTTTTAACTGATTTGCCTAGTTAAATAAAGGTTAAATCCAAATAAATAAATAAGCAATTGTACATTAATTTTCACAATGCAAATGGTTTAAAATAATAATAACAAAATTATTGTTGCATTCACTGATAAAACTGACTCCAATTTTGACCACCAATATATTTTATGTAAAAAAGAAATCTGCGAATTCGTGAATGGTGGTCTTCAAGAGCTTTCTGAATAAGTTTAACTCCAAAGTGTTAAGATGCAGGCTGGGAAGGCACTGACTGACTGATTGATGCAACAATCGTATTTTCACTCCAGGGAAATAACCCCACAACCCACCTCACATACTATTACACTGACAGCCATCAGGACAGCACAGAGTGGGGATATGAAAGACTTCCCAAGTGATTCCACTACTGAGGCATAAACACAGGACAAAATAATACAAAATAGAATGAAACAAAACTCCACAGAGGGCTGGAGAGGAGGAAGCACCGCCCACTAGGGATTAGCATGGGTAACCGGGATCCTCGGGAACACTTCATATTTCCAGAAAAAAAGAAAGGGCAATACCCAGGAAATTACTAATAGTTTCCCCAATGTCGGCGCTAATGCAATTCCACAAAATACACAACATGCGCAGTATCAGATGATCAAAAAAATTAAATATAGCACATTATCCAAACAGGTTGTTGCATGGAAGCCTTTAACCTAGCGTATTTACTTCACACAAAATCGCCATGAATTCAAAGCGCATGCATAATTGACACTGCCGGACTGCACACGTAAACTGAAGGTAGTTGATAAACCCTACAGGAAAGCTCTACAGTATAGTCTGGAAAAGTACACGTGCCTCTTTGAGCTGTCATTGTTTTTATTTTATTTAACTAGGCAAGTCAGTTACGAACAAATTCTTATTTTCAATGACAGCCTAGGAACAGTTGGTTAACTGCCTGTTCAGGGGCAGAACGACAGATTTGTACCTTGTCAGCTCGGAGGTTTGAACCTGCAACCTTCCGGTTACTAGTCCAACGCTCTAACCACTAGGCTACCCTGTCACCCATGTGAGTCTTTAGTCACACATTTCATAGGCTTATGAACAATTCACTACATAGGCATCTCTGTCACAGTCATGAAGTCTGTTAACAAATCAGAGGCACGAGGGAAAATGATATCTCCTGTCCTATAGCCTAGGCTATTTTTCTGTCCAGTCCTAATCCCACTGATACTCAAAATCCTGACTCCTGTGTCCCATGAAAACTCCTAACTTTATTCTGTGTTCCATAGGTTGCATTATCAAAGCACGTCTCTCTCCTATGCATTTAAAAAATACCGCTATAACATTTCGGGAGAGAATGTGTGATCAACAAACGGTATTTCAACTTCATCTCCCCGTATTCTTGAGCTGATCTGCTATCTCCATATTCATCTCCCCGTTATTCCTGAGCTGATCTGTTATCTCCATATTCATCTCCCCGTTATTCCTGAGCTGATCTGTTATCTCCATATTCATCTCCCCGTTATTCCTGAGCTGATCTGTTATCTCCATATTCATCTCCCCGTTATTCTTAAACTGATCTGTTATCTCCATATTCATCTCCCCGTTATTCTTGAGCTGATCTGCTACCTCCATATTCATCTCCCCGTTATTCCTGAGCTGATCTGTTATCTCCATATTCATCTCCCCGTTATTCTTAAACTGATCTGCTATCTCTATAATCACCAAGGGATCCTGAGCGGCGCAGCGGTCTAAGGTACTGCATTGCAGTGCTAGAGGTGTCACTACAGACCTGGGTTTGATCCCGGGCTGTATCATGATCCAGAGTCCCATAGGGTGGTGTACAATTGGCCCAGCGTCATCTGGGTTAGGGATGGGTTTGGCAGGGTAAATAATAATTTGTTCTTAACTGACTTGCCTAGAAAAAATAGATTTTTCTAAATATAGGAGATATTCTGTCATTCATTGAAGGAGGTTATCTAGCAAGCTTAGCAACTTAGGTCATTTGACTTATGTTTGACTGCCTTTACAAAGTTAGAATGATTCGACAACGCACAAAGTGAGCTCCTGAGCAGCGCATTGGCGCTGGCGCTTGGATGGGTTTGTTTAGATTGTTCAGCCTAATCACGGCTTGCTACACTGGCAGTGACAGCTCTTTGGACTTCATATTGTGGGTTAACAGCAACAGATTCCAAATGCAAATTCCACACATCAAATCAACTCTAGACCTTTTATCTGCTTATGTTTAAATGAGCTAATGAGGAAACAACACACACCTGGCCATGGAACAGCTGAACAACCAATTGTCCAATTACTTTTGGTCCCTTAAAAAGGGGGGGGGGGTCCACATATAAAAAGTGCTGTAATTCCTACACCTTTCACCTGATATGGATGTAAATACCCTCAAATTAAAACTGAAAGTCTGCACTCATATTCATTATTTAATTTAAACTCCAATATGATGACAATATGTAGACAACTAAAATAATAATAATGTCAATGTCCAAATATTTATGGACCTGACCGTATTTAAAATCTAGTCAACAAATCAAACCAAAGTTGATTTGTTTAATGGTTAACTAACATGTAGAACAGTTGAACTGTTATGAATACACCCTCCTGTCTGTCTCCAACTGTTTGAACAACATAGCCTGTTCACTTTGTTTAGTTCAGGGATTGGCAACCTGCCGGCTCATGTAGCCGTCAGATCAATTTAAAATATGTTTTATTATTTTTAAACTCAGTCAGGGTCTCAATTTACTATTGCAAGTTAGAATAGTTGAATACACGATATGCAATTTTATCTTGTTATGTCAGTCACTGATAGTCCTTCAATTAGCCAATGTCAGCTCACATTTTTTGATTGGTAAGTTAGTCTAGGGCCAGCTATCTAAACGTAGTAATCATGGTCGAATTACTGGCCAGGGGGCCCCCATTGATTTGGTTAGTCAGTCTCACTCAGATTATAGGGATGTTGTGGTCATGACATTTTGTCAGGTGGTTATTGTCATGCAAAAGACTACCGGTCTCACTGTAATTTACTGCTAATTAACATAAACATGTTTAGCATTTCCAGGCCTCCACACATACAAGCTGCAAGAGTCTGATGCGTGCCTTTGGAACATCTACGTTTTAAAAAGTTGAATAAATCAATTTAATATAGACCTTCACAGTAAATCCATGATTTATTTTAGTCAGGTCTAAAGAAACATTATGATATGAAGACATTTCAGAAGAACAGAATATGAGTTGGCCTACTGTATGTTCTCTGGCTCTGCGCCATGCTTGGTCATTTAGCAGACAAGATATGCTTATAAATCCTGTGCCATTATGTTATATGTATATGTATATGTATATATATATATATATATATATATGTGTGTGTTATATATATGTTATATGATTTTATAGCAAGAAGAATATAATTGAACTTAGCTGAATAAAATAGAAAGGATATTTTCCACATTCCGGGAATGAGTGCGCATATGAATTGACTATATTGAGTGTAAAAGTGATAATTTGAAGTAAGTCCTATACACTAGATTTAGAGTTATTTGTTAACTTTAGTTGTGAATGATACGAACTTTAGAATGTCGTAGAAATCAAAACGTATATGGTCTGCATGATGTGACTATAGGCTATTGATGATTTTAGAAAGTCGCAAAAAAACATGCGCTCAGGCTGCCCAGCTGATTTCTCATCAAATGATAATATTTTCACCCACCAGTCTATTCTCAATGTAATCTTGTGTTTACTAATATGTACAAATAGTTTAGGTTTAGAAAGCCATTATCAAATGGGCAGGAACAGGTGCAGGGGGAAAAAGACATCATCTGTATGCACTCGAATAGTGAATGGAGGCCTTGCGGTTTCCAGCCAGTCCGTTTTTCAATGATGCTGGGTAGGCTACTTCGGTTTCAAAGCAGAGCATGTACTTAATATGAGCAGCTGAGAAATAAATATAAGAACACTTAATTCACTCCATGCATCAAACACTGTTTGAGGAGCAGGCTCTCACTGCACGACAGGAGATATTCCGCCCAAAATCTGTATACAATGGGCTCTCCAACCCTGTTCCTACAGCTACCCATCGCTTAATCAAATCAAATCAAATCAAAGTTTATTTGTCACGTGCGCCGAATACAACAGGTGTAGACCTTACAGTGAAATGCTTACTTACAGGCTCTAACCAATAGTGCAAAAAAAGGTATTAGGTGAACAATAGGTAAGTAAAGAAATAAACAACAGTAAAAAGACAGGCTATATACAGTAGTGAGGCTATAAAAGTAGCGAGGCTACATACAGACATCGGTTAGTCAGGCTTATTGAGGTAGTATGTACATGTAGGACTGGTTAAAGTGACTATGCATATATGTTGAACAGAGACTAGCAGTAGCGTAAAGAGGGGTTGGCGGGTGGTGGGACACAATGCAGATAGCCCGATTAGCCAATGTGCGGGAGCACTGGTTGGTCGGCTCAACTGAGGTAGTATGTACATGAATGTATAGTTAAAGTGACTATGCATATATGATAAACAGAGAGTAGCATCAGCGTAAAAGATGGGCTGGGCTGGGGGGGGGGGGGACGGGACACAATGCAAATAGTCCGGGTAGCCATTTGATTACCTGTTCAGGAGTCTTATGGCTTGGGGGTAAAAACTGTTGAGAAGCCTTTTTGTCCTAGACTTGGCACTCTGGTACCGCTTGCCATGCGGTAGGAGAGAGAACAGTCTATGACTGGGGTGGCTGGGGGTCTTTGACAATTTTCAGGGCCTTCCTCTGACACCGCCTGGTGTAGAGGTCCTGAATGGCATATGTGTTGCTACCTTCCCTCACCACCTGGGGGTGGCCCATCAGGAAGTCCAGGATCCAGTTGCAGAGGGAGGTGTTTAGTCCCAGGATCCTTAGCTTAGTGATGAGCTTTGAGGGTAATATGGTGTTGAACGCTGAGCTGTAGTCAATGAATAGCATTCTCACATAAGTGTTCCTTTTGTCCAGGTGGGAAAGGGCAGTGTGGAGTGCAATGGAGATGGCATCATCTGTGGATCTGTTTGGGCAATATGCAAATTGGAGTGGGTCTTGGGTTTCTGGGATAATGGTGTTGATGTGAGCCATTACCAACATTTCAAAGCACTTCATGGCTACAGACGTGAGTGCTATGGGTCTATAATCATTTAGGCAGGTTGTCTTTGTGTTTTTGGGCACAGGGACTATGGTGGTCTGCTTGAAACATGTTCGTAGTACAGACTCAATCAGGGACATGTTGAAAATGTCAGTGAAGACACCTGCCAGTTGGTCAGCACATGCCCGGAGCACACGCCCTGGTAATCCGTCTGGCTCCGCAGCCTTGTGTATGTTGACCTGTTTAAAGGTCTTACTCACGTCGGCTACGGAGAGCGTGATCACACAGTCATCCGGTCATCCACAGTCATCCACACATGCATGCCTCAGTGTTGCTTGCCTCGATGCGAGCATAGAAGTGATTTAGCTCATCTGGTAGGCTCGTGTCACTGGGAAGCTCGCGGCTGTGCTTCCCTTTGTAGTTTGCAAGCCCTGCCACGTAAGACAAGCGACAGAGCCGGTGTAGTATGATTCAATCTTAGCCATGTATTGACGCTTTGTCTGTTTGATGGTTCATCGCAGGGCATAGCATTATTTCTTGTCCCACACCTTGAGTCCCACACCTTGAAAGCGGCAGCTCTACCCTTTAGCTCAGTGCGAATGTTGCCTGTAATCCATGGCTTCTGGTTGGGTTATGTACGTACAGTCACTGTGGGGATCACGTCCTCGATGCACTTATTGATAAAGCCAGTGACTGATATGGTGTACTCCTCAATGCCATTGGAAGAATCCTGGAACATGTTCCAGTCTGTGATAGCAAAACAGTCCTGTAGTTTAGCATCAACATCATTTGAGTCAATTGGAGGTGTACATGTGGATGTATTTCAAGGCATACCTTCAAACTCAGTGCCTCTTTGCTTGACATCATGGGAAAATCAAAAGAAATCAGCCAAGACCTCAGAAAAAAATGGTAGACCTCCACAAGTCTGGTTCATCCTTGGGAGCAATTTCCAAACGCTTGAAGGTACCACGTTCATCTGTACAAACAATAGTATGCAAGTATAAACACCATGGGACCATGCATCCGTCATACCGCTCAGGAAGGAGACGAGTTCTGTCTGCTAGAGATGAACGTACTTTGGTGTGAAAAGTGCAAATCAATCCCAGAACAACAGCAAAGGACCTTGTGAAGATGCTGGAGGAAACAGGTTCAAAAGTATCTATATCCACAGTAAAAAAGTCTGATATTGACATAACCTGAAAGACCGCTCAGCAAGAAAGAGGCCACTGCTCCAAAACTGCCATAAAAAAGCCAGACTACGGTTTGCAACTGCACATGGGGACAAAGATCATACTTTTTGAAGAAATGTCCTCTGGTCTGATGAAACAAAAATAGAACTGTTTGGCCATAATGACCATCGTTATGTTTGGAGCAAAAAAGGGGGAGGCTTGCAAGCCGAAGAACACCATCCCAACAGTGAAGCACGGGGGTGGTATCATGTTGTGGGGGTGCTTTGCTGCAGGAGGGTGCACTTCACAAAATAGAAGGCATCAGGAGGGAGGAAAATGATGTCGATATATTGAAGCAACATCTCAAGACATCAGTCAGGAAGTTAAAGCTTGGTCGCAAATGGGTATTTCAAATGGACAATGACCCCAGGAGTACTTCCAACGTTGTGGCAAAATGGCTTAAGGACAACAAAGTCAAGGTATTGGAGTGGCCATCACAAAGCCCTGACCTCAATCCCATAGAAAATGTGTGGGCAGAACTAGAAAAGCATATACGATTAAGGAGGCACCAGCTCTGTCAGGAGGAATGGGCCAACATTCACCCAACTTAATGTGGGAAGCTTGTGGAAGGCTACCCAAAATGTTTGACTCAAGTTCAACAATTTAAAGGCCATGCAACCAAATACTAATTGAGTGTATGTAAACTTCTGACCCACTGGGAATATGATGAAATAATTAAAAGCTGAAATAAATAATTCTCTCTTCTATTATTCTGACATTTCACATTCTTAAAATAAAGTGGTGATCCTAACTGACCCAAAAAAGGGAATTTTGAGAGGAGGTGAGAGGAGGAGAGTGCATAGAAGCTAGAATGAATATAACGTGCCTGCTATGATCAGGTGTGTATTCATTCCGACGATTCTGTTGAAAAACGTTACTTAAATGGAAGCAAATGAAACAGGGACTGTTGGACTAATGATTACATCCTAGATAAGCTAGATGCAGGCAAGATTGTGCCCGCTGGTATTGAATGTGTCACTGTCTGTTATCTCAAATTTTTCTCTCGACCTGTGTGCACCTACGTTGTGAACTTTCATTCATAGGCTAGGTTGTAGCAACCACATGATGGGTATAGGGAAAATTAATGTACCATGTAGTAGCCTAAACTACGGTGTTACATTGAACTGGGTGAATGGAATATGAATGACAATCATCCAACATGCTGTAATAGAAATAAGGCCATGCTCATGGAAAATAAAATTGTCCTCAATCATCATAAACGGCACTGACCGCTACTGCTATAGACAAGATTCAATTGACAATAATCTGATGAGTGACAATATTAGGCTTATCTGTTGTCAAATTGTACATGAAGTGAAGGACGCATCATGTAATTGACAGATGCATGGAAAGGACCATCACTTTATCAAATCCTCCTTCAGAGTCACATGCAGGTGAAACATGTTGATTTCTACAGTACCAGTCAAAGGTTTGGACACAGCTACTCATTTAAGTTTTTTCTTTATTTTGTACTATTTTCTACATTGCAGAATAACACATATGGAATCATGTAGTAACCAAAAAAGTGTTAAACAAATTTAAAATAAAATTTTAGATTCTTCAAAGTAGCTAGTAGTAGCTACCCATTGCATTGATGAAAGTTTTACACGCTCTTGAAAATTTTGGGATATTTTATTTCTGCTCATGAAACATGAGACCAACACTACATATTGCGTTTATATTTTGCTTCAGTATATTATCAGAAAGAGCAGATTCTGCAGTTTCTATGACACTTATGTTTGTCAAATAACAAAAAAAATCACTTTTCCAAGAATATCCGTGCTGTCCATGCATTCAGCACATGACCATTCGCGAAGCAGCATTGCTCTGACAACTAAGCAAAAACTAGTAACATAATAAACTTAAAATTAAACAATGCTATTCTGTCGTCATTGGATGAATGGGCAATAGATCCAGCTAGAAACTGATAAAGGTGCATGTGAGGTGTTGCATGAACTGAATGATGAGGAGGGTGATGAGGGTGATTGAATTTAGAACAATAGTGTAATGATGATTAAGAATTGTGGGCAGTCTAATTATTTTATTGTGAAAGGCTGGAAATGGTATATAATTACCCCTCGGAGATACAACATTCAATGTGTGTAGTTCACAATGGCAAGCCAAATCAAATGAATGGATGCACTGACAGCATTGCAAATGCTGCAGAATTTAGATGAATTTTAGTCGGATCAGATATTGAGCTTAAAATCAACATTGATGATGAAGTGTCTTCATCTGATTCTGATGTCGACTTTGAGCCTCCGCCTCCAATGCCTGAGCATCGCCGCAGAAAACACATAACAGAGCCAACTGAGAAGGTGATCCCAACTGCCACGATGAGACAGGAGTCTGGGAGGGAGGCATGGTTTGGGTAGAAAAGAGTGATGAGTTTATGTGACATGTAAATGTCCTAGGACATGTCTATGGATGAACTCAAAGCATTTATTGCACTCTTGTATATCCGTGGGGCATACAGCAGAAAGAGCATGGAAGTGGAGTCGTTTTGGTCTGATAGGTACGGCGTGGACTCTTTCCGAGAGACCATGCCATGCAACTGCTTCAGAGATTATGAGACACCTGCGGCAGTTGCACATGAAACAAGGCCCATGAAAACTGTGTGCAGTGCAACCGATTTGTTTGTGACAATCTGGATCCTCTATTTCTGAAACTATCCGCCGCCATTGTCGCAACCCCTATTACCAGCCTGTTCAACCTCTCTTTCATATCGTCTGAGATCCCCAAGGATTGGAAAGCTGCCGCAGTCATCGCCCTCTTCAACGGGGGAGACACCCTGGACCCAAACTGTTACAGACCTTTATCCATCCTGCCCTGCCTATCTAAGGTCTTCGAAAGCCAAGTCAACAAACAGGTCACTGACCATCTCGAATCCCACCGTACCTTCTCCGCTGTGCAATCTGGTTTCCGAGCCGGTCACGGGTGCACCTCAGCCACGCTCAAGGTACTAAACGATATCATAACCGCCATCGATAAAAGACAGTACTGTGCAGCCGTCTTCATCGACCTGGCCAAGGCTTTCGACTCTGTCAATCACCATATTCTTATCGGCAGACTCAGTAGCCTCGGTTTTTCTAATGACTGCCATGCCTGGTTCACCAACTACTGTGCAGAAAGACTTCAGTGTGTCAAATCGGAGGGCATGTTGTCCGGTCCTCTGGCAGTCTCTATGGGGGTGCCACAGGGTTCAATTCTCGGGCCGACTCTTTTCTCTGTATATATCAATGATGTTGCTCTTGCTGCGGGCGATTCCCTGATCCACCTCTACGCAGACGACACCATTCTGTATACTTCCGGCCCTTCCTTGGACACTGTGCTATCTAACCTCTAAACGAGCTTCAACGCCTTACAACACTCCTTCCGTGGCCTCCAACTGCTCTTAAACGCTAGTAAAAACCAAATGCATGCTTTTCAACCGTTCGTTGCCTGCACCCGCACGCCGACTAGCATCACCACCCTGGATGGTTCCGACCTAGAATATGTGGACATCTATAAGTACCTAGGTGTCTGGCTAGACTGTAAACTCTCTTTTCAGACTCATATCAAACATCTCCAATCTAAAATCAAATCTAGAGTCGGCTTTCTATTCCGCAAAAAAGCCTCCTTCATTCACGCCGCCAAACTTACCCTAGTAAAACTGACTATCCTACCGATCCTCGACTTCGGCGATGTCATCTACAAAATAGCTTCCAATAATCTACTCAGCAAACTGGATGCAGTTTATCACAGTGCCATCCGTTTTGTTACTAAAGCACCTTATACCACCCACCACTGCGACCTGTATGATCTAGTCGTCTGGCCCTCACTACATATTCGTCGCCAGACCCACTGGCTCCAGGTCATCTACAAGTTTATGCTAGGTAAAGCTCCGCCTTATCTCAGTTCACTGGTCACGATGGCAACCCATAGCACGCGCACCAGCAGGTGTATCTCACTGATCATCCCTAAAGCCAACACCTCATTTGGCCGCCTTTCGTTACAGTTCTCTGCTGCCTGTGACTGGAACGAATTGCAAAAATCACAGAGGTTGGAGACTTTTATCTCCCTCACCAACTTTAAACATCTGCTATCTGAGCAGCTAACCGATCGCTGCAGCTGTACATAGTCTATCGGTAAATAGCCCACCCAATTTACCTACCTCATCCCCATACTGTTTATATTTATTTACTTTTCTGCTCTTTTGCACACCAGTATCTCTGCCTGTACATGACCATCTGATAATTTATCACTCCAGTGTTAATCTGCAAAATTGTAATTATTCGCCTACCTCCTCATCCCTTTTGCACACAATGTATATAGACTCTCGTTTTTTTCTTTTTTTTCTTTTCTACTGTGTTATTGACTTGTTAATTGTTTACTCCATGTGTAACTCTGTGTTGTCTGTTCACACTGCTATGCTTTATCTTGGCCAGGTCGCAGTTGCAAATGAGAACTTGTTCTCAACCAGCCTACCTGGTTAAATAAAGGTGAAATAAAAATTTTAAAAAATAAATCCCCAGTGGGTCAGAAGTTTACATAGACTCAATTAGTATTTGGTAGGATTGCCTTTAAATTATTTAACTTGGGTCAAACATTTCTGGTAGCCGTCCACAAGCTTCCCACAATAAGTTGGGTGAATTTTGGCCCATTCCTCCTGACAGAGCTGGTGTAACTTGGTCAGGTTTGTAGGCCTCCTTGCTCACACACGCTTTTTCAGTTCTGTCCACAAATGTTCTATGGGATTGAGGCCGACATGGTTGCTGTATGGACAGTGGAGAGGACATGGATGTCTCGTTTGTCATGCCACTTTACTGCCAGCTGTTGACATTTCTTATTTTGTATAACGGGTCATTTAGGATGGCAGTAGCATTGTTGATGAAATGCAGTCACCGCAGCAGAACTAGGAAGCAGTCTTGGGAAAAGAGGGTGGCAAAGAAGGGAGTTGCAAACATAGGATCTGTGCTCCAGTATTCTGTTAGGGAGTTCTTCTTTACTATCCCCATGAGAAGGACTGTCACCAGGAAGGTATACATTTCACTAATTGTGGTTGTCCCCCCACTCCTGACTCTCTCTTCTCCTGTAGCTCCAAGGCATAGCGATTGGTCTCTGCTATGTCTCCCACCAGCTCCTCTGTCAGAAACAACTTGAAGCACTCTGCCTCAGATGGAAATGGCAAGGGGCGTTGCACTCCAGACTGGGACTCATCAAAGCAAACAGCAGTGCCAGGAGGGGTGAAATGGCTGGCAGCATTCCAGCTACCACAGAACTCCTGTACTTCATCCACTGTCGGTCTGCCTCCATCACCACCAGCATCTTCAAAGGGAACTGGGACTTTGTCAGTGGACAAGGGGTCCTCAGATTCAGGGTTCTCATTGGCTGGGAGGCAGCTCCTCACTGTCACTGTCAGAATCTGATTCCTGACTTTCAAGACTCATTGTCAGAATTTTTTTAAATCTCCAGAATTTCTGCATTTGTGAGTTGTCTCCTTTTGAAAGACATTGCTAATGCTACAGCTTAGCTCACTAGCTACATACATAAACAACAACACTGAATGGCTCAGAGTGGGGATGAGAGGTTATGTGATTGACTGCCTGCACGCGCCATTTGTATCAATAAATCACTAACAGAAAATGTTGTGTGGTAATTATTGATATATTTACTGTTTATTCACGTTTTTCAAGTACCAGTGATAAATCATGCATTCCGATTCTTGCATAGATTGTAATGGGCATATATTATGTTTGTAAAATACTTTTTTGAAGCTTGTACTGATTATGATGAGCTAAGCTAATTCCGGCTATGTGTGGAGCCATGTTTGTTGATATACTGGGTTTCACGTAATCGTCTGTCGGACCACTGCAAAGCGATGAGTGCTTCATCATGGTTTGCGTTTTAAACGCCACCATCAAATAGAGTATGTCAATCTCGACAAACAGAAAATACATCCCTCCCTACTCAGTATTGAAGGCTTGGCTTGACAATCTCCAAATGTCATTAAACTTGTGTTTTTTAACAGATGTCTCTTCCATTCATCGAATGGCCGATGCGCAGTTTGGATGCTGGAATTATGTTAAGAGTGGCATGGATGAATGTGTGCAGGTAGTTTACAGTAGACTTTTGAAGTAGCCTAATCTGATTAAAACAATGTGACTGGTTGTGTTTATGCCACACATAAAAGGTAATACATTTTAAAAGTTAAATGACATATTTAGCCTATACTGAAGTGTTCAAGGTTACAGGTCAAGGAATAGCAGCTCGGATTGGAAAGGAGGCAGAATGCGAGTTAAGCTTTCCTGAATAACTGGGCCTGCTGGGAGCATAGGCCTATGTGACTACAGAACGACTTGGGATAATGATGATCTGCATCAGAAAGCGATCAGTATCAGAAGTAAAAATACAGCCAGACTGTCCTGTACTCTGCCTTTCTATAATCTGTTGAGATTAGACCCTCAATTGGTCCAAATGCAAGGACGGGGAAGTGAAACCGGGTCGTTGGCGTGAAAAGCAAACACCCTATGCATCGTGGCAATAGGGTTAACCCATTTAGTAGGAATAGTATCATTACATTTTAAATTTGTCATTTGGGAGAACCTTCAGTTACTGGCCCAACGCTCTTAACTGCTAGGCTACCTGACACCCTCATTGTGAGGATTGTGACAAGGTCATTTTCAGGAATGACAGTGACAGGGTCTAGGGTTTGAGTCCCAGTCAGAGTACCCACCTAATCCACTATATTGGTGTCAGGTGTTGGAGAACACTATTGAAAGCATGTCGCAGCTGGGTTTTAGTTCCAGTACATCTGTGTTAGGCTAGCAGTGATTCTGTCAGGTTTCTGTACTGCACATGTGATGGTAGAGTATGCAAAACAAATGTACACCTGATTGATACAAATCATGATGATGTCATTATGTCAGGTAGGCCTACTTTGCAATCAACATTTAATTGGGTAGGGTTTGGAGGTAAAACAATGAAAATACTGTTTCAGCATGCACCACAGATTTTATAGAGCCGATAGAGCCGTTGCAAAGTCCCATAAATATTATGTCCAAATCTACTTAAAGTTCAGTGTTATCGGGAAGTTTTCAGACACCTTTACTTTTTCCAAATTGTGTTACATTACAGCCCTATTCTAAAATGCATTACACAAACCTGTTTTTGCTTTGTCATTATGGGATATTGTGTGTAGGTTGATGAGGTGGAAATAAACTCTGAATAATTTCCGAATGCACTGTATTTACAAAATGAGTTTTGCAGCAAACAACTCCAATGGAAGGCTACAGCTACTTTATTTAAATTTTACTGTTGTCACGTTCTGACCTTAGTTCCTTTGTTTTGTCTTTATTTTAGTATGGCCAGGGCGTGAGTTGGTCCTCCTGCAAATTGGTCTTCCGTTCCTTCTCGCTACTCAGAAGAGGAGGACGAGATCCGTTACAGAAACACCCACCAACCAAGGACCAAGCAGCGTGGTATCGGGCAGCAGCGATCTCCGGAATCCTGGACATGGGAGGAGATACTTTACGGCAAGGGACCCTGGGCACAGGCTGGGGAATATCGCCGCCCCAAGGCAGAGCTGGAGGCAGCGAAAGCTGAGCGGCGGCGATATGAGGAGGCAGCACGGCAGCACGAGAGGCAGCCCCCCCAATTTTGAGCCCACTCCTCGTGCTTATCGGAAGAAGCGCAGTACTGGTCAGGCACCGTATTATGCGGTCAAATGCACGGTGTCGCCAGTACGCGCTCATAGCCTGGTGGGCTATAGGCCAGCCCCCAGCAAGTGCCATGCGAGAGTAGGCATCCAGCCAGGGCGTGTTGTGCCGGCCCAGCGTGTTTGGTCTCCAGTACGCCGTTTTGGTCCAGGGTATCCTGCGCCGGCGCTGCGTGCTGTGTCTCCAAGGCGCTGGGAGGGTGCAGTGCGTTCTATGCCTGCGCTCTGCCCGTGCCGGGTGAATGTGGGTATTGAGTCGAAGGGAGAGGTGTGAGTGGTATGCACCAGAGCTCCAGTGCTTACCCACAGCCCGGTTCAACCTGTGCCTGCACTCGGGAGGGTCCGGGCTAAAGTGGGCATCCAGCCTGGAGGAGTGGTACCAAGGCTGCGCACCAGAGCTCCAGTGCTCCCCCACAGCCCGGTCCATCCGGTGCCTTCTCCATGCACCAGGCCTCCTGTAGGTCTCCCCAGAGAGACAGCCTGGTGCGTGGGGCTGCCACAGGGCCCACGCTGTCTCTCTGTCTCCTCCCTACAGGTGCTCCCGCCTGTCCGGCGATGCCGGAGTGTCCCACCTGTCCAGCGCTGCCGGAATCTCCCGTCCATTCGGGACCGTGGCTTGGGTCCCCAGTCCGAGGTTTTTAAGAGGCCACGGAGGCGGAGAAAAACTATGGTGAAGTTTTTCCTTTGTTTTGTCTTTATTTTAGTATGGTCGGGGCGTGAGTTGGGGTGGGCAGTCTATGTTTGTTTTTCTATGTTGGTTTCTGTGTTCGGCTAAGTATGGTTCTCAATCAGAGGCAGGTGTCGTTAGTTGTCTCTGATTGAGAATCATACTTAGGTAGCCTTTTTCCACCTGTGTTTCGTGGGTGTTTATTTTCTGTCTTTGTGTATGTCGCCAGACAGGACTGTTTCGGTTTTCATTCGTTCACTTTATTGTTTTTTGTATTTCAGTGTTCATTTTTGATTAATTAAATATTACATAATGAACACTTACCACGCTGCAAATTGATCCTCCGATCCTTCTCTCTACTCCTCCTCAGAAGAGGAGGACGAGATCCGTTACAACTGTTTGCGATTCACAAATTATTATTTTGATTCCCATGATTCAATTGATTTAACCGGACCCTGAAGCGCATCATTCAATTTGTCAAAAATAATAGTTTAAAAATATTTTCATATGAATTAAATTAGTCACTATTTATTCATTAGTTTTTACTATTTTGAGAAATGTAAAGAGGGGCATGCGTTATATAGCAAATCAAATTTGTATGGCCTAAATAAAATAAATAGGGGAGCTTTTTGATCTGTGTGTCTCCAGTCTTGACTGCTCTTTCATGACCAATGACGCACCTGGCCTCTCCGCTGCCTATCAGCTACCTCTATGTTCTTATGGATTTATATAGACAATTGGTGCAGATTTGAATGATTTTATGTGTGGTATGTTTAGGGATGTGGTGGTCACAAAATTTCGTCAGCCGGTAATTGTCAAGCAAATAACTGTCTCACGGTAATTGACCGTTAATTAACATAAACACATTTAGCATCTCCTGGCTTCCACACGTGTACAAGCCACTGATGCAGACCTTTGGAACATCTACATTTTAAAAAGTATAATAAATCCATGTAATATAGCCTACACCTTCACAATAAATCCATTATTTATTTTAGATAGTTGTAAAGAAGCATGATATGAAGAACACATAGTCTATTTCAGAAGAACAGAATAGCATACTCTGAGTTATCCATGTTAGGTCCTGATGTGGCTATGACAAATAGCTGTGGGCTAGACTAGCTCATTTAGCAGACAAGATTTGCTGTATCATTATTTTATACTATTCTATAGTATGAAGAATACAATTGAATACAGCTGAAAAAAATAGAAATGATATTTTCTCCAAAAGATTTGAGGGAGTGTAAACATGCGACTATTCTGTGTTGATCGGTTAACACCAGGTAGGCTATACTCCTGTTGTAAAGATAAGCAATGTGCTTAATATTAGGAAGGTTGAGAAATAAATAAAGCAGGTCTATCCTATTCTTTTTAATGGAGGCCATCACTCTGCCTATAGAAATGTTGCGCAACATGAGCTCATGGGCTCTCATGAAGTGTTTGATTAGATTTTCAATAACATTTGCATTGATGTCAGAGTGATTAGAGGGACAATATAGTGCTATAGTGCTGAGTACCAGGCAGTTAGTAAGTTAGGTAGGCTACTAATGACCATCAGCAGCATCAGAGCTTGGAGATGCCTAATTACCGTGACTAAACGGTCATATGGAATTTGACTGCATTCATGAACGGGGACTGCCGGTGTGGCGGTAATATGGTCAACGCAACAGCCCTGGGTATGATTGCTAGTTAACCTATTGCAGATCTGGACAAACGATCCACTTACCACTATTGTCACTGTGGATAGAGGTCAAGATAGAGTTGACTGTATAGTTCGCAGAAAAGCTTAGTGCATAAG
The DNA here is from genome assembly GCF_002021735.2 of Oncorhynchus kisutch. Lineage (NCBI taxonomy): Eukaryota > Metazoa > Chordata > Actinopteri > Salmoniformes > Salmonidae > Oncorhynchus > Oncorhynchus kisutch. Next base: position 29,934,079 of record NC_034179.2, read on the forward strand.
GGAAGTCCCAAAACACCTAGATAAGAGAGGCTATATGAAAGCAATGATGTAGTAAAATATGTAAAATGGGGAATGTAAACCACAAAATATGTTTCATAACACTTCCTATTTTGGACCCCCCCAGTACATTTTGAACTGCCTCTAATTGCAAAATGATCTTGCCCAGAGAGCGGCCAAAAGACAGAGGGAGAGATACAATTGCTGTTGTACTCATACATACACAGCATATTTTCTTTGTGATCCTATTCATGGGGATGGGGATATGGCTGGAGAGTGAAAAAGATAAAATTACACTTGTGTATCCTCCTGGGGAAATACCAAAGCTGCAACTGCTTTCCCTTCCTGGTGTGGGGCTGTTTATGCATGCAGGCTAGCTGAAATAGTCTAGTAATGCACTGGCTACTTAGCCTTCTGACTCCAACCATGTTGTCATTGAATAAGACTGACTGAGAGTTGCTGGATTCAAACTTCATATAATTGAAGAGCTAATTCCGAGACATTAAATACTTTTAGAGCCTTCAAATAAATACTGGATAAAATATCCTGAAAGACGGCAGAAAATAAAGCAGAGAAAAAAAGGTTGTAGGCTAGTCGATATGTTTTGGTGACGATTGAAGCACATGTAAATCCTGACAGACTATATTTTGCCCAGTGTCTTTTGTTGGAAGCAAATAGTTGGCGCTCCAATAGACACCCCCGCCCCCTCCAAGCATGGTGTACTAGACTTGGAACGCCTGCCAATTGCCTGCCCTGCATAAACAAAGCAACACAAAAAAAGAAATCAGGTCTTAACAGTGCAGTCAAATGCATCCACCCTCAACTGTCAATTCACCAACTGACTTTTGGAAGGAAAACACAGCACAGAGAAAACACTTGCTGAAGTTATACTCCAAAGTTATACTCATCACAATACGGTTGGACTTTTAGTCTCAATTCTAGATCCAGGAATACCTCATGTACAGATGTTGTATCCTAATTTGATCACTCTGTTGTCACAGAGAATTGTACTGCGCAACAGGAAATTTAAATGATCCTTGCGATTTAAATGAACTGAAAACCCGCAGTTTTTTTCTCTCACTACATCTCACATGTAAACTATAGCCTACAGTGCAGCTTATCAAAACTAATTTCCCATTAGAAATTATTTTTACATACATAAAAAAAAAGAAATCCTCCTGCTGCAGGATTATTTTACACCAGCGAAAAGATGGGTCAAATTATGATCCGACACCTACATAGGCTATTTCAACTACCCATCCTCTGTATGACCAGATAGCACTGCATCCATCCAAAACGTTCCTCCATCCAAAAGTGAGTTCTCAGACTCACTGCATATGGGACCCTAAGTGACAGATTGGGAAATCCACATGGTCGACTGGTCCAGAACAGAGCACAGTCAGAGAGAACAAAAGAGAGGGACCGCATCTAAAAACATCTCAGTAGATCAGCTAGAAAGCACTTGATTGGTGGTCCACATGCATCTCACTTTAGGAGAATGAACACAAAGCATTTGCGCATGACAAAGCAAGCCAAATGAACTAGCTAACATAGGTTTGGCTAAAAGCATAGAAGCATGTGCAATGATGATTGGATGGATTGGCCAAGATAAGATAAATGTAGGGCCGACATGTAGGTCCCCATAAAATACGCATCGCAGAAAACGTGGACGGAATCACAGAATCCAGACATTAAAACGGGATTTAATAATATTAGAAAATGTGTTAAACTTAGTCGGAAATCAACTATTGTTTTGAACTTATTCGAAAATACATTCATTTTCCCAAGTTGGTCATAAGACATGAACAAAATGAATCAGTGATTATTATTTTCTTGCAACTTTCTGAAAAGGCACAGGAATGCCCTTGTCTGTGTGTGCAGTGCACACATACAGTATGGCTACGATGATGCTAATTATAACCTCCTTCTGGTAGAGATGGAAAGGCTTTCCCAAAAACGGTCTAAATTAAATGTTACAAAGTAGCCTAGTAGCCTATGCGTACCTGGCAGAATGATATCATGATTATTTGCAGCAATCCAGTGGCCATTTGTTTTGCAAACTCTGCATTCACATGAGTGCTACAGAAAAATTGCAAACCAAACAACGGTCTCTTTCTTGTTTGCACTTGCATTAAAGGGTAACTATACCCAAATTCCAAATTTCTTCTATTTTTCCCAGACCTCAAAAGTGGTCTCCTGATGCGGTTTAATCATTGTTGTGGACTTACAGCATCCAATTCTGTTGTTTTTCTTTTAAAAAACTGCTGGGAAAATGGAAATGCAATTTGGGAAAAACTAAACAGAATCAAGTTTTATAGGGCCCTACACATGTTAAAATATTGAAATCTGTAACTATCATTTTATTAAAGCCACACAGCAAGTTGACCAGTGTTACCTAGTTTAGATTTTTCAGTGTAACATTTCTAGTGTTGATTCAAGTGTTAAATTAACTCTGTAAGTGTCAAATAAACACTCATTGGTGTAAAAGAACCCAAGTGTTGGTGTTAATTTGGGTACACGTTTTGTTTTTTGTCTTAGCACTACACGGCTGATTCAAATAAACAAGAGAAACCCTGGATTCATTAATCTTATGCTACTCAAATATATTTTTTGAAACCATACATTTTTCTAAACAAATTGTTCCAGTTAAGATGGTTTAGGTAGTATCATGTCTTAACACTTCCCCACTCTGGATGGATTCCAAGAGGAATTACACTTCACTTTGCAAGCCAGTACAATGTGACTTGCAGGCCTGAAAACCAGCAGATTCAGGCCCTCAAAATAATGCCTTATTAAATCATTTTGTGTTGAATCATTTAATTTTAATGACATATTTGCTTAGGATCTCCCTTGGTGAAAGCAAAAGGGGAAAAAAAGAGAGACTGCAACGACCATGTCTCTGTCACTAACAAATACAGTCATGGGGGGTAACTCTACAATTCACCAGACAGGCAAGGTACTCTGGGAAATTTGAAAATAAGCCTTTACACTAAGCAGTGTATTAATTTAACAGTGAAAAGTGTGGATCCGTATAGACACTGGGACAGTGTTAAATTTAACACTGTCAGTAGCTAGGTTTCCATCCAAATCCGAATAAAAACAATTTGCGCATTTTGCCACCAGAGATGCGTTTCCATCAAATTGACCTGTTGCGGATAAAAGGCAGTGCGTGATGACTTAGTGCATATAAATACAACTTTTGTGGTTCAATTTCCATGTACAGAATTAAAGAATACAAGTTAAATGATCAAAATCCAAATCAACTTGATACCTTCACAATTTTCACCTCCATCTGCGATTAATCTGCGATTAACAAAACCTTCTTAAGAAGAAATGTCTTCTTAACTGCCAATTTTCCTTGAAGACTTAAGAAGAAAGTTAAGCAAAGTTGCTATTCCTCAAAAAGGTTCTTGGACATTTTATTTAGCTATTTCTTATGTTTCTCGCAAAAAGTTAAGAAGAAATTAGATTATTGAAAATAAAGTTCTTGGAAATGTTCTTAATTCCAAGATGGCTAAACCCTTTGTCATGTCTACTAATGCTCCTCCACTCCGGGCGTTCGACATTGCCGGTTTACTAATCACAGGTCCTGGGAACCATCATCACGCTCACCTGACTTTCATCATTATGCGCACCTGTGCTTCATCATTAAGCACACCTGGACTCCATTACCTCACTCATTACCTTCCCTTTATCTGGCACTCCCTTAGGTTCCTTCTCCAGGCAGTATTGTTTCTGTTGTTCATGTCTAGATGCTATGCCTACAGTGTATCGTTATTTGTTATATTAAAGTTACCACCTGCTTCTCAGCTCCCAGGGTCTACATGACAGAATACTGCCTCACAAAATGGAAGCAGCAGGAAATCAGAGCATCTGACGGTCGATGAGCAGGGATACCTACTTCAGCAACACCACGACCAGCTGGCAAAATTGGGATGGGTATGGAAGAGGTTCTTCAGTGTTCAATGACTCAAACATACCTGAGAGGCGTTGCCTTCACCTAGCGGAGGATACTCTACCACCAGTCGAGCCAACACACCAGCCCATTCAGTAACCTGCCCAGGCCAGCGATGCCCATTTGTCCCTCCCAGATGGCACCCCATCTAAATGCCATGGCTTTCAACTACAGTGCTCCCTCTACCTTGCGCACCAGTTGGGAGCTCCTACCACTGAGAGGTCCAAGGCTGCCACAGTTATTTCTCTGCTGACTGGGCGGGCGTTGGAATGGGCCAATGGGCGAGAGGAGCTGGATTCGTATGATGGGTTCATGGCTCGGTTCAGAGGTGTCTTCCACCGGAGAGCAGAGAGGGGGGGAGTGCCTACTCCAACTAGGGAAGGAGGACCAGGCGGCTGCCGAGTACACGCTAACCTTCCGGACAATGGCAGCATCCAGCGGTTGGAATGAGATGGCGCTTCGTACGCTATTCAGAAGAGGAACTGCTTGAGGAGATTCAGACGGAACTGGTCTGTCGAGACGACAACCTCTCCTTGGCTGCACTCATCGCGATGGCCATGCGATGGAAAACCTACTTTGGAAGTGTCGGTACTCATCACTTCTCTCCCTCCCTCAGTACTGTCACGTTTACTCCTCCCCTCCGGCATTCAACATTGGCAGTTTACTAATCACCAGTCCTTACGTGCACCTGCACTCCATCATTAAGCACACCTGGACTCCATTACCCCCCCCCCCTTATCTGGCACTCCCTTAGGTTCCTTCCCCAGGCAGTATTGTTTCTGTTCATGTCAAGACGCTACTCCTACGTTGTATCGTTCCATGTTATTTCTTATATTAAACTTATCACCTGCTTCTCAACTTCCAGCGTCTACAGTGGTTCTTCCTTTAAAAGTTACGAGCTTATGCCGTTAGTGATAGATGGGGGGCATTCTGTCATTGCACTGCACTATCACAAGAGAGAAGTTAGACCGCTGATCTATCAGTAGTCTAAACTGTGGCATGAATTGACTATATTATTGTAAATTAATGGATGTGTTTTCAGTCAGTCTCTGGCACTAGAGTCCTGTATTAGGCAACAACAAACTGTTGGTAGTCCTGGAGTTAGCTTCTTCGGGATAGGAGGCAGTATTCGGAAGTTTAGCTGAATGAGGTGCCCAAAGTAAACTGCCTGTTACTCAGGCCCAGAAGCTAGAATATGCATATCATTGGTTGTACTGGATAGAAAACACTCTAAATGTTCCAAAACTGTTAAAATAATGTCTGAGTATAACAGAACTGATATGGCAGGCATAAACCTGAGGACAATCCATCCAGAATATTTTCCCCCAGCTCACCACTGATCATAATGGCCGGCAATGGGAATATAAAAGGAATACCTCCCAGATTGCAGTTCCTAGGGCTTCCACTAGATGTCAACAGTCTTTCGAAAGAGTTTCAGCTTGTTTTTTGAAAAATGAGCTAGAATTTGTAGTTTTTGTAAGTGGCTTCCATTTTGGCTGTAGTGTTTGTAGCGTGTTCCGGTAAGGGCGCACACTTCGTTATTTATCTCCGGTAATTAATATACTATTCGCCATCTTAAATTTGATAATTTATTTACATATTAGGAGACCTTGGAGGAATTACACTTGACATGTGGATTGACGATTTTCGAAAAATGGGCACGGTGGGCTTTTGATTTCTCTCCCTCTAAAAACAAAATTGTAAATAACAAACTGGCTTTATTTACAAATTAGTAAGAATGTCTCACCCCATGTTCAAGAATGGCTTTTATTCAGATTACAACCGCTCACTTTCGGTTATTTGAAAATGAAATCTCAAATATATATATATATATATATATATATTTTTAACAAGCCATAGAAAGTTGCTTGCAATTTCAGTTTAATCCAGAAAAGACCAAAGAAATAATACAACCGATATTGTGATTAAACTTAAATATACTAATTGATCAAAAACTTTATCAAGTGGAAGGGAAGTAAGGAACTTGTCTGTCGGGCCAGCATTAAAGACCAAAATAGGTTAAAGAAAATTGTGATAAAAATGTATAATGAGTTCCGAGATCCGATCTATTATCCAACGCTTATTATTATTATTAACCCTGCATTATAATTATATAAAATCCCCTTAGTTATTCTGTTTTTATTTACAGTAGTGATGGACAGCTTGAGTCATTTTGTTTTTCACAAGCGTAGCGGGCTGTGAATTCTGCAAACAACGTTTCCAGGATGGGCTATTAGCAGGACAGCCTTTACCAAAAAAAAGTACTCTAAACGTTTACATTTCTAACTCCACACCTCATGCCTTCACCTAGCGGAGGATACTGAACATGTCGGATCAAGGATATACTGTACAGTATTTATGCTTTCGTTAATAAAATTATAATAAAAATACTATTTCAAAATGCAGATGTTTCTTTCAACTATCAGCAGGACAATAGGAAAAATTGATTGACAAATCAATCAGATTTTTATTTGGAAATGTTAGGATTATTTGGCTCTTCACTTGCAGTCATTTAGTAGCTTAGGCCTACTCCCGACTGGTCCCGTACAGTGACATATTTTCCTAACGGAAACCCTTAATTAAATCGCTTTAGCTGTGATTGTAAAATTAATCAGCTGATGCATTTCTCCAGAGCCAGGTGGTATTGGCAGAGAGTCACTCGTCATTGGCGGAGAGTCAGGCGGCATTGGCGGAGAGTCAGACAGGGAATGACGCATTGAAGAGGGCGAGGAATGGGATGGAGTCACAATCCATGCCAGGCACACCTGTGAGCTCTGGATCTCCACCTCCTGTTTGTGGACTCTGCAAACAACATGTCCTTGATGGGCTAGAATCGATCCACCCATGATGGGCTATCAGCAGGACAATAGACTCTTGCTGAGTTTAGGGACTTTAAATGTACAGTATTAACTTCTTTGGGGTCCCCCCCTTCTTCTCAATTTCCGCCTAAAGACATACCCTAATCTAACTGCCAGAGGCAAGGATATGCATATTCTTGGTATCATTTGAAGGGAAACACTGTGGCTTTTGTGGAAATGTGAATTGAATGTTGGAGAATATAACACAATAGATCTGGTAGAAGAAAATACAAGGAAATAAACATAAGTTTTCAGTTTTTTAATTGTTGCTGCATCATCTTTCAAATTACCAAGAACAGCCAAACATACAGATAAGATGCTGTGGATGATTTGAATGAAGATCATAAGATGGCAACAATAGCTGAGCAAAGTTTTGGACAGATAACTTCAAAAATGAGCGAGGTACATGACATTGAGCATGAAGTCACCCAGGTGTCCCACACAAATGTACCCAAATGAACCCAAGTGGCCGAATTGGTACAGTGATACATTTTGAAGGAAAGAACTATATACAAAATACATAAATGCTATTCTAACACCCCCCCCCATTTTTTTTTTTAATATATATATATTTAAAAAATATACAGTGGAATTGCTGTAGCTAGCAAGCTCCTGGATGAGCAGCTCCCTGAAGGCTAGCTGTGAGATGGGGGACTGTCCACAGCTCTTAGCCATTTCCTTCTGGAGGATGAAGGCTTTCACCACAGCAATGTCAATGAAATGATAGAAAAATGTCTTGTACCATTTCATGGTCTTGTGGAGAACATTGTAGTATCCTATCAGCGCATCAGACAGGTCCACACCTCCCATGCTCTTGTTGTAGTCCTTCACAGCAGCTGTAATGGGGAAATTTTTTGTGGTCCGTGCCCCGGCACCGTCCTTCACACGCCTGACGACGTATCTATCTGTCTATTTCCTCTAAATCTGTATACCTAGACTTTGTTTTAGCTTTTCCTGATTTATTCGCCATATTTTAAATATATAAACTTGTTGAAAATGCTATTGTATATGTACTACTATGCGTAACACCCGTGGCTCCGTCAAGTAGGATTTGCAATGGCGAATGAACCTGTTTTACGCCAGAGTTTACGACAAAGGCTGGTCTTCAAATGTATAACGATTACATATTGCCATTTACCTCACCTCATTGGCTATCTTCCAAGCTAGATTTCAAGATGATCAGTGGTCATTGGGCCAAAATACTGTCAATCAACGATAGACCAGTCCTGCCATTGGTGCACAATGATGTCATTGATTGGTGTCTTCAAATCGGTTTGTTTCGGTCAATATGTCCCGGGAAAAGAACCATCAAGTATGGTTGTGTTAGTAACAACCAGAGGATTGCAATGAAACCAACCATGACTGGATAAACATTTGTTTAGTGTGTGTAATTACCATGAACGCATCTTCCAAAGTTGAATGAGACGGAAATCATGATGCAAGCGGTTTACAAATGTTTCATGTTAGGCTATAAATGTGGATTTTATCAAACAAAACAAACATTCACTGTGTAGATAGGACACTTGGCATTGCCACCAGAGAAAGATCTTCAATGGTAAGCAATTTATTTTATTGTTATTTCTGACTTTCATGACGCTAATGCTTGGTTGGAAAACGCTAGTAATACTTGTGAGGAGAGGTTAATGGATGTTTGCGAGGCATGTCACTTCTCCCATATCTTTTGCATAGCCCACCAAATGCACTGTTTTCTTACCACATCTAGATGGATCCATAACGAATTACTATAGGAATAAATATCGCTGAATGACAGAGCATGGGGACTGGTCTTTATAAATTAATCAGATGTTTATGTAAGAAAATGTATGTAAGGAAATGTAAGGATTATTTTGCCCTACACTCGCAGTCACTTAGTAGCTTAGGCCTACTCCTGACCGGTCATGTTGTACAGCGCCATATATTCCTAACTGAAACCCTTAGTTAAATCGCTTTAGCCGTGATAGTAAAATTAATGAAGGCTCCCATTGTTATTTAGTTTTATAACTAAAATGCTTGACTATATTTAAAGACATGGATGACTTGTATGATGTGTGATGACATACACAAATTAATGAGTGATGGATTGAAGTACTCTATATTTAAGTGGGCCTTCATGCCAATAAAACAGCTGTAGTAACAAATGCATATTCGTTTTCTTGGAATAGAAACACGTTGTACAGTGCCATATTTTCCTAACTGAACCCCATTAGCCTACAGTACATCAGCTACATGCATTTTCGGTTTTCTTGGAAGAGAAAAACTATAATATTCATCAAATTAATTAAGCTACATTTCTAAAATATCAATCCCATATAGTCTGTTCCATTCAAGGCTCCCTTTGACTCTTAGGCCTACAGCTATATGTCTCTGGTGGGCAAACTAGCATTAGCTACCATTAATGGCAACAATGGCTGACACTTAAATAACGTGTCACTTAAATAGCGTGCCATAGAATTGTGCGGCTGCCCGCAAGCTGTGCTGCAGTATGACACCACTTATAAAGGAAGAACCAACATGTTTAATTCATGTAAAACATTTTTGAAGAAAATCATAAAATCTTAAGATTGTTGAGGAATTGCACTTATTATTTTTTTAATAAGCTTCTAACGTTTTTGCGTAAGAAGTGTTTTGTGAATCTGGGCACAGATCCTTGGCTTTCATTGCCTATATTGGCAATCATCTACCTTGAGAGGGGCTGTTTCTACACCGACTTAAAGGGAAATAATCAGAAATGCACAATGAAAACTGGAACTGCTAGTCTTTGCGGTGGGTGGATATTGAAATTCAGTCTGTTTGCTTTGTAAATATATACACTGCTCAAAAAAATAAAGGGAACACTAAATAACACATCCTAGATCTGAATGAATAAAATATTCTTATTAAATACTTTTTTCCTTACATAGTTGAATGTGCTGACAACAAAATCACACAAAAATTATCAATGGAAATCAAATTTATCAACCCATGGAGGTCTGGATTTGGAGTCACACTCAAAATTAAAGTGGAAAACCACACTACAGGCTGATCCAACTTTGATGTGGTCATCCTGTCTGGGTTGGCGCCCCCCCTTGGGTTGTGCCATGGCCGAGATCTTTGTGGGCTATACTCGGCCCTGTCTCAGGATGGTAAGTTGGTGGTTGAAGATATCCCTCTAGTGGTGTGGGGGCTGTGCTTTGGCAAAGTGGGTGGGGTTATGTCCTTCCTGTTTGGCCCTGTCCGGGGGTGTCCTCGGATGGGTCCACAGTGTCTCCTGACCCCTCCTGTCTCAGTCTCCAGTATTTATGCTGCAGTAGTTTATGTGTCGGGGGGCTAGGGTCAGTTTGTTATATCTGGAGTACTTCTCCTGTCCTATTCGGTGTCCTGTGTGAATCTAAGTGTGCGTTCTCTAATTCTCTCCTTCTCTCTTTCTTTCTCTCTCTCGGAGGACCTGAGCCCTAGGACCATGCCCCAGGACTACCTGACATGATGACTCCTTGCTGTCCCCAGTCCATCTGACCGTGCTGCTGCTCCAGTTTCAACTGTTCTGCCTTATTATTATACGACCATGCTGGTCATTTATGAACATTTGAACATCTTGGCCATGTTCTGTTATAATCTCCACCCGGCACAGCCAGAAGAGGACTGGCCACCCCACATAGCCTGGTTCCTCTCTAGGTTTCTTCCTAGGTTTTGGCCTTTCTAGGGAGTTTTTCCTAGCCACCATGCTTCTACACCTGCATTGCTTGCTGTTTGGGGTTTTAGGCTGGGTTTCTGTACAGCACTTTGAGATATCAGCTGATGTACGAAGGGCTATATAAATAAATTTGATTTTGATTTGATTTGATGTAATGTCCTTAAAACAAGTCAAAATGAGGCTCAGTAGTGTGTGTGGCCTCCACGTGCCTGTATGACCTCCCTACAATGCCTGGGCATGCTCCCGATGAGGTGGCGGATGGTCTCCTGAGGGATCTCCTCCCAGACCTGGACTAAAGCATCCGCCAACTCCTGGACAGTCTGTGGTGGAATGTGGTGTTGGTGGATGGAGCGAGACATGATGTCCCAGATGTGCTCAATTGGATTCAGGTCTGGGGAACGGGCGGGCCAGTCCATAGCATCGATGCCTTCCTCTCTTGCAGGAACTGCTGTCACACTCCAGCCACATGAGGTCTAGCATTGTCTTGCATTAGGAGGAACCCAGGGCCAACCGCACCAGCATATGGTCTCACAAGGGGTCTGAGGATCTCATCTCGGTACCTAATGGCAGTCAGGCTACCTCTGGTGAGCACATGGAGGGCTGTGCGGCCCCCCAAAGAAATGCCACCCCACACCATGACTGACCCACCGCCAAACCGGTCATGCTGGAGGATGTTGCAGGCAGCAGAACGTTCTCCACAGCGTCTCCAGACTGTCACGTCTCTCACATGTGCTCAGTGTGAACCTGCTTTCATCTGTGAAGAGCACAGGGCACCAGTGGCGAATTTGCCAATCTTGGTGTTCTCTGGCAAATGCCAAATGTCCTGCACGGTGTTGGGCTGTAAGCACAAGCCCCACCTGTGGAAGTCTGGCCCTCATACCACCCTCATGGAGTCTGTTTCTGACCGTTTGAGCAGACACATGCACATTTGTGGCCTGCTGGAGGTCATTTTGCAGGGCTCTGGCAGTGCTCCTCCTTGCACAAAGGCGGAGGTAGTGGTCCTGCTGCTGGGTTGTTGCCCTCCTACGGCCTCCTCCACGTCTCCTGATGTACTGGCCTGTCTCCTGGTAGCACCTCCATGCTCTGGACACTACGCTGACAGACACAGCAAACCTTCTTGCCACAGCTCGCATTGATGTGCCATCCTGGATGAGCTGCACTACCTGAGCCACTTGTGTGGGTTGTAGACTCCGTCTCATGCTACCACTAGAGTGAAAGCACTGTCAGCATTCAAAAGTGACCAAAACATCAGCCAGGAAGCATAGGAACTGAGAAGTGGTCTGTGGTCCCCACCTGCAGAACCACTCCATTATTGGGGGTGTCTTGCTAATTGCCTATAATTTCCACCTGTTGTCTATTCCATTTGCACAACAGCATGTGAAATGTATTGTCAATCAGTGTTGCTTCCTAAGTGGAAGGTTTGATTTCACAGAAGTGTGATTGACTTGGAGTTACATTGTGTTGTTTAAGTGTTCCCTTTATTTTTTTGAGCAGTGTATTTAGTCCCTATTTAGTTTTGTATTCAGCGGATTTCATTTAGAAAAAGCTGATGTTTTCACTCACGAACCTGCAGTTGTCAGTTGACATTCAAAGTTAGCGACGTTCTGCCGCAGAGCAGCACCACAGAGTTCTATGAGCAGTGACCACTTTTTGATCCTGCCTGTGAAGACATCGTATGTAACTTTTGAACCTTATATGGTAGAGACATGGGGTTTGTACTATTGCTTTTCTGACTGAATGTTCTATTGAATGGACATATTTGTATAAACCTTGAAAATGACTCTATACAGGGTGTTCACCCATAAGAGGATAATTCATTCAAGTATTGAGAAAGGATTTCTGCTGAAGAACGCATGGAAAGTTTAACCAGAAAGAGAGCCAACAGAATGTCAATGTGATGTAGGCCTTGACAGAACCCAAAAGAGGGGCCAAAGATTATAGCAACAACCTTGTAAATTAGAAAGTTTTGTTTTCAGCCATTCATTTTTCTCCATAAAACATAACGAAGCTAAGGTGACATATTTAACTTTGCTGTAAAGTCAAGACTTTAGAAGCCTCGGCTCTCATCTGGTTCAATAAGCAATTATAATGGCTACAGTTTGAGGCATGAATCATGATTCTGGATTTCTCTCATATCTATATTATTTCTGCCTTTTTGATATTAATTTAGAGAGAAAACAAATGGAGCAATAAAGGTTATTCAAGGACGCTAAATAGATTTTTATTTGAGATGAAATAACAAATACGTTCAAACAACGAATCCACAATATGTGACATTTTCTGGTCCTGTTTTTCCTGTCTGACGTCTCTTGTAGCTCAAGACTCTTTGGCCCATTTGTGTTGCTGTATTGAGAGGCAAAAACTCAAGCTAATTGAGATTCAGCCTCTCATCTCTGTATCCATTCAACCCCCTCCACTAACCCCCTCCAGTTACACAGGCAGGCCACATCTCAAACAGAGTGGGGCGGGTAAGGAGGTGGATGGAGTGGGGCTAAGGAAGGGGAGTGGGGGGAGGGGTGTGTGACAGAAAGGGGGCAAAAGAACAGAGAAGTAGGGGGGTTGAATGCCGATTGCACGATACAGCCCATATAGGAGATGTCCTGGGTAGAACTGGAGACGTGATGGTTGAGCATGTTTTCGCCCTCTTCCTTCAGGTGGGAACTGGGAAGGAGTACAGCTACATGATAAGAGGAGCCTCTGCAGTAAACAGGAGGAGCTCTTCCTTAATACAGTCAATAACACCTCCAGCACACAAACAAACCTAATACACACATAGTGGATGGGTGCCATTCGTTATCACTCTGACCAGTTTCGAGTGTTAGATTTTCTATTGAAGACAACTGTCAACATTGCTGGCTGACCTGCCCTTTCATTCTCCCATACATCAGCCTCCTCTTATGTTTCACTCCAAATCATTAGACAGCACGTCAAAATTAAAAGACGAATGAGCAATTAGGTTAACCTCTTATGAAACATACTGTATACAATGCATTATTAGAGTATAATCTAATAGAGTATATAATTTAGGCCTTCGTGTATTGTGTACATTTTGTACATCATTGAAGAAATGAATTATATTCTTCCCACATTTCCAGTGCAAGAAAAAAACAAGCAAAAACAGAATTGCTGGTGACTGCATATCCCTTTGTCCTCCGTTGTCACAACTTATTTGTCATCATGCGTATGATTATCATTTTATTTCAGATCCAACCAGAGGACACAAGGAGGAAAAACATGGTGACTGTAACAAAGGAGCAAACGCTCAATATGCTCATTAACATGCAAACGGCCCTCATCCCAGGGCTTTTGAAATTAGTTTTTCCTTTTACAGTCACAAATGTGATAACTTTTCCATTATAAAGCACAAAGACTTCATTCTAGGGTGCCTGATGCCACAAATGACAGGAAATAAAAACAACTTCACAGAGTGAGACATGTCTGTCACAAATGAACTCGCCACTTCATCCGGTTTAGAGTGTATCTTTTAGAGGTCGACCGATTATGATTTTTCAACGCCGATACCGATACCGATTATTGGTGGACCCCAAAAAAAAGCTGCTACCGATTAATCGGCCCATTTTTTTTGTTTTTTTGTTGTTGAAATAATGACAATTACCACAATACTGAATTAACACTTATTTTAACTTAATATAAAACATCAATAAACTCAATTTAGCCTCAAATAAATAATGAAACATGTTCAATTTGGTTTAAATAATGCAAAAACAAAGTGTTGGAGAAGAAAGTAATATGTAAAAATATGTACCATGTAAAATATGTGCCATGTAAAAAAGCTAACGTTTAAGTTCCTTGCTCAGAACATGAGAACATATGAAAGTTGGTGGTTCCTTTTAACATGAGACTTCAATATTCCAAGGTAAGAGGTTTTAGGTTGTAGTTAAATATAGTATTTATAGGACTATTTCTCTCTATACCATTTGTATTTCATATACGTTTGACTATTGGATGTTCTTATAGGCACTATAGTATTGCCAGTGTAACAGTATAGCTTCCATCCCCTTCCTCGCCCCTACCTGGGCTCGAACCAGGAACACATCGACAACAGCCACACTCAAAGCATCGTTACCCTTCCCTCCACAAAAGTCGTGGCCCTTGCAGCGCAAGGGGAATAACTACTCCAAATCTAAAAGCGAGTGACGTTTGATATTAGCGCACACCCAGCTAACTAGCTAGCCATTTCACATTGGTTACACCAGCCATTAGGCTGATAGGCTTGAAGTCATAAACAGCGCTGTGCTTGGGAAGAGCTGCTGGCAAAACGCACTAAAGTGCTGTTTGAATGAATGATTACGGGCCTGCTGCTGCTCAGTCAGACTGCTCTTTCAAATCAGACTTAATTATAACATAATAACACACAGAAATACGAGCCTTTGGTCATTAATATGATCGAATCCGGGAAACTATCATTTCGAAAACAAAACGTTTATTATTTCAGTGAAATACGGAACCGTTCGGTATTTTATCTAACGGGTGGCATCCCTAAGTCTAAATATTCTTGTTACATTGCACAACCTTCAATGTATGTCATAATTACGTAAAATTCTGGCAAATTAGTTTGCAATGAGCCAGGCAGCCCAAACTTGCATATACCCTGACTCTGCGTGCAATGAACACAAGAGAAATGACACAATTTCACCTGGTTAATATTGCCTGCTAAACTGGTTTAGTAGTTATAACTAGTGATTATGATTGATTGTTTTTTACAAGATAAGTTTAATGCTAGCTAGCCATTTACCTTGGCTTCATCTGCATTGCATAACAGGCAGATTACTCGTGGAGTGTAATGGTTAGAGCGTTGGACTTGTTAACTGTGCGGTTACAAGATTGGAACCCCTGAGCTGACAAGGTGAAAATCTGTCGTTCTGCCCCTGAACAAGGCAGTTAACCCACAGTTCCTAGGCAGTCATTGAGCATAACAATGTGTTCTTAACTGACTTGCCTAGTTAAATAAAAGGTATAAAAATAATAATTGGCGCCCAAAAATACCGATTCCCGATTGTTATGAAAACTTGAAATCGGCCCTAATTAATCGGCCATTCCGATTAATCGGTCGACCTCTAGTATCTTTAGTATCTAGAGTTTTCAAAACATGTTTTCAGGAGGGTATTGTGAAAAGGACTAATATACTGAACAAAAATATAAACACAACATGCAACAATTTCAAAGATTTTACTGAGTTACAGTTCATATTAAAGAGATCAGTCAATTCAAATAAAACTCATTAGGCCCTAATCTATGGATTTCACATGACTGGGAAAACAGATATGCATCTGTTGGTCACAGATAGCTTAAAAAAAGGTAGTGGTGTGGATTAGAAAACCAGTCCGTATCTGGTGTGACCATCATTTTCCTCATGCAGCATGGCAAATCTCCTTCGCATAGAGTTGATCAGGCTGTTGATTGTGGCCTGTGGAATGTCCCACTCCTCTTCCATGGATGTGGGAAGTTGCTGGATATTTGGCGGGAACTGGAACTCGCTGTCGTACACGTTGATCCAGAGCATCCCAAACATGCTCAATATGTGACATGTCTGGTGAGTCTGCAGGCCATGGAAGAGCTATGACATTTTCAGCTTCCAGGAATTGTGTACAGGTTCTTGCGACATAGGGCTGTGCATTATCATGCTGAAACATGAGGTGATGGCAGCAGATGAATGGCACGAGAATGGGCCTCAGGATCTTGTCACGGTATCTCTGTGCATTCAAATTGACATTGATCAAATGCAATTGTGTTCGTTGTCCGTAGATCATGTCTGCCTATACCATAACCCATTGACAGTACTTTGGTTTGACTTTCATTGTTGCTGAAAAAAACACACAATAAAGTGGTCAGGTCCCCCTTCATTCATACATTTCAATTTATTTCCTGGAGCCGACTACTCCCACTTTATCTTCTGATATAATCATATTGTAACATATTCAGCATCCAGTAGCCTGGATTATGGTAAAATATGAAAATATTGTGATGAATTAAACATATTTGTTGTAAGAGATTAAATAAAATCCTAGACTCAAGGGTTTAAGGCCCCTGCCTCAGGATGAGATGTATTCTGAGATAAACTGTCCTTCTGGCCAATACGGTTCAAAGGACATACAGTACAGCTCTGGTATGGATGTGTAACTGTGAGCATATTGACGCCACCTCTCAATCACTGTACCACAGTAAATATCTTCCTGGGTAAATAATGAGCAGGGGACAAGTTAACCACCAATCAGAGGTTAGCATGGGGTTAGGCATGTTGCATGGGAGGAGGTGTTGATTTCTCCTGATAGAGTACTGGACAAATACAAACAAATGAAGCATGGCGTGGTGACTCACAGCTCTAATGAAGCAGTGTATTGACTAAATTCCCCCTCTGTCTGTGAGGCGTGCATCCCAGCTGCCCTTCTGAATACCAATTACTGTACCGATGGGCTGCTCTGTCACTCAGCCCAAATGCCAGTGAGCTGGTGTGTGTGTGAGTATGAGTGTGTGTGTGAGAGAGAGAGAGAGAGAGAGAGAGAGAGAGAGAGAGAGAGAGAAAGCGAGAGAGAGATGCTGTGGGTCAAAAGCTCAGAGGATGCAGAGAGGAAGGAACAGAATGTGTGAAGCTAGAGCTTTAGGTTTGCCATCTAACTGAATTCCTTTTCAGTTCCATTTTCATATCCTATCAAACCACCTATCCTCCGAAGATCATGGAGCGCCGTAATCTATTACTTGTCAGTGCTAGAGAACAAAATGCTGATGAACAAAGAGGCTCAAATTGTTACAGAACCTTTTTTTACTTATATTTGGTGTGATGACGTGCTGACATAATTAGTCAGTTGCATAGTGAGAGGAGAAGTTGACAAGCAATTGGCATCTACAGAATCATCGGTACATTGGATTGGTAAAGACTCTCATAATAGTACTGTACCTGAGGCTCAGACTGGGGACAACAATAACTGTTGTTCAATATTATAGCTCCTCTAATTCCCTCCGCACTGTTTTGTGGAAGGTCTTTGTTTGATTTCTCTCATCTTCGCCCCAAACAAAAATGAAGGAGCCGAATAAAGAGTGGGCAATATAAATAACGCTGAGCAGCCCAAGGGCAGGGCAGTACAAAGCCTAGTAAACAGCCATTGATTTGAGCAGGGCCAGGGCCGGTCCTCTCTCCGAGGAGGTGCCTCCGCTTCTACTGATGGACGGGCCTGACAGCAGCTCCTTCAGCAAACTCCTTTTTATAAAAAATGTGATTAATATTTATCCAGCATTAGAGCCATCCTTAAGACTGAAACTAGACGGACTAGACAGTCCCCCCCCAGTCAAGGAGTTATGGAAGAAGGGAAAACCAGCTGAAAGTCATTATTCTTTTTCAAGCCTTGAAGATTTATTGGAATCACAAGGCTGGAGAAAGGAATTTTAGGAATATTAGTTAATCCTCAATAAAAGCGTTATGCAAAGTCCTGACAGAATTACAGTACATAAAGGTAAATGTCTATGCCGTCAATTTCTTTGTGGGAGGTAGTATTTGCATTTTGTTTATCATATGTAGGGTTGAAAAGATGATACGTTTCTAGCAATTTTGCTCCCGAGTGGCACAGCTGTCTAACGCACTGCATCTCAGTGCTACCATCTCAGTGCTAAAGGCGTCACTACAGACCCTGGTTCAATCCCGGGCTGTATCACAACCAGCCGTGATCGGGAGTCCCATAGGGCAGCGCACAACTGCCAAAGCATCATCCGGGTTAGGGGAGGATTTGGCCAGGGTAGGCTGTCATTGTAAATAAGAATTTGACTTGCCTAGTTAAATAAAATAAAAAAGGAGTAGCAGAACAGCATTGAGTCCAACTTTTTATCCCTACACCGCTTAAAGGTTCATCCAACCTCTGACCTATGCACCACTGAACATTGACCTACAGCGCTTTCAGAAAGTATTCAAACCCCTTGACTTTTTCCATATTTTGTTGTGTTACGGCCTGAATTTAATGGATTCAATTTATATTTTGTGTCACTGTCCTACACACAACATGCCATCATGTCAAAGTGGAATTATGATTTTATACATTTTTACAAATTCATTAAAAATGAAAAGCTGAAATGTCTTGAGTCAATACGTATTCAATCCATTTGTTATGGTAAGCCTAAATAGGAGTAAACATTTGCTTAATAAGTCACATAAGTTGCATGGACTCACTCTGTGTGCAATAATTTTTTATTTGACCTTTATTTAACTAGGCAAGTCAGTTATGTACAAATTCTTATTTTCAATGATGGCCTAGGAACAGTGGGTAAACTGCCTGTTCAGGGACAGAACGACAGATTTGTACATTGTCAGCTTGGGGATTTGAACTTGCAACCTTCCGGTTACTAGGTCCAACGCTCTAACCACTAGACTACCACTAGATTACTACCTCATCTATCGACCCCACACATGTCTGTAAGGTCCCTGAGTTGAACAGTGAATTTCAAATTCAGATTCAACCACAAAGACCAGGGAGCTTTTCTAATGCCTCGCAAAGAAGGGCACCTACTGTATTGGTGGATGGGTAAAAAAAAGGAGACATTGAATATACCTTTGAGCATGGTGAAGTTATTAACTACACTTTGGATGGTGTATCAATACACCCAGTCGCTACAAAGATACAGATGTCCTTCCTAACTCAGTTGTCGGAGAGGAAGGAAACCACTCAGGGATTTCACCATGAGGCCAATGGTGACTTTAAAACAGTTACAGAGTCCACAACTAAGAGGTTTTAATGTCCCCTGTTTTGGGGAACTGCTTTGTTCTGGTACTGGTTCTGACCAACATTTTCACTTTTAAATCGATCTGTGGACACCATAGATCAAAACGGCTTGCATTGAGCGTTAGCCCTGATTCTCACAGACGCAGGAGTATGTCTCTTTTGCCTGTGTGAAGCAGGATGTGAAATCTGTCACCACTAGAATCTGGAATGTCCCTCCTACCATTTCATTGGCTCTTCAGACTTTCCATCAACTCCTGACTGAACCCTACGTCACAGCCACAAACAATGCATAAGCCTTGACTCATTACATCATAGCGCAGCGTGGTTTTGTCGCTGTAGCACCTTCAGAGATCGATTTAGAGCCAGTAGTCTAATATGAGCCACGATTAATATGAGATGAAAGGTGAGTTCCTAATGAGTTCATGAAGCCACACTAGAGCTCTGTGAGAAGTTCACAGCGGTGGGGGCAGACGTTTTGAACAAGAGAGACCTTTAGAAAATATCCACCTTTTCTCTAACTCTAGACATACAAATATGTATTTTACAGTTATAAGGAAGGTGAAATCTCATAGTTATTCAATTTATAATTTGATTATACTATATTTAGAAAGCATATATGTAATTTCAAGCCTTAGTCATACAGTTTTGTAGAATAGGAAATACATCATAAAATATTTCATATTTTCATATTTTTATCATATTTGTACTGGATACTTGAGCTTGTGTCCTCAAAATTGACTACAGCAATTTATAACTTTTTCTACCAGAAAGGTGAGATTTTAACCTTTCTTGGAGTATGCAGCATTACTAGATATTGTTTATGGCCCTCTCATAATAAATCATTATTTGGGGGGATTAAGTAGATTACATTTCCGGTTACATTTTGTTACATTTAACTGGTTAATGGCTGTGATAGGAGAAAACTGAGGACGGATTGTGTAGTTACAATACTAACCTAATAGACAGAGTGAAAAGAAGGAAACCTGGACAGAATAAACATTTTGCAATAAGGCACTAAATTAAAACTGCAAACATGTGGCAAAGAAAATACCTTTATGTCCTGAATACAATGCGTTATGTTTGAGGCAAATCCAACACAACACATCACTGAGTACCCCTCTTGATATTTTCAAGCATGGTGGTGGCTGCATCATGTTATGGGTATACTTGTCATCAGCAAGGATGGGGAGTTTTTTAGGATAAAAAGAAATGGAATAGATCTAAGCACAGGCAAAAACCTAGAGGTAAAGCTGGTGCAGTATGTTTTCCAACAGACACTGGGAGACAAATTCACCAGTCAGCACGACAATAACTTAAAACACAAGGCCAAATATACACTGGAGTTGCTTACCAAGACGAAATTGAATGTTCCTGAGTGGCTTAGTTACAGTTTTGACTTAAATTGTCTTGAAATATATATTTTTTAAGAATAATGTGCAAATATCGTACAATCCAGGTGTGCAAAGCTCTTAGAGACTTACCCAGAAAGACTCACAGCTGTAATCGCTGCCAAAGGTGATTCTAACATGTATTGACTCAGGGGTGTGAATACTTATGTGAACAAAATGTGGAAAAAGTCAAGGGGTCTGAATACTTTCCGAATGCACTGTATCAATACAACATGTAATTGAGGAAACACTGACTCTGAGAGACTGGAGAGTATGGTCATTTACTGAGAGGTTGACCTGAGAGGTTAACCAAAATGTTGAGGTGTCTGATTGTGAGAGACAGGACATAACAACAGCCGTACCTTTGAAAACTTGGGCCCTATCAAAATAGAAACGTAAAACATTGCTGTTTTTTTTGTTTGAATGCAAGGAGGAACTTTTCTGATGACACAAGTCATTAATGGCTGGCAGAACGACTCCTCCCCCTTCACAACTCTAGTGCATTAAACTGGAGGCTCCATTTTCAAGCGGGGGGGACGACGACGACACAAAAACCTCCTGCCAATCCTCTCTGAATGCATGCCCCTACAACAACAGCACTAGGGCCTCTTTACAGAAAGACCTCTGACGGACAGCCTGACATTCTGCAACAGCCCAGAATGCCAACATGCACTCAGACTACAAGAGCAACACCTTCTCCCTAAATATCATTGTGAATCAAAGCCAATAGTCACATATTTGTTAATAATAGAAACGTGCAAGAGTCCTCAGCTAAGAGACATTGGAATAGGTTATTTAGCAAATAAGGATGGAGCTGAGAGAACAATCTAAAGGTACAATGTAACAACTGTCTTCACTGCTTCTAACTCTCTAATGCCTTAGGGAATCTACAAAATGTTAGTTCTTTTTAGAGTTTGTGTGCCATATTTATGCCTTATTAATAATACACTGAGTATACAAAACATTAAAAGGGATAATCCACCCCCAGAAATAAAAATCATGAAACTCCAGTTGATTTGGTGAAAGCCTACGTTCTGCCAGTGGGTAAAAATAAATCCCTATGATTTAACTTCCAAGTCAGTGGTCGCCAACTGGTCGATTGACTGGTCGATCTTCCAGGCATTCCTAGTCGATCACCAAACATTTCTGGAGAAAAGCCAAAGATAAACGGGGTAACAGTAGGTGCAAAAACAGGTCATTCTCACAGGAGGAAAAGAAGGAGAGAACAGGGACCGTGAGAGGCAGACCCTCTGCTGCTCTCTTCCTCCCTCCACTGAGACTAATGCTGTGTTCAAAACAACTGGGAACTCCTATATATCCAACTTCAAACCTCAGTGCATTCAAGGCAACTGGGAAATCGGAAATAAAAACGAGATCCAACTGGGAATAATAGATTTGAACTCATCCAACTTGGAATTCCAAGTCGGACACTCAGGCATCTCTCTAGAAAGCAGACTTTTCAAACTGAATATCACCAACGTCATGATTTGAGTTCCCGCTATATGTACAAAATTAGTGGATTTGGCAATTTCAGCCAAACCCATGGCTGACAGGTGTATAAAATCGTGCACACAGCCATGCAATCTTCATAGACAACCATTGGCAGTAGAATGGCCTTATTGAAGAGCTCAGTGACTTTCAAAGTGTCACCGTCATAGGATGCCATCTTTCCAATAAGTCAGTCCGTCAAATTTCTGCCCTGGTCCACTGTAAGTGCTGTTATTGTGAAGTGGAAACGTCTAGGAGCAACAACGGCTCAGTCGCAAAGTAGTAGGCCACACAAGCTCACAGTCAATTTGCTTACCGCCCCAATACAGACGATGCAATCGCCATCACACTGCACACTGCCAGGAATACCTATGTAGGAATGCTGTTCATTGACTATAGCTCAGCATTCAACACCATAGTACCCTCCAAGCTCATCATTAAGCCCAGGGCACTAGTGTCTGAACCTCGCACTGTGCAACTAGCTCCTGGACTTCCTGACGGGCCGCCCCAGGTGATGAATGTAGAAAACAACACCTTCTCTTCGATGATCCTCAACACAGTGGCCCCACAAGGGTGCATGCTCAGCCCCCTCCTGTACTCCCTGTTCACCCATGGCTGTGTGCACACGCATGCCTCAAACTCAATCATCAAGTTTGCAGATGCCACAATAGTAGTAGGCCTGATTACAAACAACGACGAGACAGCCTACTGGGAGGAAGTGAGAGCCCTGGGAGTGTGGTGTCAGGAAAATAACCTCTCACTCAACAAAATAAAGGAGATGATCGTGGTCTTCAGGAAACAGCAGAGGGAGCACCCCCCTATCCACATCGACGGGACCACAGTGGAGAAGGTGGAAAGCTTCAAGTTCCTCGGCGTTCACATCACTGACAAACTGAAATGGTCCCCCCACGCAGACAGTGTATTCAACATCAGGAGGCAGAATTTTTTTGGGTTTGGCACCTAAAACCCTCACAAACTTTTACAGATGCACAATTGAGAGCATCCTGTCAGGCTGTATCACCGCCTGGCACGGCAACTGCACTGCCAGCAACCGCAGGGCTCTCCAGAGGGTGGTGCGGTCTGCCCAATGCATCACCGGGGGCAAACTGCCTGCCCCCCAGGACACCTACAGCACCCAATGTCACAGGAAGGCCAAAAAGATCATCAAGGACAACAACTACCCAAGCCACTACCTGTTCACTACGCTATCATGGGATGGAGAGACTGAAAAACAGCTTCTATCTCAAGGCCATCAGACTGTTAAATAGCCATCACTAGCACCTTAAGAGGCTGCTGGCCTATATACATAGACTTGAAATCACTGGCCACTTTAATAATGGAACACTAGTCACTTTAATAATGTTTCCATATTTTGCATTACTCATCTCATATGTATATGCTGTATTCTATTTTATTCTACTATATCTTAGTCTATGCCGCTCTGACATTGCTTATCCAAATATTTATATAATCTTAATTCCATTCCTTTACCTTAGTGTGTATTGTTGTGAAATTGTTAGATATTACTTGTTAGATATTACTGCACTGTTGGCGCTAGAAACACAAGCACTTTGTTACACCCGCAATAACATCTGCTGAACATGTGTATGTGACCAATAACATTTGATTTGATTTGACAGAGTGGGACCGCCGAGTGCTTGAGCGTGTAAAAATCGTCTATCTTCGGCTGCAACACTCACTACCAAGTTCCAATCTGCCTCTGGAAGAAACGTCAACACAATAACTGTTCGTCTTCAGCTTTATGAAATGGGTTTCTATGGCTGAGCAGCTGCACACAATCCTAAGAGATCACCATGCGCAATGCCAAGCGTCGGCTGGAGTGGTGTAAAGCTTGACGCCATTGGACTCTGGAGCAGTGGAAACGAGTTATCTGGAGTGATGAATCACGCTTCACCATCTGGCAGACGAATCTGTGTTTGGCGGATGCCAGGAGAACACTACCTGCCTCAATGCATCGTACCAACTGTAAAGTTTGGTGGAGGAGGAAAAATGGTCTTAGTTCCAGTGAAGGAAAATCTTAATGCTACAGCTTACAATGACATTCCAGGCTATTCTGTGCTTCCAACTTTGTGGCAACAGTTTGGGGAAGGCCCTTTCCTGTTTCAGCATAACAATGCCCCCATACAAAAAGCGAGGTCCATACAAAAATGGTTTGTCGAGATCGGTGTGGAAGAACTTGACTGGCCTGCACAGAGCCCTGACCTCAAACCCATCAAACACCTTTGGAATAAATTGGGAAGCCGATTGCGAGCCAGTCCTAATCGCCCAACATCAGTGCCCGACCTCACTAATGCTCTTGTGGCTGAATGGAAGCAAGTCCCAGCAGCAAGCTGAAAAATATATGGCAAATAGAAACTGGATGGTCTTCATAGATAGATGGGAGGGGTTGAGCGTAGCTGAAGGACTAAAAACAAACAAAAGATAACTCATGTAAAATATACTGTGTCCGTAAAATGTATAGAGTTTCAAGTTTTAATGTCACATGCACAAACAAGTACATATAATATGTATAAGCCGGAAGTAGAAGTGTTGTTGTCCATTCGTTTACTCCGATTAGGGGAGGGGTGGCAGGGTTAGGGGAAAATAATAAAGGAAAAATATATTTATATACAGTACCAGTCAAGAGTTTGGATACGCCCACTCATTCAACGTTTTTTCTTTATTTGTACTATTTTCTACATTGAAGAATAATAGTGAAGACATCAAAACTATGAAATAACACATACGGAATCATGTAGCAACCAAAAAGTGCTTTGAGATATTTGAGATTCTTCAAAGTAGCCACCCTTTGCCTTGATGACAGCTTTGCACTCTTGGCATTCTGTCAGCCTGTTTTGAGACCCGCATTTAATTTTTTGGGGGGGACTTGCCTGTTTTGCATGTTATTTTGCATTAATACGTGCTACATATCAGTTTGCAAACAATGTAAAAATATATATACACTACCGTTCAAAAGATTGGGGTCACTTATAAATGTTCTTGTTTTTGAAAGAAAAGCACATTTTTTGTCCATTAAAATAACATAAGATTGATCAGAAATACAGTGTAGACATTGTCAATGTTGTAAGTGACTATTGTAGATGGAAACATTATTATCAACCATCACTCCTGTATTCCAATGGCACGTTGTGTTAGCTACTCCAAGTTCATGATTTTAAAAGGCTAATTGATTATTAGAAAACTATTTTGCAATTATGTTAGCACAGCTGAAAACTGTTGTCCTAATTAAAGAAGCAATAAAACTGGCCTTATTTAGATTAGTTGAATATCTGAAGCATCAGCATTTGTGGGTTCGAGTACAGGCTCCAAATGACCAGAAACAAAGCACTTTCTTCTGAAACTCATCAGTCTATTCTTGTTCTGAGAAATGAAGGCTATTCCATGCGAGAAATTGCCAAGAAACTGAAGATCTCTTACAATGCTGTGTATTAGCCCCTTCACAGAACAGAGCAAACTGGCTATAACCAGAATAGAAAGAGGAATGTACAAGTACATTAGAGTGTCTAGTTTGAGAAACAGATGCCTCACAAGTCCTCAACTGGCAGCTTCATTAATACCCTTTTAGGGATAGGGGGCAGCATTTTCACTTTGGATGAATTGCTTGCCCATAGTGAACTGCCTCCTACTCTGTCCCAGATGCTAATATATGCATATTATTATTACTATTGGATAGTAAACACTCTGAAGTTTCTAAAACTGTTTGAATTATGTCTGTGAGTATAACAGAACTCATAAGGCAGGCAAACTTCCAAACAGGAAAAGGAAATTCTGGGGCTGGTTGATTTTCAACTCATCGCCCATTCACATGCAAATAAGATATGGATCTGTTCGCACTTCCTGCGCCTTCCACTAGATGTCAACAGTCAGTAGCACGTGGAATGAAGCCGCTAGTGTGATGTGGGACCGGATGGCAGCTATTTGAGTCACTGGTCTGGCAGAATGCCAGTTCCTGGTTACACACAGAACTTATTATATCGCCTTGCGTTCCATTACTCTGTAGACAAAAACGAATGCTCCAGTTGGAACGTTATTGGAAATATATGATAATAACATCCTGAAGATTGATTCTCTACATAGTTTGACCAGTTTATTCGACCTGGAATATAAATTTTTGAAGTTTTCGTCTGAGTTCGCCTGGATCGGCGCCAGCTTTTGGACATGTGAGCTAAACGTGCTAGCAAAAGTAGCTAATTGGACAATAGTAATTAGAGATGGACCGATTATGATTTTTCAACACCGATACCGATACTGATTATTGGAGGCCCAAAAAAGCCGATACCGATTATTTTTATTTTTAAATTTGTAATAATGACAATTACAACAATACTGAATTAACACTTATTTTAAAAACATCAATAAAATCCATTTAGCCTCAAATAAATAATGAAACATGTTCAATTCGGTTTAAATAATGCAAAAACAAAGTGTTGGAGAAGAAAGTAATATGTGCCATGTAAAAATATGTGCCATGTAAAATGTGTGCCATGTAAAAAAGCTAACGTTTAAGTTCCTTGCTCAGAATATGAGAACATATGAAAGTTGGTGGTTCCTTTTAACATGAGACTTCAATATTCCAATGTATGAGGTTTTAGGTTGTAGTTAATATAGTATTTATGGGACTATTTCTCTCTATACCATTTGTATTTCATATTCCTTTGACTATTGGATGCTCTTATAGGCACTATAGTATTGCCAGTGTAGCTTCCGTCCCCTTCCTCGCCCCTACCTGGGCTCGAACCAGGAACACATCGACAACAGCCACACTTGAAGCATCGTTACCCATCGCTCCACAAAAGCCGCGGCCCTTGCAGCGCAAGGGGAATAACTACCCCAAATCTAAAAGCGAGTGACGTTTGAAACAATATTAGCACACACCCAGCTATCTAGCTAGCCGTTTCACATTGGTTACACCAGCCATTAGGCTAATAGGCTTGAAGCCATAAACAGCGCTGTGCTTGCGAAGAGCTGCTGGCAAAACGCACGAAAGTGCTGTTTGAATGAATGATTACGGGCCTGCTGCTGCTCAGTCAGACTGCTGTATTAAATCAGACTTAATTATAACAGAATAACACAGAAATACAAGCCTTTGGTCATTAATATGATCGAATCCGGAAACTATAATTTTGAAAACAAAACGTTTATTATTTCAGTGAAATACGGAACCGTTCGGTATTTTATCTATCGGGTGGCATCCCTAAGTCTAAATATTCTTGTTACATTGCACAACCTTCAATGTATGTCATAATTACGTAAAATTCTGGCAAATTAGTTCGCAATGAGCCAGGCAGCCCAAACTTGCATATACCCTGACTCTGCGTGCAATGAGACGCAAGAGAAATGACACAATTTCACCTGGTTAATATTGCCTGCTAAACTGGATTAGTAGTTATAACTAGTGATTATGATTGATTGTTTTTTATAAGATAAGTTTAATGCTAGCTAGCAATTTACCTTGGCTTCTATTGCTTTCGCGTAACAGGCAGATTACTCGTGGAGTGCAATGGTTAGAGCGTTGGACTAGTTAACTGTGCGGTTGCAAGATTGGAACCCCTGAGCTGACAAGGTGAAAATCTGTCATTCTGCCCATGAACAAGGCAGTTAACCCACAGTTTCTAGGCAGTCATTGAAAATAAGAATGTGTTCTTCACTGACTTCCTAGTTAAATAAAAGGTATAAAAAATACAATTAAAATATAAATGTTTAAAATAATCGGCGCCCAAAAATACCGATTTCCGATTGTTATGAAAACTTGAAATCGGCCCTAATTAATCGGCCATTCCGATTAATCGGTCGACCTCTACCAGTAATGGACATTATCGAACAAAACACCGATTTATTGCGGAACTAGGATTCCTTGCACTGCATTCTGATGAAAGATCATTAAAGGTATGGGAATATTTATGATGTAATTTTGTATTTCTTTTGACTCCAACATGGCGGAGAAATATATTTACGTCTGAGCGCCATCTCAGATTATTGCATGGTATGCTTTTTTCGTAATGTTTTTAAAGAATCTGACACAGCGGTTGCATTAAGAACCAGTGTATCTTTAATTATATGTAAAACATGTATCTTTCGTCAAAGTTTATGATGAGTATTTCTGTTATCTGACGTAGCTCTCTGTAATTACTCTGGATATCTTGGAGGCATTTCTGAACATGGCGCCAATGTAAACTGAGATTTGTGGATATAAACATGCATATTATCGAACAAAACATAAATGTATTGTGTACCATGATGTCATATGAGTGTCATCTGATGAAGATTATCAAAGGAGGGTGATTAATTTTATCTCTAATTCTGCTTTTGTGACTATCTTTGGCTGGGAAAAATGGCTGTGTGTTTTTTTGGATTTGGTGGTGATCTAACATAAATACATGTTGTGTTTTCGCTGTAAAACATTTTAAGAATCGGACACGATGGGTAGATTAACAAGATGTTTATCTTTCATTTGCTGTATTGGACTTGTTAATGTGTGAAAGTTAAATATTTCAACAAAAATATTTTTGAATTTCCCGTGCTGCCTTTTCAGCGGAATGTTGGGGGGGTTTCGTTAGCGGAACCTGTGTCCTAGACAGGTTAAATAGTACACCAGTCTCAACGTCAACAGTGAACAGGCAAATCCAGGATGCTGGCCTTCAAGGCAGAGTTACTCTGTCCAGTGTCTGTGTTCTTTTGCCCATCTTAATCTTTTCATTTTATTGGCCAGTCTGAGATATGGCTTTTTATTTGCAACTCTGCCTAGAAGGTCAGCATCCCAGAGTCTACTCTTCACTGTTGATGTTGAGACTGGTGTTTTGCGGGTACTCGTTGAGGATGACAACGAACCATCCTCAACATGGTTGGAAAGTGACAGTGAAGATGAGGCCTCAGAGTCTAATGTTCAAGAGGTGGACATTGAGGAGGTCCAGGGAGAAGACCGGGAAGCCTGAGAGGAAGACAAACAAAGCTTTAGTTTCTAGACTATCATTCACAGATGTATGTTGAAAACGTTTTTGGGAGATGTGATGAATCATTGGGGATCATTCAATATTCCCTTTCTTTGTTGTTCAGTGAAATCATCCCATGCAAAGAGTCAACTCATTTAATTAAAGATCAATTCGTAAATTGTAAAAACTAAATTGTTTTTAAAAATGTATATTGGAAGGATTTAATCATTTTTTAATTTTGTCTACTTATGATAATGTAAAAGGTTTATGTTTCTGTCTCCATATCATATGGTAAATATATGCAATGCAAAAAACATCTACATTTAAATGGTATTAATATTACTTTGCATATATTTCCATTAATTCACATATATACCCGTTAATTCCCATATATTCCCGTTAATTCTCACAGAAGGTTTCCACCTCTGAATATTCTCCAAAGTTTGCAACCCTAATAAGGCAGCTACAAAATGCCGGTGTTCCAGCCTAGCTCAGTACTTTCTGTGGTGGTGGGGCAAGCCAGCAGAAGATACGGAGCGTTGCCCCTTGATTGGCTCAGTGTTCTGTCACTCATGGGAACACTACGTCACCGCCAAGTCTAACGGTAGAGAAATGTCAAGCCCCTTGGGTGCTGCCATAGAGTTACATTAGAAGTGCTCATCCAAGAAGGCTCAAGGTCATTGGCCACAGACAAAATTAAGTCAAATCACGTTATATCTACTGTAGCTTTGATTGGACTATGAACATCATACTTTCAAAATCTTAGCTAGCAGTCATCATCATGAATCAATTCGCCAATCTACTGGCAAATCCTTTTAAATCCTTGTCATATGAAGATAAATAATTATAGATAAAACGTATCGGTGCTTATCGGCCATTGGACATAAACATTACACAACAAGTTGGAAATCGCAAATTCAACAATGAGTTGTTTGGAAGGAATCAGTGGATAACTGCAAGCATTGCAAAGCAATCATTAGCCTGCTATTCAGTGGAGTGGCTGTGTGGTCCCAAGTCTAAGTTTAATGGTCTCTTTTCTTAGTTTAAAATGATATACATTCAACATTGGCCTTGCTGTCAATGAAGCATGATTTGTGCCTCGCTCAAAACAATTGTTAACTCAGAACTACAAAATCTGACTTTAGTGAGTTCAAGACAACTGGGAACTTGGGAAAAACGAGCTACAACTGGGAAGATAAGTTTTGAACTTTCATCCAACTTGGAATTGTAAATCGGATCTCAGGCCTCTTTCTAGAGCTACGACCTGAAGATCAATGACGTCATCATGATTCAACTTTTTTTTTAGTTCCCAGTTGTCTTGAAAGAACCATAAATCCAGAGAATGCCAGACTTTGATGACAAAGTTTGATGACAAAATTTGCCCACGAAGGACCACTGCGCCACCTTCCTGTTCAAGTGAGCACAGTACAACAAGGTGAGTCCAAAAATGTTCTGTATGCTGCTGCATAAATGATGTTCTATGCCAAGGAGATATGTATACTGTAGTTAAGAAAGTAATACTAAGTGTATATTGTGTAGTAAGCTGTTAGTAGCCCATGTGCCTCACCCTAATAATTTGGTCTATTTTCACCTCTTAATTTCGCCTACTGTTCTGACTTGGTGGTGCACATGTAGCCTATAACCTGTTTTTGAGAAATGTAATCATCACATAATGTAAGAACTTTAATTGTCTGCTTATATGCCCCCTTTATTTATCCTATGGTTCTGACTTGGTGTACAGGGAGAACACTGTAAGAGCGGCCCATGTTCTGAATTCTGTCGCTGTACATTTCAAAAGTGCTGAACAAATAGTTATACTGACTACGTACATCCAAGCTTGCTCATTAATGTCTTAATCGAAATAACGGATTGCATCTTATCCGCCCTTATTCCATATTTTGTACATCTCAATTGTCAGTAGAAACCACATTTGTTTAAGCAAGGCAGTAAATGAGGCTGAAAGGCAGTAAATGAGGCTGAATTAACTGTTTCGCTGCCAGACAAGGCTCTGCTGATAGCCAGGTGTAGCAGTGGTAAGGTGTTGGGACTGCTGTTTGGACTCTGCTGTTGGGACAGCTTTAGGTAGGCCCTAACAGTTTGTGGGCCACTGTTTGTCACCGTTATAGTGCAATGAATGCATTGTTTAGTGTTGTGTTGTGTAGTGGCTTTGCTGGCATGCATCCCACATTATAATTTTTGCTCCACCAAGATTGATGTGCTAAAATCGCCATTGGTTAACTCCAATGCATCCCACAGTTGTGTTAAGTTGGCTGGATGTTCTTTGGGTGGTGGACCATTCTTGATACACACAGGAAACTGTGACAAAAACCCATTGCAGTTCTTGACACAAACTGCTATGCCTGGCACCTAC
Organism: Oncorhynchus kisutch; assembly: GCF_002021735.2. Taxonomy (NCBI): domain Eukaryota; kingdom Metazoa; phylum Chordata; class Actinopteri; order Salmoniformes; family Salmonidae; genus Oncorhynchus; species Oncorhynchus kisutch. Next base: position 29,965,482 of record NC_034179.2, read on the forward strand.
TAGCATACATTGTTCAAAGGCACTTAAATCTTGTGTCTTTCCCATTCACCCTCTGAATGGCACACATACACAATCCATGTCTCAAGGCTTAAAAATCATTCTTTAACCTGTCTCCTCCCCTTCATCTACTGATTGAAGTGGATTTAACAAGTGACATAAATAAGGGCTCATAGCTTTTACCTGGATTCACCTGGTCAATCTATGTCATGGAAAGAGCAGGTGCTCTTAATGTTTTGTATACTCAGTGTATAATACCATATGCAAAAGTCACACAGAGGATATTTTTCAATAAAGAAATACAGCAAGTGATTCCTTCATAATTTGACATAGAGAGACAAACCAGAGTCATCCAGGATCACAGCAGTGGGGTTGGTGTTTGTATCTGCCTGCCAGTGAGGAGGATAGAGGTTAGAAGCATTGTGAATGTTACAGGCCCAGCATGGGCAGCTAAAGATCTCAGCACTCTGCTCTGCTCTAATGTCTGTCTGTCTGTCCCACTAGAGAGGAAGCTCAGTTCAGACTTTTTCCCTGCGGTCATGAAAGTAATCAAAAAGGGCTGAGCCACCCATCTCACGGGGTCGTTACCTTTCTGTTAATTACAGCATGCTACCTCAACTCCCTCCGATGCCAAGCAGCGCCACAGTCACCGCAACAATGCAGTACTGAGCCGAGAGGGTTATCTCTGAGTGAATTAATGAATGACTGACAACCAGGCACAAAAACATTTGCCCACTATTCAACAGGTGAAATCATATGAAAACATGTCTGTTCATGTTCTGTATGGTCATTTTAACTGGTGGGAAATACCGGTTTATACCATACATACCGGCTCCTATATAGAAGACTGAAATGTGTTAATCAGTGTGACGTCTACCCAGGTATTGGTACAACCTTTCACCCAACCTCCCAGGCAGCCTCGCTCCTCCCCCTCTGGCACTACTTTCAGATAAACACAATGCAGTGCTGTGTGCAGCCCAGCCTTCAAGGACCTGCTCTCTCTGTTCTCTCTGAGAACATTGGGCTGCTGAAGTAAGGAAGACAAAAACCCATAGAACGGAGGCACAGAGGACTACATTAAGTGGATTGTTGTTGTCTCACCCTGAACATGCCTAATCCTATTCACTTTCAAACATAATAGGCAAAATGGGATGGGGAAAAAACAGCATGTTTCTTCAAAACTACTTTAGTACCTTATAACATCAATGGAGCGACCTGGGGCTGGACAACCAAACAACACATTGGGACAGTAAAGGAAACGTACTAGGTCTGGCACTGGGATGGGTAGCTCTTAGCAGGAACCCTGCTTGAGTTGATATACAGACCTGATCAAGTTAAAGGATTTTCAGTGCCTATTATTGGGGACACTCTGGGCTAAATTAAGAGGGTGTATTTCGTCCTCTTATCTACTGTATTTTCAAAAACATGAAACCAAAAAAAATGACCTTCAATTTCAAATTAACACTTGTGCATAATTAAGCCTGATAAACAATTCCCCAGCCCTTTCACAAAGGAATGTTGTTGAGTTAAACTCTGCCTCTTAGGGACAACCACCTGTGAAGGATAGCTTTAACCAGGCATTATTCTGGAAAGATGGTGAATCATTTAGTTGTGCTATCCCTGCAATTTGGCAGAGAGCTCCATATATGTTATTGCCATCCATGTGAGATTAGGATCGAGATTTAATCTTACAATGATAATAATACTGTAATAACAATAATGTTGAGACAATTTTTATTTGCTTGTCCTTTGTGTAAACACTAAGAGTGCATTTATGCGAGTGCGACAGGTCTGACCTTATGTCACATACAAATATGAACAGAAATTGAACACAGCATCTAACCACAGGGAAAGAAGAAAAGCTGGGAACTCCATGCTGAAAATAAATGAATCTGGGAGCACAGAGCAATGGTCGATTTCATGCCAAGGGGAGCACATTATTCAGTGAAATGTTCAAGTTTAAGCATCTTGTTTATTGAACTAAGCACTGCCAAATACTGCAAAGGTTGTCCAGGACCTGGACTGACAATTCTCATATTGCCTGTGTGTGGTGTCTGTGTGTTTTGGGGGATGGGATATGGGGTGCAGTTTGCTGGTACCTCTAATGCTCCAATGTAGGGTATCACTTTTTTTTCTTAATAAGGAATGTTGTCTTTCAATGCATTTTATGACAATTGCTTTTCTGCACAGTTTAAAAGTGAAGTAACTGTATACAATGAAATACATTCTTAAATATACAAACACAACAGATGAATGTTGATTTAACGTGATACATGAAATACCCTCCCCCCTTTTCTCTCGAATGCAGACGAAGAAATTGTAGGCTATTTGACGTTGCATATTCTTTATGCAAGTGTGTTGCCCTGAACTGAGAACCATATTCGTCATTGTACAACATTTAACTTACCTCTCTTTTCACACGGGCTGCGCTTTTCCCGTCGTCATCATTCCATTTACAGTTATTTATTTGACAGACGGAAACTGTATCTTCTCCTCAATGCAGCGAGTGCGACCTCACCATGTTTTTCCCAAGCCCGGACTCCCTGTATCAGCAGGTGGACGCGCCTCCCTATGATGGAGACAGCGCGCCTTTGCCCCCCTACCACTCCATTTTATTGTACAATCTTCTTCGTAATCCAGCAAACAAAAAAATATATTGGCCATTCCATGTGTCGTGTACATTATGTTATATAAAGGGGCGCCATGTTCGTGTTCGTTTCCTATGACGCACCCTGGATCAATGTACACCGAAACTGGATGATGCTATTGTTATGTCCTATCTTTTTTCCACAGATGCACCCCGTCCCTGACAACGACGGTAGGCTCGTGCCAGTTTGCTCCCCCTCTTTTGCGACGTGCCATAAAGAGCTCGCCCACAAATTTCACTCGGGACCGCGCTTCTCCATGCCCAGTTTAACAGGTGCAGTTTGGTTCTCAAGGAAATTAGCTATTACAATGCCATCACTCGAGTTGACACTTTAATTGACAAGCAGAGGTCTCTTCTCTTACAATTTATATTTAGCTAAACCGGAGCCTAGTTTTTGGGCTTTATAAATTGGATGGATTATATACTGAACAAAAATATAAACGCAACATGCAACAATTTCAAATATTTTACAGAGTTACAGTTCATATAAGGAAATCAGTCAACATAAATACATTCATTAGGCCCGAATCTATGTATTTCACATGACTGGGAATACAGATATGCATCTGTTGGCCACAGATACCTTAAAAAAAGGTAGGGGCACGGATCAGCAAACGAGTCAGTTTCTGGTGTGACCACCACTTGCCTCATGCAACGCGGCATGTCGTTCGCATAGAGTTGATCAGGCTGTTGATTGTGGCCTGTGGAATGTTGTCCCACTCCTCTTCAATCACTTTGCAAAGTTGCTGGATATTGGTGGGAACTGGAACACGCTGTCGATCCAGAGCATCCCAAAATGCTCAATGGGTGACATGAGAGGTTGAACAGGGGGGTGGCAACAATTTCGGCAGATAATTTTAGAAAGAAAGGGTGCAGATTGTCAAGTAGTGATTTGTAGTGGTCCAGATTTTGCAACTCTTTCAGAACATCAGCTGACTGGATTTGGGAGAAGGAGAAATGGGGAAGGCTTGGGCGAGTTGCTGTGGGGGGTGCAGTGCTGTTGACCGGGGTAGGGGTAGCCAGGTGGAAAGCATGGCCAGCCGTAGAAAAATGCTTATTGAAATTCTCAATTATAGTGGATTTATCTGTGGTGATAGTGTTTCCTATCTTCAGTGCAGTGGGCAGCTGGGAGGAGGTGTTCTTATTCTCCATGGACATTACAGTGTCCCAGAACTGTTTTGAGTTTGTGTTGCAGGAAGCAAATTTCTGCTTGAAAAAGCTAACCTTGGCTTTTCTAACTGCCTGTGTATATTGGTTTCTAGCTTCCCTGAAAAGTTGCATATCACGGGGGCTATTCGATGCTAATGCAGTACACCACAGGATGTTTTTGTGCTGGTCAAGGGCAGTCTGGTCTGTAGTGAACCAAGGGCTATATCTGTTCCTGGTTCTAAATTTCTTGAATGGGGCATGCTTATTTAAGATGGTGAGGAAGGCATTTAAAAAAAATAACCAGGCATCTTCTACTGACGGGATGAGATCAATAGCCTTCCAGGATACCCCGGCCAGGTCGATTAGAAAGACCTGCTCGCTGAAGTGTTTCAGGGAGCGTTTGACAGTGATGAGTGGAGGTCGTTTGACCGCTGACCCATTACGGATGCAGGCAATGAGGCAGTGATTGCTGAGAACTTGGTTGAAAACAGCAGAGGTGTATTTAGAGGGCAAGTTGGTCAGGATGATATCTAAGAGGGTGCCAGTGTTTACGGCTTTGGGGTGGTACCTGGTAGGTTCATTGATCATTTGTGTGAGATTGAGGGCATCAAGCTTAGATTGTAGGATGGCTGGGGTGTTAAGCATGTTCCAGTTTAGGTCGCCTAGCAGCACGAGCTCTGAAGATAGATGGGGGGCAATCAGTTCACATATGGTGTCCAGAGCACAGCTGGGGGCAGAGGGTGGTCTATAGCAGGCGGCAACTGTGAGAGACTTGTTTTTAGAGAGGTGGATTTTTAAAAGTAGAAGTTCAAATTGTTTGGGTACAGACCTGGATAGTAGGACAGAACTCTGCAGGCTATCTTTGCAGTAGATTGCAACACCGCCCCCTTGCGACATGAGAGGACAGTTAGGACAGTTAGTGTTTTCTAATGCCTCGCAAAGAAGCACACTTATTTGTAGACATTGAATATCCTTTTGAGCACGATGTTATTAGTTACACTTTGGAAGGTGTATCAATACACCCAGTGACTACAAAGATACAGGTGTCCTTCCTTACTCAGTTGCCGGAGAGAAAGGAAACCGCTCAGGGATTTCACAATGAGGCCAATGGTGACTTTAAAACAGTTACAGAGTTTAATGACCGTGATAGGAGAAAACTGAGGATGGATCAACAACATTGTAGTTACTCTACTATACTAACGTAAATGACAGAGTGAAAAGAAGGAAGCCTGTACAGAATGAAAATATTCCAAAACATGCATCCTGTTTGCAATAAGCCACTAAAGTAAAACTGCAAAGAATGTAGCAAAGAAATGAACTTTATGTCCTGAATACAAACGTTATGTTTGGGGAAAATCCAACACAACGCATCACTGTTGTGGTATATGTTCAGAGCCATATCCCTATAATACTTAGAGATGATCTCATGTCAAGTGTTCAAGTGTTGTAGTTGCAAGTCTACCTGCCTCATCTTTAGCCTATGATTTTAGGGTGTTTATATAGGCTGTCAAGTGCTAACAGTCAGTATCTAGATAATGTGTGTAAAATGCTTGTGTGTGCGATGTTAAGAGGTCTATTTTTTCGGTGACCTGAACATTGACTGGTTAGCAACTAACGAAAACCTCTCTGGTCTTTGTGGTTGAATTTGTGTTTGAAATGTACTGCTCGATTGAGATGCCTTACAGATAATTGTATATGTGGGGTCCAGAGATGAGGTAACTTGCAATTTATTATGTGAATTTTTAAGCACATTTTTACTCCTGAACTTATACTGAACATAAATATGAATGCAACATGCAAAGTGTTGGTCCCATGTGTTATTAGCTGAAATAAAAGATCCCAGTAATTTTCCATACACACAAAAAGCTTATTTCTCTAAAATGTTGTGTACAAATTTGTTTACATTCGTTAGTGAGCATTTCTCATTTGCAAAGATAATCCATCCACCTGACAGGTGTGGCTGTTTAATCAGCTTCTTGATATGCATGATCATTACACAGGTGCACCTTGTGCTAGGGACAATAAAAGGCCAGTCTAAAATGTGCAGTTTTGTCACACAACACAATGCCACAGATGTCACACGTTTTGAGGGAGCGTGCAATTGGCATGCTGACTGCAGAAATGTTCACCAGAGCTGTTGCCAGAGAACTGAATGTTAATTTCTCTACCATAAACTGCCAATGTCATTTTAGAGAATATGGTAGTACATCCAACCGGCCTCACAACCGCAGACCAGGTGTAACCACGCCAGCCCAGAACATCCATATCCCTCTTCTTCACCTGTGGGATTGTCTGAGACCAGCCATCGAAGAATTTCTGCACAAACTGTCAGAAACCGTCTCAGGGAAGCTCATCTGCATGCTCGTCGTCCTCACCAGGGTCTTGACCTGACTGCAGTTCGGAGGTGTAACCGACTTCAGTGGGCAAGTTCTCACCTTCGATTGCCACTGGGCACGCTGGGGAAATGTGCTCTTCATGGATGAACCTCGGTTTGAACTGCCTAAAGTGTGCAAAGCTGTCATCAAGGCAAAGGGTGGCTATTTGAAGAATCTCAAATATAAAATATATTTTGATTTGTTTAACACTTTTTTGCTTACTACATGATTCCATATGTGTTATTTTGTAGTTTTGATATTTTCACTATTATTCTGCAATGTAGAAAATAGTAAAAATAAAGAAAAACCCTTGAATGAGTAGGTGTTCTAAAACTTTTGACCAGTAGTGTATATGAACTGTAAGTCATTAAAATTGTATAAATTGTTGCATGTTGCATTTATATTTGTGTACAGTGCATTTAGACTTTCCATAAGAAAGGTGTTGAATACTTATTGACTCAAGACATTTCAGCTTTTCATTTTTAATTAATTAGAAAACATTTCTAAAAACATAATTCCACTTTGACATTATGGGGTATTGTGTGTAAGCCAGTGACAAAATCTAGAGTTAATCCATTTTAAATTAATGCTGTAACAAAAAAAATTTGGAAAAAGTCAAGGGTTGTGAATACCTTCTGAAGGCACTGTATGTGAATGTTATCTGACGTTAGCAAGTTATTGATTTCATTAACCTTATCTCTAAGCAGTGGAGGCTCCTGAGAGGAGGAAAGGGAGTACCATGCTCTTCAGTGAATTTTAAATAAAACTATACTAAATATATTCACGTCACCAAATAATTGATTAAAACATACTATTTTGCAATGAAGGTCTACAGTAGCCTCAACAGCACTGTAGGGTAGCACCAGGGTGTAGCCGAAGGACAGCTAGTTTCCATCCTCCTATGGGTACATTGACTTCAATACAAAACCTAGGAGGCTCATGGTTCTCACCCCCTTCCATAGACTTACACAGTAATTATGACAACTTACGAATGACGTCCTCCAACCTATCAGGGCTCTTGCAGCATGAAATGGCATGTTGTCCACCCAATCAAAGAAAATGTATTTAGTACTGAAAGCATAAGCTACAGCTAGTTAGCAAAGAGAGAAATACTATAGTTGAAGAACAGCTTTAAAACAAAATAACTTCTTTAAAAATGAAGGATAAGCGAGAGAGAGAGAGAGAGAGAGAGAGAGAGAGAGAGAGAGAGAGAGAAAGAGAGAGAGAGAGAGAGAGAGAGAGAGAGAGAGATCGCTATATTTAGTTGTATTTTCTTATTTTCACTTTGACTTAGCTAGCAAATGCACCTAGCTACTTTAGCCTACTCAAACATCTGGCTCAGAGAGCGATGCTATGTTGCTAGCTGGCTATGGCTATCCAACACTGGAACCCTTCCAAGTCAAAGCTAGCGTTTGGTTTTATATATTGCCACCGGGGCCCGCGGGTGTTACTGCTAAACTGCTTGCTGACCATACACTGTACTGCAAGATTGTAGTGGGTTTACTAAGGCATAAGTACTAGTAGCTATGTCGACTATGACGTTACTAATGTTAGCTAATATGGTGACAACGATGTAGGCTGTGTTTAGCGGTTAGCGGTTATGATATGAAGGTTTGGCTTGGAAATGTTTTTCCGCCTGGTCACTGACAGCTGATGTGTTGTGCACTGAATTCCACAAGCTAAGTAAAAGGTGAGAAGAGAGCACGTAGATGCGAGAAGGAATTATACAACAAGAAAAACGTTCATGCTGTTTGTAAATGGCTGCTATGAAAGTGAACCGTATTTACGTGTGACCAGTATTCTGTTGAAAAACTCTTAAACGGAAGCAAACAGAAAGAAACAGGAATAAACATATCTGAATTTGTCCAATAGAAACTCTAATTTGCAACTGTAATGATTACACCCCTGATCAGCTGCAGTTGAAGTCAGAAGTTTACATACACTTAGGTTGGAGTCATTAAATCTCGTTAATCAACCACTCCACAAATTTCTTGTTAAAACTTGTTGGGGATAGGGGGCAGTATTTTCACTTTGGATGAATTGCGTGCCCATAGTGAACTGCATTCTACTCTGTCCTAGATTACTAATATATGCTATTGGATAGAAAACACTCTGAAGATTCTAAAACTGTTTGAATTATATCTGTGAGTATAACAGAACTCATAGGGCAGGCAATCTTCCAAACATGAAGTGAAATTTTGAATGCAGGTCTAATTTTAAGTCATCACCTCTTCACTTCCAAATAAGATATGAATCTGTTAGCACTTCCTACACCTCTGGTGTGAACTTTGACCAAATGGGAGAGGAATGAGTCACTGTCCTGGCAGAATGCAATTTCCCTGTTGTGCATTTGTCTGTTGATATCACCATCGTTCCATTTGGCTGCAGATGAAAACGTATGCTCTGGTTGGAACGTTATTGGATATATATGAAAATGACATCCTGAAGATTGATTCTCGACTTAGTTTGGCCAGTTTATTTGACCTGGAATATATCTTTTTGAAGTTTTCGTCCGAGTTCGCCTGGACCAGCGTCAGCTTTTGGGCACGTGAGCTGAAAGTGGTAGCAAATGCAGCTAATTGGAGACTAGTATTGGACATTATGGAACAAAACAACGATTTATTGTGGAACTAGGACTCCTTGCACTGCATTCTGATGAAAAATCATCAAAGGTAAGGGAATATTTATGATGTAATTTCATATTTCTGTTGACTCCAACATGGCGGCGAAATATATTTACGTCTTAGCGCTGTCTCAGATTATTGCATGGTAGGCTTTTTTCGTAACGTTTAAAAAAAATCTGACACAGCGGTTGCATTAAGAACCAGTGTATCTTTAATTACACGTAAAACATGTATCTTTCGTCAAAGTTTATGATGAGTATTTCTGTTATGTGGCGTGGCTCTCTGTAATTACTCCAGATATTTTGGGGGGATTTCTGAACATGGCGTCAATGTAAACCGAGATTTGTGGATATAAATATGCATATTATCGAATAAAACATAAATGCATTGTGTAACATGATGTGATATGAGTGTCATCTGATGAAGATTATCAAAGGTTAGTGATTCATTTTATCTCTAATTCTGCTTTTGTGACTATCTGTGGCAGGGAAAAATGGCAGTGTTTTTTTGGGGGGGGTTTGGTGGTGGTCTAACATAAATATATGTTGTGTTTTCCGCTGTAAAACATTTTAAAAATCGGACACGATGGGTAGATTAACAAGATGTTTATCTTTCATTCGCTGTATTGGACTTGTTAATGTGTGAAAGTTAAATATTTCTAAAGAATATTTTTTCAGCTGAATGGGGGGGGGGGGGGGGGGTTCCCTACGCTAGCCATAACAGGTTTTAACAAACTATAGTTTTGGCAAGTCGGTTAGGACATCATCTGTACAAACAATAGTATGCAAATATAAACCCCATGGGCCCACGCAGCCGTCATACCGCTCAGGAAGGAGATACGTTCTGTCTCCTAGAGATGAACGTACTTTGGTGCGAAAAGTGCAAATCAATTCCAGAACAACAGCAAAGGACCTTGTGAAGATTCTGGAGGAAACAGATACAAAAGTATATATATCCACAGTAAAACAAGTCCTATATCGACATAACCTGAAAGGTCGCTCTGCAAGGAATAAACCACTGCTCCAAAACCGCCATAAAAAAGCCAGACTATGGTTTGCAACTGCACATGGGGACAAGTATCATACTTTTTGGAGAAATGTCCTCTGGTCTGATGAAACAAAAATAGAACTGTTTGGCCATAATGACCATCGTTATGTTTGGAGGAAAAATCAAATCAAATCAAATCAAATTTATTTATATAGCCCTTCGTACATCAGCTGATATCTCAAAGTGCTGTACAGAAACCCAGCCTAAAACCCCAAACAGCAAGCAATGCAGGTGTAGAAGCACCTGCATTGGGGAGGGGAGGCTTGCAAGCCGAAGAACACCATCCAAATGCGAAGCACGGGGGTGGCAGCATCATGTTGTGGGGGTGCTTTGCTGCAGGAAGGACTGGTGCACTTCAGAAAATAGATGGCATCATGAGGGAGGAAAATTATGTGGATATATTGAAGCAACATCTCAAGACATAAGTCAGGAAGTTAAAGCTTGGTCGCAAATGGGTCTTCCAAATGGACAATGACCCCAAGCATACTTCCAACGTTGTGGCAAAATGGCTTAAGGACAACCAAATCAAGGTATTGGAGTGGCCATCACAAATCCCTGACCTCAATCCCATAGAAAATGTATTTGGCTGAACTGAAAAAGCACGTGCGAGCAAGGAGGCCTACAAACCTGACTCAGTTACAACAGTCAGGAAGAATGGGCCAAAATTCACCCAACTTATTGTGGGAAGCTTGTGGAAGGCTACCCAAAACGTTTGACCCAAGTTAAACAATTTTAAGGCAAAGCTACCAAATACTAATGAGTCATGTACACTTCTGACCCACTGGGAATGTGATGAAAGAAATAAAAGCTGAAATAAATAATTCTCTCTACTATCAATCTGATATTTCACATTCTTAAAATGAATGTGGTGATCCTAACTGGCCTAAAACAGGGATTTTTCACGAGGATTAAACGTCAGGAATTGTGAAAAACTGAGTTTAAATGTATTGGCTGAGGGGGATGTAAACACCCGACTTCAACTGTAGATGCAGGCAAGAGTGTGCAAGGAGGTATTGAATGTGTTACTGTCTGTCACCTCGATTACTCAATATTTTCTCTCGACCTGTGCACCTGCATTGTAAACATTTTATTTGTTTTTAAATTTTTATATTTTTTATATATATATATATATTTAAATGTTTTATTGAATATCCAAAACATACATTATACTTGCAGTGAAGCCGCTCAACAACTACACCACACCAGTCATCCAACAGACTCCCATTCAGAGTGACACACAGAAGCTTCCAGGGTCAATGTCCTGCTCAAGGTTATGTTGACAGATGTCCCACCAGGCCAAAAGACATTAACCTGAACCCGAACCCTCCAAGATCCCCCCCACAGTTCCCCAATAGCTGTCCCTCAACCATTCGAGACCCTTCCCACAGTCCCCCCCAAGAAGAAGAAAAATATATATATATAATTAATACCATTCCCCACCCCCAAGAACCCCCCAATGCATCAACAACCAAGAAAATGAACTAAAGAGAGAAAAAGAAAAAGACAGAAGAAAACAGCAAACAACAATGCAGACAAACAACAACAGAAAACGAAAAATCAAAGGACATCAAGGACAACTAAAATCGTACATGTAACACCAATGCCAACTGTATATGTTTGTGTGCATGTCTGGCACTATTACATGTATGTGTGTGTTCTTGTATGCATTTATTTGAATGAGTGTGTGTATACGCATGTGTACAAACACCTGCACGGCATCAGCCTCAGGCAAACCGGCATTAGTTGTAAAAACACTGCCCTCAAGTGTCATTCAATCATACTTTTTATTATGTTTTATTTTTGACTTCTATCTTTGACCATCATTCTATCTCGCACAGCAACTCCACTCCCACTTGTCTCCAATTCGCCATCCCAAATCTCAGCTTCCCTCAGCCCATCCCACCTATCTTTGCTGGCCAACCTCTTCGGATTTCTAAGAAACATGTATCTTTCAACTCAGCTGTGATTTTTAACGAACAATTTCAATCTATCTAATCGAATATAATCCACAGATTGCGAGTTGAAGATAAATCATTTTAAGAATATTAGTATATTAGTAATTGACTGACCCAGTCTCTCCAGATCTCCTAACAGTAATATTTCTAGGGTCAATTTTAGACCAATACTATGCATTTTCAGCCATTCCTGAATCTGAAACCAGAAACAGGCTACCTGAGGGCAATATCGAAATAAATGGTCTATTCATTCTGTGTCCTCATAACAAAATCTGCAGAGCTTTGATGATTTTATGCCCCAAATATTCAACATTTTGTTAGTGGCAAGAATCCGATATAATAATTTTAGCTGAAAAGCACAAAGTCTTGAATCTTGCGTTGTTTTATATATCAACTCATACACACTGTACCATAGAATCAGTACATCAAAATTCTCTTCCCAACTATTTTTCAATCTGTATGGTACAGTTGTCAACATCCTGGTACTCAAATGAAACTGGAATACTTTCCTATTTATGCTGTTTTTATTCCTCCACCAGTTTTGATTCTTTATATTGGGCAAACAGACCAGTTCCCTACCTCCTCCCTCTGCCATCTGCCTCCTTCATTTTTGGGGTAATGCTGTAATCAATTGGTGGTACTCTTGGATTGAGCAGACTTTCCCGTACAATTCTGATAACTCCATGAAGGACTTAACTCAACAATTCCAATTTACAATATAATTTAAGAACAAAATACCCTAGCAACAACATCTTTCCCATAAATACAGGTATTTTATCAACCAGCACATTTGAGTTCAGCCATAATATTTGTTGTAATATTTGTTCTATCTTTTCAGAGGGATGACATTTAAATTGTAGCCAGCTCTACAATACTTTGAAAAAAGTATAAATTTCAATTAATCGAAAATGTGACATGGCAATCTGCACAAAGACAAAAAGGTCATTTTGAAACAATGGATAAGCCTTTCTTAGTGGTCTACTTGAGAACCATTTAGGGTTATAGTAAAACTTCTGAATAGGTGAAACTTTTAAAGAGAGGTTTAGTGCTTTTATATTTAATCATCTCAACCCACCCAATTCATATTCATTATATAGATAGGCACACTTTATTTTGTCTGGTTTAGCGTCCCAGAAAAAGCAAAATATTTTTTTGCTCATATGATGTGAAAAACAAATCATCATGAGTAGGCAAAGCCATAAGTAATTGAGTAAACTGAGATATGACTACAGGTATTTACCTCTCCAAGGTTGTAGGATCTTGTCTATTTTTACATTTTCTATTGAAATTCACTGTGGAGAGCTTGTTTATATATTTTGTGATATGAATACCAAGTATGTCTACTTCACCATCAGCCCATTTTATAGGTAAACTGCAGGGGTAATGTAAAAGTTGTATTTTTTAATGTAATATTGTGTACTTATCATAATTAGGTTTAAGTCCAGAGAATACAGAAAAGTTATCTAGATTTTCAATGAGACTAGCTTGTGGGCTTAATATAAAACTTGAGTAATTGGCATAAAAAAAAACGTTGTTTTTAAGCCTTGAATTTCTAATGTTGTTATTGGATCTGATTTTAATAGCTAGCATTTTAATGGCCATAACGAATAGATTCAAAACAATTCAAAACTCTCTGAGAAGTAGTCGCTATTTACTATTTTACACCTATATATATATATTTTTTTTTATTTGACCCCTTTTTCTCACCAATTTCATGGTATCCAATTTTTTTTTTAGTAGCTACTATCTTGTCTCATCGCTACAACTCCCGTACGGACTTGGGAGAGACGAAGGTTGAAAGTCATGCGTCCGCCGATACACAACCCAACCACTGCTTCTTAACACAGCGTGCATCCAACCCGGAAGCCAGCCGCACCAATGTGTCGGAGGAAACACTGTGCACCTGGCAACCTTGGTTAGCGCACACTGTGCCCGGCCCGCCACAGGAGTCGCTGGTGCGCGATGAGACAAGGATATCCCTAACCCAGACGACGGTAGGCCAATTGTGCATCGCCCCACGGACCTCCCGGTCGTGGCCGGTTACGACAGAGCCTGGGCGTGAACCCAGGGTCTCTGAGTCTCTGGTGGCACATAGAACCACACAGAGCCCTTAACCACTGCGCCACCTGGGAGGCCCCCCTATACACCGAAATTGAAAAAATCCAGGCATTTATAAATAAAATCCAGTCTTACTTTATCAAATGCCTTTTCAAAATCCGCTATAAATACCAGGCCTGGCTTCTTGGATGTTTCATGATGTTCTATTATTTATAGTAGTTGTCGTATATTATCTCCAAGGTATCGTCCATGTAAAAAAAAACTGTCTGATCAGGATGAACAATACCTGGTAAAACCCTTTTAATTCTGAGTGCTATGCATTTCGCTAGTATTTTTGCATCACAACATTGAAGTGTAAGGGGCGCCAGTTTTTTAGATAGACTGGATCCTTATATTTTCCACCTGGGTCTTGTTTTAATAATAGAGAAATCAGACCTCCTGCTGAGTACCTGACAGACTACAATTTCTAAAGGAGTAGATAAAACAATCTATCAATGGATCTTTTAGTATATCAAAAAAAGTTTGATATAACTCTACCAGTATGCCATCAAGCCCTGGGGTTTTTCCAGACTGAAAGGATTTAACAGCCTAAAAAAGTTATTCCTCTGTAATTTGGCCTTCTCACTGATCTTTCTGGACATTTGTTAATTTTCTTTTTTTTTTATTATTTGGAAAGAATTCCTTACCATAATCTTCATTCAGTGGGAGAGGATGAGATAGATGTCGTGGAAAATTGCAAGATTATGTCATAATGCTTGTATTGCATTATAATGGTTGTTTTATTCGACAGAATATAGTATTCTGTTAACTATTGTGTGTATGTGTTCCACTGAGGATGGGCCTCTATGAGATAGCACTGACAGAGGAGATGTACAATGTCTTTGGGTAATAAAGCCTAAAGAGCATTCCAGATAACATGAGGTAATGTTTTTGTGCTATACCGTACCAGGGTGAGACGGGTTCCAGTTTGGAGTAGGAGGGCCAGACACTGGTCTTTACAATGGAAACTGTTGACACAGCAGTTGCTGTCTGCTATATTTTATAGATATCTTTCATACAAATCTTAACCTTGTGCCATTCTATGTATCTGTTGTTCGTCATATAAGTTGAGAGGGATGTATCTTGGCTATAAAACATATTTGTACTTTTCTGTTGGTACTTTCAATGGTTCGTTGACGGTAGCACATCATTGAAAGTCAAAAGGCTATTGCAAAGCTCTTATTATTATTAAAAATATAGTTTAAGTATAACTCTGACTGGTGTGTGAAGTTTGTAACTCTCCTCATTTGGTAAAGCAGAAATAAGTCACCACACAGAAAAGAGAACATCTGCCTACAATATTTACCTTCCTCTTTTAAAATATCATTTGGAGAATCATAGATGACTCCGCCTTCAGTAACAAGTTTCTGCAAATTATTTTTGTTAGCGTTCCTGTATTGGAGATTCAGGAAGAATTTTGTGCATTTTTCTCCATATTCCATATTGCTTTATTTTTGTAATATATGACATTAGATTGTTCTTGAATAAGTTCCACAAGTTCTTTTTGTTTTTCCTCTAACTTATGTTGTATCTCTGTAGAATAGTTTTTATTGCTGTCTACCTGTACTATTAGTTCATGTATTTCCCTTGTTAGTCTTGTCTCTTTAGCCAGAAACTGCTTTTTCATTATTGATGAATATTGAATTGAATGACCTCTGAAGGTACATTTAAACATATCTCAAACAATAAGGGGATTTGCTGAACCTATATTATACTGGAAAAATTCAGTTATAAATCATTTTGTTTTAGTTAAAAAATAAGTTGTCCTCCAGTAAACTTTTATTAAATTTCCAATATCCCCGACCACATGGAAATTATATATCAGTTATGTGAAGCCCAATTAGATGATGATCCGATCGTACTCTGTCTCCTATAAAAAAAATTGTTTAACCTTTGATGCAAGAGAGAAAGAGACAAGAAAGTAGTCAAGATGACTAGCTTGATTAAATCTCCTCCATGTATATCTCACTAGGTCGGGGTTTTTTAGTCTTCAAATATCAACTATTTCTAAAATGTCCATAATATTTGTGATTTCCTTAAGGGCACGGTGATAAAAGTTTGTAGTGTGATTACCTTTATAGTCTATTGAGGTACTTAACACTGTGTTATAGTCTCCTGCCATAAGTATGGATAAATCCTGATTTGGACCATTTAGATTAATGAGCCAAATCTCTTTTTCATCCACTTTCATATTCAAAAAGATCCACCTTCCTTGCGAATCATTCCTGATTGTTTGCACATTCAGATCAACATTTTTGTTAATTAATATCATCACATCTTTTGAGTTCATTTGTCCATGACAGAAAATTCTTTCACCACCCCATTCCTTTTTCCACACAACTTCACCTAAGGATGTAGAGTGAGTTTCCTGTAAACAGTATATGTTATATTCCTTTTCTCTTAGCCATGTAAAGACGGATCTTATTTTTTATAATCTGCTAAACCGTTGCAATTATAACTTGCTATACTTATTTCACCCCTTACCATAACTAGATACTATTCTCAGTCTAAACTGACCATAATTAGTGCTTGTAAAGTTACTGCCATCAGAGGTATTATGACGGTCAAAAGTAGAGCTTTCAAATGTCTGATATTTAGAATTCAAGAAATAGGTTCTAGCAATATTTGTTTTATTCTCTTGCCTGTTTGCCTGTGAGCCAATGCCACAGATGTTAGAAAATTGAGACAAGATATTATGTGTGTAATAAGTCTGATTAGGTTGATGTGTATGATATTGGATGTGATTTAGTGAGAGTGTACGATGTCTGTATAAGAGTAAGACTATAATGTTTGCTGTCCAAATAAAAAATGACTCTGCCAATTTGCATGGTTGAGTGTATATGTGTGTAACATGTAGTATAGCCTTAATATTCATGATGATAATTGTAATTCATATTGTATCACCGTCATAGTTGCATCATAATTACCTTTAACATAATTGAAAAACACATCCCAGCATTTCCATAGCAATTGATGTTTCACATGATCATGAAAGAGACCTTGCATTACTATAGAGATGCCTTCACTACAGTACAAATGTATTCCGTACAATATGTTATTATTCCCCAATGCCCCTATTCTGATATCTTCCCCTTGCTTGTTGTAAACATATATAAACTTGGAGACAAATGTATGAAAAAGATAGACAAACAAGAAACATATTAAATTATAAACCAGTTCTCGACAATAGAGAGAGAGGTGAAAGAGGGAGAGGGAGAGAAGAGAAAAGAGAGAAAGAGAGAGTGAGATAAGAGAGCGAGATTAGGTGTGTGTGTGTGTGTATGTATAAGTCCGTACGTGTAAGCGAGCATGTAATTGAGTACGTGTGTGTTCATATCCACTTCATAGTGTTCAGATATTTTTATAGTTCCCAAACATCTTTTTTTTGTAGCCTGAAGTCCCGGTAGAATTTAGTGCAGCCATGGTGTTATGGAGCTCTCTTGGAATAGCTGTCCATCTATAAAGAGTTTGTCCACAATGAGAAAGGCACGCTTACCCTTCTCCCTCTGTTGTCTCTGTACCGGATACAGTCTCTTAGGACGTTTGTTTATCTCCCTTGGAAATTGGTCATTGAGACCGAATTTGATCCCTTTAAGCGCCCTTCCCCTGCTTTTGATCAGCTCCTTTTGTTGTTAGTGTTCAAATTTTGCGATGATCGGTCGGGGACCCTTGGTCTTGTCGCTCCAAGTCTGTGTACTCGGTGGAAAGCCACCTTGTTTACAGTCTCTATAGTAAGTTTCAAGGCGGATTGCATGAATTCTCTGATCGCGCCCTCTGGATTATTGGATGCGTCCTCAGGAATCCCAGAAAAAAATTGTTTTCACACATGCTACAACTTTATATGTCTAGTAGCTACTCCTTCATCACCCTGTTTTCTTGAGTAGACAATCCATGTTGGAATCGTGGATTTTAACCTTTGCTGTGAGTGCCTTGTTCTCTCCTTGGAGCGTGAGAATTTCACTCTGGCTAAACTCCAAACTCCCCCTCAGCCCTGTTACCTCCTCACACAACTTTTCCAGTGTTGCATGGATTCCAGCCAGAGCACTAGCCTCTACTTCAATGGTAAGTAAATCATCCGTGTCTGTAGATGAATCTGTTTTAATTTTTTTGTCAGGTTAAAGTTATTTTGTGAGGTAGTCGGATCTTTCCATGATGGAGTATGTTGTTCCTCCGTAGAGTAAAGCTGTTGGTACTTGTCGATTTCCCTCAGGATCTCCTTAGTATCCTGGTCGGCTCTTTACTGCAACCAGTTTTTGCAGATAACAATGAGTCTTACCCACGAAGACGACAGGTGTCTGTAGTACTGCCAGCTAGCACTCGCGGAATCCACACAAATCACGTTTGGTATTTGTATTTCATTAATAGCGGTTTCGTTTTAATCAAAACTAACAAACCAAGTGTTTTTCCAGCATACAGTGTTTAGCCCGTTGTAAACCTTATTTCATAGGCTAGGTTGTAGCAACTTCATGATGGGTATAGGGAAAATGTATCATGTAGTAGCATAAACCGATTGATGTTACATTGAGTTGGGGGAATGGAATATGAATGACAGTCATCCAATATAGTGTAATAGAAAAAAGGCCATGCTTGTAAAAAAAAAAAAAAGATTGTCCTCCCTCATCTTAAACGTCACCGACCACCACTATTTCTAATGCGACATATGTTAAAATATGTTATTTTTTAGCCCTTTCCTGGGTAGCTTATCAGAGATAGACAAATGGAAAAGAACAAACAAAGCAACAACAACAAAAAATTCGGCAGTCCATCAACCAGTTGGTGTGTAAGTGTTTGTGTGTTGTGGTGTTGACATTACGAAACCACAAGCTTGACTCTCTCATCCCTTCCAGGCTTTTGGGAGGCAGGGTGGACAATGAGCCTGTCATAGCGGATGCAAGCAATGTCCCCACGTGCTCTGCCAGCTTTTATGGCTGTGATAAGTTCTTCCTCTTCTGGAAAGAAGAGAAAATAGATCCCTGGACTTGGCACCCTCAACTCAGACAATGATAATTGTCGAACAACTAGACCTGCAATTAGGATTATGTTAGGAGAGGCTGCAGGATCCGCTTGAATTAAGTGAACAATAAATGTATTTAATATGTCACGTAATAGCACTCCATACTAATCTATACTAACCTTTCCTTTAGCTAACAACCTTTCTTTCCTTTGAGCAGCCTTTTTCCCAGGTATCCTTGAGAGATCACATGAATGTACAAGGCAACTGAGCTCTCCTCATCAATGATGCCTCACTCACTACCACATGATACATATTTTATAGAAATAACACCAAGAGAACTGAACTGGCAGTTCTGATAACCTCCAGTGACAGTTTGAGGAGAAAAATATATATATTGTGCAGATTCGTTGTATTCAATTTTATGATGACAATACATTCATATATTAGTCCTGCTGAATGATCATCTTAGGGGTCCCCCCATTTCTATAGCACATTCAAGGCAAATGTTTTTTTTAAAGACTAATTCAAATGACATTTGAAAGAAATGAAAGGGTCTTGGATCAATGAGCGGAGCAAAGAAAAGCAACTGGTTGATAATATTGGTGCTCAAAAGCTTCGGATTTCAATATCAATCACCAACTGATTCAGTTGCATTGCAATCCTCCTCGTTTTGGTTAATACATCAGCTTTGTGTATACTCCAACACATCGACTTGCCAGCAATCTTTTCATAAATAGGAATCACCATGAAATCGATGATTCAGCGTTGCATAATATCTCTAAACTGTTGTTATTGTGATAACTCTCGCTAGACCACCAGCGTGATGCTGCCACCCTCTTTGTTTGACCAGTATGGTCCGGTGACAAAGGATAGGACACTAAAACTCAACACAGATATAGCAAACAATGATCTTTATTAACTACACAATTTCATAAGACAGAGTGCTTGCAATACTAGGCAACCTACTAAATATCTGCAGTCTCTGTAACCCAATCTGAAGAAGGTATAAAGCACTCAGGCTATTAAATGTGATAACACACTTAAACATGGCACTCCACACACTAGTGAGGTATACAGTTAAATAGACCTGAACATCCAAGGTTCTACTACCACTTCACTCCAAACTGAGCCTAGCCCAATGAAACACAATTGTACACACATGTAAATTCACTGCACACAGGTGCATAATATCCTACTCACAATCCAGACCCCCCCCCCCCCCCCCTCCCCCCATGGGGTCTGGGTATGTGCACCACCCCTGGGTTGATCAACTTGGCTAGTGGCAGACTGGCAGTGAATATGGTGCGCTGAATAGGCTACAAACTGGACAGGAACAACAACTAGGCTATACTCGGATTCAGGCTAATCACCATAGGTATAATAGTGGAGCGCACTACATTCGCAGCACGCTCTGTTTACAAACACTGATAAAGCCTAGCTAATTAATTTGAATGTCCAAGGACACGCTACAATGCGCAGCGCAGTCTCTTCCCAAAAGCCGGGGTGATGGCTCACACTCTTAGCAACCCCACTAGCTTATCTGGTTTCCAAAATTGCCCCTCACTACCTGTCTTCATCACCTGCCACCCTACCCAGCAGTGAACGACAACCTCCCCGTTAAGGTGAATGCAATGTGGATACTTGCAAAGGCTACAAGCCCAACATTCATCAAAGCAACCTAAACTCTCTGCCTTATATCAGTTTCCCAGAGTCCAAGGCAGTCTTACAAGCAGGCACAGGTGCGAGCAATTAGTTCATGATTTAGTGGCGACCTCCCTTACAAGCTGTCCTACAGCTTTACCACACTATGTCTCCATGTACTTTCTATATATTAACACTCCTGTTTCTAGCAGCGCACTCCCATTTGGGTTCAAAGTAGGAAGCTGTCATTCAGGAACCCATGCGGGGCACAGCGGGGAGCCATCATGTGACCTCCATTAGTTTCAATACCATGGTATACGTTTGCCAAACTGGCTGGGCAAGTCTCCAAGCTCAGTAAACAAAGCTGGCTGCTCAGTTCTCACCTCCCTGTGGAGAGGCTGGAGAGGGAAATTATTGCCCTGTCCTCATTGGCAAACATGCAGTCTGTCCACTCAATATCATGTTCACTGAGGCCTTGTCTAGACTTGGTGGTTCATGCAGCTTTAGTATTCAGAACTATATGATCGTGGAATTCCGAACGGGCATCTACACCTACATTTAAATGTGTCTACCGTGTCCACAGTGTGTCCGAATGACCTTTTCCCACACTATATTCAAATGCCAGTATGCATTCTACAAAATATGATAATAACACAAAAACAACTGATGGCAGTTCCTAACTACTGTTGCTTACTAGCCAGGTAACCTCTGTAGCTAGCAAGCAATGTTAAAGAGATTGCAAACGGGTTAGCATAACAAAACACAGGTTTTCTGGAGACTTTTGGGAGGAGTGCTGATGACATCTGCCACTGTATGAGCTTTTGGTATCCTGATTACAGAGGAGAAATCTGTACACAATGCATCCCTGACCACCTCCTGAAGTGGTCAGTCAGATCGGAACACACCCGTCTTTTCAATGCGATCTTCGTATTCTGATAGCAGAATACGTGTCAATTGTCAAGTGTCAAGTGTAGACATGACCTGACTGACACGAGGCCTTGTGGTGTTCTAACTGAAGAAAATTGACAGAAGGAACAAGGCTATTGCTTATGATGAAGCTGCTATAGAGCAATGCATGCATAACCCATGAACCTAGCATATGCAGAACTATAGGAAGAATAGCTCAGCTTTCTCTTTGGAATCATGCGAGTAGGAGACAGATGCCTGCAGGTTCAATAAGTGACCTTGAATCTATTTATCTCTCATTCTGATCAAGAATGCTTCTTCTCCTACTCACAGCCAATAAATGAATCTTGTCTTTAGAGTCCTTATAGAAATGTTCCATACTGAATATCTGTGCATTGTTATCAGAAAACAACAGTAATTCTGATGATTTATTGAAAGAATGGTTGAAATATACTACATTCATATCTTTCTAAAGTGGTCACATTTTTATGTTACCTTTTTGTGAAGGTGATCACATGTTTTCTCACATGCCGGAGGTATGCTATATCTGACTTCACAGAAATCCATTTACCGGGTATGATTTCATAGGCCCTTTAGCTGTGACTTTCACCATGCTGCTCAGGTTATAAACTGTCAATCTAAACCATCAATCCCACCCTCTCCCCATTATTTTCCACTTATCTGATGTGTTTTTATATGTAAGGGGGACAATTAAATGGACTTAATAGAGCTTAATAAAGGCTCAATTCTGACTGTTGACTGAGAAAGACAACTGAATTTCAGTTTGAAATCAACCCATCGCTAAAATGTTATTAATAACAATGTCATAACTCAATTTAGTTGTATGCTGCAAAGCCTACACAGACATAATCAGTCTATTTTGTCTGAGTAAGATTATCCTTATGAGATATCTTATGAGAGAGAAGGTCCTGCGGAACAGAAGCAAGCCATGCTGGCAGACTAGGAGTTTGGGGTTACAGTCAACCTGCCCCCTAACCTTCTCCATATTTAATTTACTGAAAAGAACCACTCAAACATCTGCTATATTCTGTACCACAGATGCTGCAGGTGCTCTCTTCATACCATGCCCTGAGTAGTGGCCTGTCTCTTTTGGGAACTTTATTTAATACTGCCATACTGTTGTTGTTGTTCTTATACTGCTCTGCCAAACTAGAAGTGTTCATACTGTTACGATACTTTTCTGCCCAACTAAGTGTTGGTTCTCCCTTCCTCATTACCCCACAGAGTTACACAGACTGTGAGTGGGCGGCTGGCCCTTTACAGTGGCAGCTTTAAACTGGGTCTTTAAACCTGCTCAGCACTTGGATGGGGGCAAAACAAAGCCTTCACTGAGGGAACAGTTGCTTCTGAGATCACAGATGCAGAGTGGGAGAAAGGAATGATTGAGCAAGTAAAAATTGATGTATCCCTGTATCTACAGTGTAATTACATATTTCTGATTGTCTGTCTATCGATTCATATAATTGACAACAATAATGTTATATATCATAACAGCACATGGCTTATAAAATCTATCAAGTTACAAATGCCCCCCGAATTCTGGTCCAGTGTTTCTTGTGTAAACTCATAAAAACATGTACATATTGTCAAAGGCCCAGTGCAGTCAAAACTAGATTTCCCTGTGTTTTATACACATTTCCATACTGAGGTTGGAACAATACTGTGAAGCTGTGAACATGCCTTTTTAGTGTAAGAGATCTTTTTAAAGACCGTCTGAAATTTCTGCCTGTTTTGGTAGGATGGAGTTTTGGCCTGCCCGTAAATTAGATATAAAAACCAAGAGAGTCACAAACTCTATGTATAAACTCTGAAGATCCAGAAGAAGGCACAGTTATGCAGAAATGTTGGTGGTTTCCCCAATAAATGACTGGGAGTTTATACATACTGAGTGTGCGACTCTTTGTTTTTATAGCTTCAAGTTTATTCCCCATTAGTCAGCACCTCTACACCAAATACTTTTCTCTGGGTGTGCGCCAGCTCATGATTTATATTGGTAAATTAGTTAGACAAATAAGGCGGATTCCAAACCTCTTTGCCAATAACAGTTAGTTTTAAGTTTCCCCCTCCCCACTCAGACCACTCCCAGACAGTCCTATCAAAATGATTTCTTTAGAAATTGATCTTCGATAGGAAACTATTGTTTATTTTTTATTCTTTTTATTGAAAACAATCACAGTATGTACTCAATTGTTATCCAGAAATGATTTAATATTGAGATAAAAACTGCTGCATTGGAGCTTGAAATACATTTGTTAAACTATACATGTAAGCTCCCCCTCAAGGCGACACAGCGATTTCACTAATAACTTGGCTCACAACAGGCTACCCTCTGGTTACCATGTTCCTAATCCTTAATGATTTTAACTTTCCATAGACATTAATGCAGAGTTTTCCCCAAAGGCTTAGACGTATAACGGCAACTTACTCATTAAACTGCCATTGTAAATAGCATATACTTATGATGTTCAAATACCAGTAACCACATGCAGTTAGTTTATGCCCGTGTCCGTTGTAGAAGAGAGTTACTAAAGCCTAACAAAGACCTGGTTGAAACGATGCACTCAATAAAACATAAGTAAAGGACTAGGACGGACTGTAAGGTAGGTTCAGGACTGTTTCTGCCACCATGGTGCATCAGTCAGAATGTGAATCAGGAGATGGAGCATGAATCCAGGTTTAGGGGTATTCATTACATAGGAACGAACAGAGGCACATGGGGAGGGTTTGGAACAGAGGTATGGCTTGTAAGGCCGGTAGGAAGGATATGCTTTAGGATGTGGCTTGTAAGGCCTTGGAGATAGGATTGGATGTGGTGGTCTGGAAGGGTGATACAAAAGAGAAACATGAGGAACACATCAACATAAAGGTGCTGACATGACAACGTAGTGCCAGGTGACTTACAGGGAAAGGGCTTAACATTATTACAAACCAAGGAGGATGCCAGAACTAAACATAAAAGTGGCATTAGTATAGCATGGATATAAAGAATACAACATAAGTAATCCTACAATATAAGTCACTTACTTAAGCATATCATGCACAATGGAAGGCGGAAGGCTAAGGTAAAAAGGGCAGAGGAGAGGTGATTTGGAAGTGGAAACAGGTGTGGAGGAAAGGGGCGTGGTCTAGGGTAATTGGAAGCAACTGGAGTCCTGTAGGGGTACGATGAGCCTTTACAACAAAAACAAAGAATGCATTCAACAGCGTGCAGGGAAATGGGAGAGATGGCGGAAGTGGAAGTGCTGGTTGATGGTGTGCGGTTGAGTGAAGTCGGTGAGATTGAATGGCAGACAGTGGCAATGGAAAATGGAGCAAAAAGAGCAAAAGTTGGAAACGAACATCAGTTTCTTGTAGGAGTGCGATTCATCAACAATGATGTATTTCTGGGAGATCCATTTGAGGTCACAAAGATGGTCAAGGAGGCACTAGGAAAGGTAGAGTCAGTCAGAGTGACCAGGAGTGGTTTTGTTTGATTTCCTGGGTCTCAAAAGTGCAGAAGGCATTGTGTCTCCATAAATTATCAGGAGTTTTAATCACAGATAAAAGGTGTTATATCTGCAGTCTCGTTGGACATTGTGACTAGTTATCGGACGAAACAGATTCCAGGAGTGATTGGAACACATCATCTAAACCATGTAGTAGATGAATAGAAAGAGAAAGTCAATCAGTGTTACTGATGTTTGAAGAAGAGTATCTACCTACTCATATGAAGCTGGGATACATAAGATACGCAGTGAGACCATTTGTGAATAAACCTTTACAGTGTCGAAATTGCAAAAGGTATGGTCATGACTCTTTTTATCATGTGTGTGCCGAATTCCCGGACTGCCCTGCTAGGGTGAAGGAGTTTGAAGTAGCACGGATCCGGCTGTACAGCAGGTCTCCTACACGGAGACGCGGGAAATTGTTGAAGGAGTGAGTAGAGCTGAGGAAGTTATGACAGTGGATGCTCAGCAGCCAGTTGAGATTCAGAATGTTGTTCATCAGTTGAAGGCTACATATACATTGATAGTGAAGAAGGTGGATTTTGTGGCGTTTATTGTGCAAGGGATTAATTGTACTGCCCAAATGAGCAAGAAGTCCAAGAATCTGGACATGATTGTATTTGCGGCTGCAAGGTTTAGGGGTATTCAAGAATTAACAGCTGAAACATTGCAGGGAATACTGACTGAAGATTATTCTGAGCCACTGTATGGTGATGTGATTTGGATTGGACTAGGATGTTTATTTATTTTTAATCTATTTTTGTCTTTTGTGTGATGTTGTTTTATTTTTCCTTTGCGCAATGGATTTCTCCAGTTCAGTACCTGTACATTTGGTGGCGGCATGCACATTAAATGAGTGCAAACGCCATTATATCAGAGAAGAAGAGTGTGCAGGTATCTTATTTATTTTTCAGGGTGGAAGTTAATAAGCCCAGGTATAAAATATGAGCCAGGGAGTTTTTCTGTCTATTATACTCATTTTGTAGTTGGAGCTGCAGAGTTAGGTTGGAGCTGCAGAGATCCATACCCCATTCCGAGGGGTTATTTCTTAATAATGAGGGTTAATCCATCCACATCAGATTTCTTAGAAACCCAGTGCACAGACAGACAGACAGTGAGAGCTACAGCAGTCAGTCAGGTGACACTGGTGAACCCGAAGCTCGTTATGACTGGAGCAGCAGCAGCTGTTACAGGAGGTGGGACTCAGGTGACCTCTGACCCTGGATGTTGCCTGTACACAGTGTCCATGCAGGGGCCGTTTGTAGACAAGGCTCCTGTTGTCAATATCATTGTCTACAAAGGTCAATTTAATGCAGATTTTTTCACAATCATTCAATTTATTTTGCCATTTTCAACATGTAATTTATAAGGCTTAATTCACAGTCAACTAACATGGGATGTAAGGCAAGGTTACTATAGTAAACAAAAACTGAAACTAAAATAAATAAAAAGTAAACAAAAAATTATTTTTGACTGCGAAGCTAACTAAAATAAATAAATAGTTATTTTCGCAACTTTGGGCAAAAATCAAATGGGTTTTCCAGCTTCTGAATCTGGCGGGTAAATGCTGCCAGTAAATGCTGATGTTTCAAATAGCTCTAGCTTGTGCAAAACGATCACTAGCTATAACTAGCTAACAGGGAAGAAATCTGAAGGTGAGCATAGGGTGACTGGGACAAACTAAAAGAGCTTGTGAAGTTGCTGGAGCCGTTCACAATCCACACCGACCAACTTCAAACTGACAGCCAGTCGCTGTCTGATGTGGTACAGTACCTTCTCAAACTTGGAGGCACACTTGCAGTCAACTACTGCTGCAAAACAGTTGGCACAGGTCCTACTGAAGTCACTGCATGAGGGCTTCACATGCATACTGAATCCTCTGGCAGCCAATTTCGAGCCAACCGATGCAGCAGCTTGTCTGACGGACCCAAGTGTGTCTCTGGCACTTCACTCAACAGAGATGGAGCCACTGATGAGGGAAGCAGTCTTTTGTATGTACTTTAGCAAATCCGAGAGTACAGCCGCGGAGAAGCAGGAACCCAGGAAGATGCCAGCACAATGAATCCAGCAATCATCTCGAACACAGTGCTTCATAAATATAGCTTCCTCGCATCAAAGATTGTGTCTGAGGTCACTGTGCAGCTGGAGGGTCAACCTGACAGTGGATTAAGTGCCCAGTGTGAACTGCGAAAATACCTGGTATAGGTAAAGGGTGCATGTTTACAGAGTCACCTCTCCAGGTCTGGCAGGCAAGAATGGCTATTTATCCAAAACTGTACCCTGTGGCACTGGATCTGGATTCTGCACCTGCATCTCAAGCGTTTGTAGAAAGAATATTCCATGACACGGTGCTACCCATGCTCTCACCCCATCATGACACAGATACAGAGATGCTATGTCTATCTAAGTCTATGGTCCTGGCCCATCACCTTATGCATTACAGTCCCCCGGTGGCAAGAAGTGACATCCCCAAACTATAGGCCAACAACACATGAATGGCTCCTAGCCTCCCACACATATAATATTTAAAACTAAAACTGAAAACAAATCATATAAAAACTAAACTTTTTTTTATCAAACTGAAACTAAATAAAAACTAGTAAATCAACTTTGAAAACAAATTGAAACTAAACTGAATTTAAAATACATTTCAAAACTAATTTAAAAAAAACTAATATTAAATCACAAAACCATAATAACCTTGATGTAAGGGCACTGATGCTGTCCTATTATGTAGATATGGGACTGGCTGTTGGAATAGTGTAAGTGTGTTCTCTGCTGACTGGGACTGCCTTGCCAGACATGGTTACTCAGACCTGGTCCCATTGAAGCCAGCCAGGATTTTTGCATCTCTTTTTGCTTTCAGTGTTGATGGTTTATGGAAATCTGAAAACCCACAAGTTTCTACAGGACCAGTGTGTGATGAGATTTCATACTTTGTATGGCTCACTGTGCCGTGTTTTATTGCACAAATGTAACATATTCAGACATGAAACACACAGCATGCTGACATAATCTGACAAAATAAACTCTCCTGTTTACTGTCATTAAAGAACAGAAAAGTCAGCAGCACAATTCCACTCAGATGCTGAGGTGATTTGGAAGCATTTCAAATAAGCTGCTTACATGAATTCTATTTGAGGAGCCAGGCTTTCTGTCATATGTAAAAAAAATAAAAAATAAAAAAAATGTTTTGCCTTTGTTTCCAGCAAGAGCCATTCCTCCCTTTTCACAGAACCAATTAATCTCCACAGTGTTCCATGAACAAGACTTAAAACGGTTTCATTAAAATATTCAGCAGAGGCAGAGATTGAAAGTGAGGCTGCTGTGCTGCATGTTATTCTACAAAAGACTGACTTATACATCAAGAAACGCTGCTGTCGATAGATGCCGTTTAGAATTAATTTAAGCTATTTGAAATGAGCAGAATACTATTAATTTAAATGTTACAGCATTTATTGAATGCATGCACAGATGCTACAGTGGGTGTCTTTATTGACCTCCATGTATATTGCCATCCAAATCAAATATACAGTGCATTTGGAAAGTATTCAGACCCCTTTACTTTTTCCACATTTTGTTATGTTACAGCCTTATTCTGCAATTGATAACATTCAATCTAGACAAAATACACCATAATGACAAAGCGAAAACAGGTTCAGACATTTTTGCAAATGTATTACACATAAAAACAGAAATACCTTATTTACACCGTACATTCTCCGCTGTGCAATCTGGTTTCCGAGCCGGTCACGGGTGCACCTCAGCCACACTCAAGGTAGTAAACGATATCATAACCGCCATCGATAAAAGACAGTACTGTGCAGCCGTCTTCATCGACCTTGCCAAGGCTTTCGACTCTGTCAATCACCATATTCTTATCGGCAGACTCAGTAGCCTCGGTTTTTCGGATGACTGCCTTGCCTGGTTCACCAATTACTTTGCAGACAGAGTTCAGTGTGTCAAATCGGAGGGCATGCTGTCCGGTCCTCTGGCAGTCTCTATGGGGGTGCCACAGGGTTCAATTCTCGGGCCGACTCTTTTCTCTGTATATATCAATGATGTTGCTCTTGCTGCGGGCGATTCCCTGATCCACCTCTACGCAGACGACACCATTCTATATACTTCCGGCCCGTCCTTGGACACTGGGCTATCTAACCTCCAAACGAGCTTCAATGCCATACAACACTCCTTCCGTGGCCTCCAACTACTCTTAAACGCTAGTAAAAACCAAATGCATGCTTTTCAACCGATCGCTGCCTGCACCCGCATGCCCGACTAGCATCACCACCCTGGATGGTTCCGACCTTGAATATGTGGACATCTATAAGTACCTAGGTGTCTGGCTAGACTGTAAACTCTCCTTCCAGACTCATATCAAACATCTCCAATCGAAAATCAAATCAAGAGTCGGCTTTCTATTCCGCAACAAAGCCTCCTTCACCCACGCCGCCAAACTTACCCTAGTAAAACTGACTATCCTACCGATCCTCGACTTCGGCGACGTCATCTACAAAATTGCTTCCAACACTCTACTCAGCAAACTGGATGCAGTTTATCACAGTGCCATCCGTTTTGTCACTAAAGCACCTTATACCACCCACCACTGCGACTTGTATGCTCTAGTCGGCTGGCCCTCGCTACATATTCGTCGCCAGACCCACTGGCTCCAGGTCATCTACAAGTCCATGCTAGGTAAAGCTCCGCCTTATCTCAGTTCACTGGTCACGATGGCAACACCCATCCGTAGCACGCGCTCCAGCAGGTGTATCTCACTGATCATCCCTAAAGCCAACACCTCATTTGGCCGCCTTTCGTTCCAGTACTCTGCTGCCTGTGACTGGAACGAATTGCAAAAATCGCTGAAGTTGGAGACTTTTATCTCCCTCACCAACTTCAAACATCTGCTATCTGAGCAGCTAACCGATCGCTGCAGCTGTACATAGTCTATTGGTAAATAGCCCACCCATTTTCACCTACCTCATCCCCATACTGTTTTTATTTATTTACTTTTCTGCTCTTTTGCACACCAATATCTCTACCTGTACATGACCATCTGATCATTTATCACTCCAGTGTTAATCTGCAAAATTGTAATTATTCGCCTACCTCCTCATGCCTTTTTGCACACAATGTATATAGACTCCCCCTTTTTTTTCTACTGTGTTATTGACTTGTTAATTGTTTATTCCATGTGTAACTCTGTGTTGTCTGTTCACACTGCTATGCTTTATCTTGGCCAGGTCGCAGTTGTAAATGAGAACTTGTTCTCAACTAGCCTACCTGGTTAAATAAAGGTGAAATAAGGTGAAATAAATAAAAAAAATAAAAAAACATAAGTATTCAGACCCTTTGCTTTGAGACTCGAAATTGAGCTCAGGTACATCCTGTTTCCATTGATCATCCTTGAGATGTTTGTACAACTTGATTGGACATGATTTGGTAAGGCACACACCTGTCTATATAAGGTCCCACATGTGCATGTCAGAGAGCAAAAACCAAGCCATGAGATTGAAGGAATTGTCCATAGAGCTCCAAGACAGGATTGTGTCGAGGTACAGATATGGGGAAGGGTATCAACACATGTATGCATCATTGAAGGTCCCCAAGAACCCAGTGGCCTCTGTCATTCTTAAATGGAATAAGTTTGGAACCACCAAGATTCTTCCTAGAGCTGGCCGCCCGGCAAAACTGAGCAATTCGGGGGGAAGGGCCTTGGTCAAAGAGGTGAGAAAGACCCGATGGTCACTCTGACAAAACTCTGGAGTTCCTCTGTGGAGATGGGAGAACCTTCCAGAAGGACAACCATCTCTGCAGCACTCCACCAATCTCGCCTTTATGGTAGAGTGACCAGACGGAAGACACTCCTCAGTAGAAGGCTCATGACAGCCCGCTTGGAGTTTGGCAAAAGGCACCTAAAGGACTCAGACCATGAGAAACAAGATTATCTGGTCTGATGAAACCAAAATTGTACTCTTTGGCCTGAATGCCAAGAGTCACGTCTGGAGGAAACCTGGAATCATCCCTACGATGAAGCATGGTGGTGGCAGCATCATGCTGTGGGGATGTTTTTCAGCAGCAGGCACTGGGAGACTAGTCAGGATCGAGGGAAAGATGAACGGAACAAATTACAGAGAGATCCATGATGAAAACCTGCTCCAGAGCGCTCTGGACCTCAGACTGGGGCAAAGGTTCACCTTCCAACAGGACAACAACCCTAAGCACACAGCCAGGACAACGCAGGAATGGCTTCGGGAAAAGTCTCTGAATGTCCTGTCCTTGAGTGGCCCAGCCAGAGCCCGAACATCTCTGGAAACCTGAAAATAGCTGTGCAGCGACTCTCCCCATCCAATCTGACAGAGCTTGAGAGGATCTGCAGAGAAGAATTGGAGACACTCCCCAAATACAGGTGTGCCAAGCTTTTAGCGTCATACTCAATAAGACTTGAGGCTGTAATCGCTGCCGAAGGTGCTTCAACAAAGTACTGAGTAAAGGGTCTGAATACTTATGTAAATGTGAAATTTGCTAACATTTCTAAAAACCAGTTTTTATGTTGTCATTATGGGGTATTGCGTGTAGATTAATGGGGGACAAAAAATAATTTAATCTTTTTTAGAATAAGGCTGTAACGTAACAAAATGTGGAAAAAGTCAAGGTGTCTGAATACTTTCCAAATACACTGTACATCTCTAACCAAAACAACAACAAAAGAGAATTGGATTGTATATAAAAAGCCAAAGCCACTTATTTTCCCTTGTCGACAGGTACATTTGGCTTTGAAACCAAACAACCCTGCAGTCACAATTAAGCACATTAACAGGTAGGTGAACAATTGGCAAGCCAGACCCATGCTATATTAAGTGACAGGAAAGGGGCAGAAATAAGAGCAACATTAAAATGACTTTTCTGGAAGAAACCAATTGTTGCGTAACATTCAGAAACCTTTTTGACTGGAACCAGCCTCTGCCAAGGGACAACTAAGCTAAGCTGGCCCCCCAGCCATGCAGCCAGCCAGGGGAGAGGTTGTCATGAGCAATGGGGTTTTGGTGACTTGGTGCCAATCCAATGTATTTCAACATGACATCTGGAACTGGCCCTTCACTGCCTGCAGATCAAAACATGGCAGGCACCATGCTGATCACCTCTTGAATAGAAATCAATAAAACAGAGGGGGATAGTTTTCATTCCCTTACACAAAAACATGCTTGTTATCTCTCTCATTCGCTCCCTTTCTCATTACATGTATACGCCCTGCTTAAGACGAACCATAGATCGAGACTTTAATTAATATCTTTAAAAATACGTTCAACTAAATGAAAATGAAAATGGGACGGTGAAAGAAAATGGTTTAGGAATATGTTGTCTTTGTGATTATCGGCCAAACGAAGGCCTTTCATTGAAACAGAGCACAGGTCTATTCACAGGCTTTTCACACACATGCAGTATAGTGTTAATCGTTTAGGAGCTACTGCCTGATTGGGGCCATAGGAGCCTTGGGCACATTCTATGGTGTTAATGGTCTGTCGTCAATTTTCATTTGGCCCTCTACTTTGGCAAGGCGCTCTACAGATTTATCACACAATAATCTCACGCCATGAACAATACCTCCCACATTCTTGAAATTCGGTCGCCACCTTTTTCCAAACAATAAACATTCATACAATTCAATCATGTCAGTCAATTTGACAAGAAAGGTTGACGCCACATGAAAGTAAAGGACAGGTGAATGGAATATAAGTTTCTCTTATCACCAGAGTGCCATGAAAAGCCTGAACTCCCACTGCCAATGTTGCTGTCACATACTGGGCTAATAACCCCAGGGGGATGACATATAATGCTTTAATATTGGTTTGAAAAGGATATACAAACAACTGTACAGTGAGCAGACATCCTACTCAAAACAGTAAAACAGTTCATTCATCAAAAACATGAATGTTCATCATACATTAAATAGTTAATAAGCATAGTTTGTGATAAGTAAAAGGGAACTCTTCGCACTATTCCATCAGTATCAAATCAAAAATAAGCTTGATTTATATAGAACATTTCAGACATGAATGCAATGCAATGCGCTTCACAGGAAAAAACTATTAAAATAAAAACAGAAATATCAATGGCCTCACATTATATCAATCAAATCAATTAAATGTTTTTATAAAGCCCTTATTACATCAGCTGATGTCACAAAGTGCTGTACAGAAACCCAGGCTAAAACCCCAAACAGCAAGTAATGCAGATGTAGAAACACATTGGCTAGGGGAAAACTCCCTAGAAAGGCAGGAACCTAGGAAGAAACCTGGAGAAGAACCAGGCTCTGAGGGTCCTCTTCTGGCTGTGCCGGGTGGGGATGAGCATTTACCAATTAAATAAACCACAACAGTAACCTTCCTTCCCCTCACTGATTACAACTCTGAAGGACACAACCTACAGTATGGTCCAAAAGATCCACCACCATATTTTACAGTAGGTTTTGGGTTATTTTCTGCTTCTCACATCCTTCTTTCGATGCCAAACCCACCAAATCAAATCAAATCAAATGTATTTATAAAGCCCTTCTTACATCAGCTGATATATCAAGGTGCTGTACAGAAACCCAGCCTAAAACCTCAAACAGCAAGCAATGCAGGTGTAGAAGCACAGTGGCTAGGAAAAACTCTGTAGAAAGGCCAATACCTAGGAAGAAACCTAGAGAGGAACCAGGCTATGAGGGGTGGCCAGTCCTCTTCTGGCTGTGCCGGGTGGAGATTATAATAGAACATGGCCAAGATGTTCAAATGTTCATAGATGACCAGCAGGGTCAAATAATAATAATCACAGTGGTTGTCGAGGGTGCACCTCAGGAGTAAATGTCAGTTGGCTTTTCATAGCTGATCATTCAGAGTATCTTTACCGCTCCTGCTGTCTCTAGAGAGTTGAAAACAGCAGGTCTGGGACAGGTAGCACTTCCGGTGAACAGGTCAGGGTTCCATGGCAGCAGGTAGAACAGTTGAAACTGGAGCAGCAGCACGGCCAGGTGGACTGGGGACAGCAAGGAGTCATCAGGACAGGTAGTCCTGAGGTAGTCCTGAGGCATGGTCCTAGGGCTCAGGTCCTCCAAGAGAGAGAAAGATACTTAAATTCACACAGGACACCAGATAAGACAGGAGAAATACTCCAGATATAACAGCCTAGTCCCCCGACACATAAACTACTGCAGCATGAATACTGGAGGCTGAGACAAGAGGGGTCGGGATACACTATGGCCCCGTCCGACGATACCCCCGGACAGGGCCAAACAGGCAGGATATAACCCAACCCACTTTGCTAAAGCAAAACCCCCACACCACTAGAGGGATCCTGAGACATGGCCCGAGTATAGCCCACAAAGATCTCCGCCACGGCACAACCCAAGGGGGGGCATCAACCCACCACTGGTGTACATGGCTAAAGAGCTTTATTTTCACGTCATCCAACAAATTTAAACGCCTGGAGTTTGCTGAAGGACATTGGCACTTGGATTGAAACCAGTTGTATGGTCAAATGAAATGAAAATTGAGCTCTTTGGCCACGCACACCAGTTGTGGGTTTGGTGACGAAAGAAGGATTTGATAGGCAGACAATAACTCCATACTTACTGTAAAATATGGTGGTGGATCCTGGGGCCTTAGTTAAAGTTAACGGCATCATGATCTTTGCCAAAAACCTGGTTGTCTCTGCCGGGAGGCTAAATCTTGGCCACAAGTTGATTTTCAAGAAAGACAGTATCCCCAAGCACACAAATTCCACAAATAAATTGTTAACTGACCACAAAATCTGCATTTTGCAATGGCCATCTGTCTCCAGACCTGTGGTTTGAATTCAAGAAGGCAGTCCATAAGCAGATAGTGTAAGTGCAGATTCTGAATGGAGGAATGGTCTAAGATCCCTCCCAATGTGTTCTCCATGTGTATTGAAAAAGGCTCTGTGCCGTTTTCCTCGCAAGGTGAGGTGTATTAAAGATATTGAAAACGGGTGCAAATAATTTTTACCTTAATCTTTTTTAGAAAAAACAAATATTACTTTTTAAACAAAATCTCTTTCTCTGCACAATTGTATTAGTATAAAATAATACAATTTCCCAATTTTATGGAGCATACAGTATAGCTCAGTATTTTCATTATACTATATTTTTTGCTAATCTTTATCAAGGGTGTTCCTTCCTTCTTCTTCTCATGTGGCAGAATTCCAAATCAGATTTTTCAACACACACACACACGTTTGATTTACTATTCTTGTGGGGACCAAAGAATTGACTCTCATTCAAAATCCTATGTTCCATAACCTCTAACCCCAAGTGGTGCAGCAGTCTAAGGCAATGCATCTAAGTGCCAGAGGTGTCATTACAGTCCCTGATTTGAATCCAGGCTGTATCACATCCCCCGTGATTGGGAGTCTCAATCTTATTGTAAATAAGAATTTGTTTTTAACTGACTTGCTTAGTTAAATAAAAACATGTAAATTAAAAACCTAACTGTAACTCTATACCTAAATAGCCTTTTTCCTTGTGGAGACCAGCGAAATGTTGTTTGTTTTACTATACTTGTGAGGACTTTTGGTCCCCACAAGGATAGTAAAACCATACACACACACACACACAGTTAGCAACAGGTGAAAATATGGATAGGTTTCCATCTAAAATATGGATAGGTTTCCATCTAAATTATAGCTAGGTTTCCATCTAAATTGCTACAGATTTTCATGCGAATATTCTCATCTACCTAAAACAATATGAGCATTTTTCCACCAGAGATGTGTTTACATGAACTTACTGTTTGCGGATAAAAGCATGTGCGTGATGACGTAGTGCACATAAAAATATGCATATATCGATATATAAATTCCCATATATCGAATGAAAATAGAAATTAAATGGGTTTCCATCACATTTTCAACTCTCCTGATGGTTTTGTCACAAAAACTGTTGCGTTATATTGCAAATGTTCTCACACTCTGGTCATGGCACATGCATTCTAGCCAACAGCTCATAGATACAGTGCGGGTCGGCTACCTACATTATTAAAGATTATTATGGATATGAGCAATATTATTTGTATTTGTCAAATGGCAGCCAAGCATCGATCATGTCACCAGAATAAGACCATTGATATTCATTCCAGGCTCATTACCTTGCACATTCACCACCCTGTGAAGTTCATCTGTAGCCTAATAAACTGAATGTTTTCCCAAGTCGTAGTGGTAGGACCACACAACAACATCGCGTGACTCCAAGTTTGCTTGGATATGATGGTTATAAATACGTGTATCAATATTTGCCTACAAAGGCGTTTCCACCGCCATTACTCGCATAATTAATTTTACCGACACATAAAGATCCTACCATGTCGAACGACCAAAAATATCCATCGGCATTTATAAATTGTACCGACATTTCATGCTTCCATCAACCCGGTCGTGACTTTTTTCATGCGTCAGATAATTCATCTGGATAAAACGGTTGGATGGAAACGTGTTTAGTGAGCTTCAACCGAAAACTTGTTGCGAGAATATCACCAGTACTAATGTCCTTTCTGAAAGTTGAATCAGTAGTGCTACACGACAGAACAGCAACTCAGGTTCCAGATGATCGGGGGTACTTGTCTGTTAATAGAGACTTAATAGAGACGCAAGCAAGCAGGCAGAGGGATACCAACATGACTATATACTCTGCCGCCTATTGTCTAACGCAGCTGCCACTGGGACGACTGCGGTCGCAGATGCAAGTGCAAAATCCTCTAATCCAGGCAATATGGCACCCTACAACTGTAACATGGTGTTAATATATCTAATCTAAAAAATAAACTCATTTACGAAAGCACTCCTGAAAGAAAACGAAACCTTCTAAACTAAACCTCCGAAGGCCAAACATCACTACTAAATTAGGTGATGATGAGTCAATTTTTTTGTTGAACTATTGTCAGGTGATCAATTTGAAAGATCTTTCATTTTCATTATTGGAACAATGTTACAAAAAATACTCATGTTTTTTCAAGAGTACATTTTTGTCCATGATTTATGCTGCAACTGGTTGATCGCCTCAAACCATACTTTTTCAATAAACATTATTCAAATCCAACCACTGACTGTTTGCTGATTGTTGTTGTTCTAAGACAGAGAAGAGGTGAAGCGAGAGGTTTCACTTTAGCCTAAAGCTGTACTAAATAAGCCCAATGCGTTTCTATGGGCTTATTTTGGACCGAAGTCTGTAACAGGCAAATCTGTAACAGGTGTCGTCATCTGAAGTGGAGGAATCGGACCAAAGCGCAGCGTGGTAAGTGTTCATGCTTTTTATTTAAACTGAACACTAATAACAAAATAGCAAAGATAATGAACGAAACCCAAACAGTCCTGTAAGGTGCATGAAAAAACTAAACCGAAAATAACTACCCACCAAGCATAGGTGGAGAAAAGCTGCCTATAAGTATGGTTCCCAATCAGAGACAATGATAGTCAGCTGTGCCTGATTGAGAACCATACCCTGCAAAAACAAAGAAATACAAAACATAGAAAAGGGAACATAGAATGCCCACCCAAATCACACCCTGACCAGACCAAAATAGAGACATAAAAAGCTCAAGAAAGGTCAGGGCGTAACAAAATCGATGTAGGTCACTTGACTATCATCATCATCTCGCCCATTGTATCGTAGGCATTAAAAATAGTCTCATGCACTCATTGACAGAATGCGCCCTCAAGCGGTCCAGACCGACAGAAATTCTGGCCATTCAGAGGTGAGAATTAGGTGTGACCTAATTTCCTGTTTATGTGCCTGTAGCTTCATGCTAATAAGTTGTTGTTTTTTGCTCCCTCCACCCAGAAACGGGGAAGACAAAAAATGTCTACCAAGACATTCATATGAATAGCAAAAGGATACTGCTTATTTAACTATTTAACGTGTTCTTTATTCAATGAGGACGTATTTTGACAATGGTACTGGTACGGAAATCAACATGCCTTGCAAAATCAGCAGCTCAACAACAATGACAGTCAAGAGCACGTGGCAATGAGCAGCACCAAGCATGTTCGGTTTAATAGCTGTGGCAACAGCCTCCTGCCAGTATCGCATAGAAATGCAGAGGTCTCTGAAACTTGAGATCATGTGTTCAACAATGAACTACCGAGGAAGATTGGACTGTAATTAAAACTGCTTCCTTTGAATGACCAAATTCGAGAATTACAGACCCTCATTAGAGACAAGTGAATAATCTTTTGTCAGTACATAATAATACCACAGAGTGCGTGTCTGGCACTGGGTATTGATCTGTATTATCATGCACCAGACGATGACTGTTTAATAATGTGGAAATTACACATCGTATACCAAGTGAATGGCCAATCGACACCATGTTACTATTTATAACTGTCATATTACACTGGACTTATAGTACCAGTCAAAAGTTTGGACACACCTACTCATTCAAGGGTTTTTCTTTATTTTTACTATTTTCTACATTGTGTAATAATAGTGAAGACATCAAAACTATGAAATAACACATATGGAATCATGTAGTAACCAAAAAATATATTTGAGATTTGAGATTCTTCAAAGTAGCCACACTTGCCTTAATGACAGCTTTGCACACTCTTGGCATTCTCTCAACCACCTTCATGAGGAATGCTTTTCCAGCAGTCTTGAAGGAGTTCCCATTTATGCTGAACACTTGTTGGCTGCTTTTCCTTCACTCTGCGGTCCAACTGATCCCAAACCATCTCATTTTGGTTGAGGTTGGGTGATTGTGGAGGCCATGTCATCTGATGCAGCATTCCATCACTCCCCTTCTTGGTAAAATAGCCCTTAAACAGCCTCAAGGTGTGTTTTGGGTCATTGTCCTGTTGAAAAACAAATGATAGTCCCACAAAGTGCAAACCAGATGGGATGGCATATCGCTGCAGAATGCTGTGGTAGCCATGCTGGTTAAGTGTGCCTTGAATTCTAAATAAATCACTGACAGTGTCCCCAGCAATTCACCCACACACCATCACAAATCCTCCTCCATGCTTCACGGTGGGAATGACACATGTGGAGATCATCCGTTCACCTACTCTGCATCTCACAAAGACACAGCAGTTGGAACTTAAAATCGCAAATTTGGACTCATCAGACCAAAGGACAGATTTCCACCAATCTAATGTCCATTGCTCGTGTTTCTTGTCACAAGCAAGTCTCCTCTTCTTATTGGTGTCCTTTAGTAGTGGTTTCTTTGCAGCAATTCAACCATGAAGGCCAGATTCACACAGTCTCTTCTGAACAGTTGATGTTGAGATGTGTCTGTTACTTGAACTCTGTGAAGCGTTTATTTGGGCTGCAATCTGAGGTGCAGTTAACTCGAGTTTAAGACATGAAGGTCAGTCAATCTGGAACATTTCAAGAACTTTGAAAGTTTCTTCAAGTGCAGTCGTAAAAACCATCAAGCGCTATGATGAAACTGGCTCTCATGAAGACCCATTTACCTCTGATGCAGAGAATACGTTAATTAATGATGGACTCTTTGCTTATTTGAGCAGTTTTTTCCGTAATATGGACTTGGTCTTTTACCAAATTGGGCACTCTTCTGTATACCACTCCTACTTTATCACAACACAACTGATTGGCTCAAATGCATTAAGGAAAGAAATTCCACAAATTAACTTAACAAGGCACACCTGTTAATTGAAACGCATTTCAGGTGACTACCTCATGAACTGGTTGAGAGAATTCCAAGAGTGTGCACAGCTGTCATCAAGGAAAAGGGTGGCTCCTTTGAAGAATCTCAAAAATAAAATATATGTTGATTTGTTTAACACTTTTTTTGGTGACTATATGATTCCATATGTGTTATTTATAGTTTTGATGTCTTCACTATTATTCTACAATGTAGAAAATAGTACAAATAAAGAAAAACTATATAGCACAAGGTTTCTAATACAAATAATGTTAGACCTTACAGAACAATCGACACTATACTGATAACTCAACATTAAATGATTGCAATAATCACAATTTGAGTTTCCATTTTGAATAACAAGCTGTTGTAAGGTGATACCACGAATAGGCCTACATGTTACGTTTTTGAAAGTTGATCATGGTCGTCACTAGTTTCAGAGAAAAAGAGTTTAATAGTCACATGTACAGGGTTGCATATGTAATTTCAGTGCACAGTGAAATTCTTGAGCTCCAACAATGCAGTACACAGTTAAA
Organism: Oncorhynchus kisutch; assembly: GCF_002021735.2. Taxonomy (NCBI): domain Eukaryota; kingdom Metazoa; phylum Chordata; class Actinopteri; order Salmoniformes; family Salmonidae; genus Oncorhynchus; species Oncorhynchus kisutch. The sequence goes on from NC_034179.2 coordinate 30,005,573, forward strand.
TAAAACAATACAAATAATAAAAATAGATCATACTAATAATATACAAATAATAATATATAGCGATGATAAATGGGAATGTCCATAGGAGGAGCAGAAGAGGGGAGGAAGTCCGGAGAGGGGGTGGGGTGTATCTGACTAGTGGTGGCTATTCAGCAGCCTGATGGTCTGGGGGTAGAAGCTATTGACCAGTCTTTCAGTTTTTGCCATGATGCTCTTATACTGTCCTGAGTGATGGACACAGGGAGAATTTTTATGGCTAGGGTGAAGGCTGTAAAGCCAAAATGTCTGTGTACACTATGCTATCCCTGATGCAGTAACATAAAAAAAATTGAAGTAAGCTTTATGCAACAAAATTTTGAGTGCGAACCCATTACACCTCTGTCTGAATTTGCAGGTTTTACCCACCAGCCAAGCTTTTGGGAGAGCGCGATGGTTCTCTTTTGATTAGAGGGGTTGGGGTCCCTTCTTGGCCTTTCTGCAACACCTGGTGTGTCCTGGAGGGCATGCAGTGTGCCCCCAATTGTGCGTTCAGCTGAGCGTACCACTCTCACTAGCACCTTGCATTCAGTGATACAGCCTGACAGTATGCTCCCGATGGTGCTCCTGTGGAACACTGAGGGCCCTTGGAGACATACCGATTTCTTCAGCATCCTGAGGTTGCCTTCTTCACCACAGTGTCTATGTGGTTTGCCCATTTCAGCTCCTCGAAGATGTGTACGCCGAGGAACTTGAAGTTTTCGACGTCTCCATCATGGGCCCGTTGATGAGGATGGGGGCGTGCCCAACCTGGTTCCTCCTGAAGTTCACAATCAGCTCTTTTGTTTTGCTGACATTGAGGAAGAGGTTGTTTCCCTGGCACCACGCCGTCAGAGTGCCTACCTCCTCCCTGTAGGCCGTCTCGTTGTTTTTGGTAATCAGGCCTACTACTGTCGTGTCGTCAGCGAACTTGATGATGGAGTTGGAACTGTGTGAGGCCACACAGTTGTGTGTATACAGGGAGTACAGGAGGGTACTGAGGACGTACCCTTGTGGGGCCCCTGTGTTGAGAATCAGTGTACAGTATGTAATGTCACCACCTGGGGGGCGGCCCGTCAGGATGTCCAGGACCCAGTTGCATAGGGAGGAGTTCAGTCCCAGGGCCGTGAGCTTAGAGGGCACTATGGTATTGAAGGCCGAGCTGTAGTTGATGAACAGCATCCTCACATATGCATTCCTTTTGTCCAGGTGGGAGAGGGCAGTGTGCAGTGCAATGGTGATTGTGTCGTTCGTGGATCTGTCAGGGTGGTAGGCGAATTGGAGCGGGTCGAGTGTGTCGTTGAGGGAGGAGGTGATGTGGTCTTTGTCTAGCCTCTCGAAGCACTTCATGACTACGGAAGTGAGTGCTATGGGTCGGTAATCATTCAGTTCAGTTACTTTCCCTTTCTTGGGCACGGGGATGATAATGGACATCCTGAAGCAGGTGGGGATATCAGCCTGTGCTAGAGAGAGATTGAACATGTAAAAAAAACAGGGGTTGGGACCAAATTATTTTCCGATAGTTTTGTTCTGAACAGAACCACTAGTTTTTTGTTCCGTTCCACTGTTCCGACCAGCAAAAAAAGTTCAGAACCGGTTCGAACCCAAAACAGTACTGGTTTATATTGTTCCTTTCTGGTCCTCTTTTTTTTACCTGTGAAATCTTTTTTTTGTTTGTAGCTTTTTTTATTAAGTTACTTCACCTGTCAGTGTGGATAGAACAGGAAAGCTAGTTGTTTACATGTGTGGTGGACAGATAAGGGTAGCCTATGGTGCAAGATGTGACAAACATTTTATGGGTGGAGAGAAAGCGAGAGAGGGTTGAGGAGCAGGCTTGAAGCACTAGGCATCTTGTTATGACATGCATTATCTGAATTAGGTCCACAGAATTATACCAATGTGATAACTAGGCCTATAGTATCCTTAACTAGCATTGAAAATGTTCATCCATTCATCTCTAGCTAATGAAAAAAATCGAGCCCTATTTTCTTGCGCTTCTAACGTCAGTAAAGTAGCCTATGCTTCAGAGGGGGGAGTGGCACGTAGCCTAAACACGCACACACACTGGCAAAGATTTTCAGCTTACAGGCAGATGCTGGAATACCTTTTTGAATGACAGAGTGAGGGCTTTGCATAGTTGCTTTGTTGTGTTTTTTTTGTGGGACAAATATGGGTAAAATCATATGGGTAAAATCATTTTATCCAAGGTACAGAAACGGTACCGGGAACGAAAATTATCTATACTGTTCTATACCCGGTTAATAACGTTATTTGTCCCCAATATGGCCATAGTGGAGTTTGGAGTGTGACTGTTTGAGGTTGTGGACAGGTGTCTTTTATACTGATAACAAGTTCGAACAGGTGCCATTAATACAGGTAACCAGTGGAGGACAGAGGAGCCTCTTAAAGAAGAAGTTACAGGTCTGTGAGAGCCAGAAATCTTGCTTGTTTGTAGGTGACCAAATGCTCATTTTCCACCATAATTTGCAAATAAATTCATTAAAAATCCTACAATGTGATTTTCTGGATTTTTTTTCTCATTTTGTCTGTCATAGTTGAAGTGTACCTATGATGAAAATGACAGGCCTCTATCGTCTTTTTAAGTGGGAGAACTTGCACAATTGGTGGCTGACTAAATACTTTTTTGCCCCACTGTATATACAAAAGTAACTTTGTTTTACTTTTTGGTTTTTGAATTAGAGGTTGATGCCTCTGAAATGTGTGTACTGATTGAGTAGGTAAAGTTATGGAGATTGAATACCTTCTAGAGAGATGGTGAGAGAGACAATTCTTCAGTTTAGGGTTCTTTAATATTAATTGGAAATTAACAATGTTTGCAATCCTGTTCCACATCACTCAGCTGTGATTATCCAATTAACTGTCCATATATCCATTCAAGATGTGGTAGTTTTGGTATTCATGCACAGTGATGAATAAATTGGTCAGAAAGGAAATAATGTCCAAAACTGACATTTGTGTTCACAGCAGTACAGTGGTTCTTCCTTTAAAGTTTTAAGCTTATGCTGCGACCGTTAGTGGTAGATGGTGGCATTCTGTCATTGCACCACACTATCACAAGGGGGAGTTAGAACGCTGATCTATCGGTAGTCTAAACTGTTGCACAAATTGACTATATGTTCGTAAATTAATGAATGAGTTTTCAGTCTGATAGACTTTAATAAATACATGTTTTGACTGTTTTGACCAAGTTAATCTGCTCATGTTGTGTGTGTTCAATTATTTGTGACATTGTGGTTACAATGAAGAATGTAAACTAAATAAATCCTATTCATATTGAATAATCAGATGCGTGTTGCAAGCTTTATTGTTCCTTGTTTATTTTTTTACTCATTTATTTTATCTCCAGCGCCCGCATCACTCTCCGCCTCATGGCCTCAAACGGCACCATATATTACATATTACATATTGGATAAAAAAATATAACTTTTACATTACCATGTAGTTAACCAATAAAATGGACTGACGGGGATGTGGACATACCCGGTATACATATCCCGAAAGAAATGATCTCACTCCAATAAATGTTAATAGAAAGTTAGCAAAAATAGTTAAGATCTTGCTATGGAAAGCAAAATGCCTGGCTATTCGTGGAAAAATCACCCTGGTTAACTCTTTAGTCATATCACAGTTTACCTATTTGCTTATGGTTTTGCCTGAACCTAGCGACCTGTATAAAAAAAATTGAATCGCCCCCCATCTAGCTTCAGAGTTTGTTCTGTTAGGTGACCTAAACTGGGATATGCTTAACACCCCGCCAGTCCTACAATCTAAGCTAGATGCCCTCAATCTCACACAAATCATCAAGGAACCCACCAGGTACAACCCTAACTCTGTAAACAAGGGCACCCTCATAGACGTCATCCTGACCAACTGGCCCTCCAAATACACCTCCGCTGTCTTCAACCAGGATCTCAGCGATCACTGCCTCATTGCCTGTATCCGCTACGGAGCCGCAGTCAAACGACCACCCCTCATCACTGTCAAACGCTCCCTAAAACACTTCTGTGAGCAGGCCTTTCTAATCGACCTGGCCCGGGTATCCTGGAAGGACATTGACCTCATCCCGTCAGTTGAGGATGCCTGGTCATTCTTTAAAAGTAACTTCCTCACCATTTTAGATAAGCATGCTCCGTTCAAAAAATGCAGAACTAAGAACAGATACAGCCCTTGGTTCACCCCAGACCTGACTGCCCTCGACCAGCACAAAAACATCCTGTGGCGGACTGCAATAGCATCGAATAGTCCCCGTGATATGCAACTGTTCAGGGAAGTCCGGAACCAATACACGCAGTCAGTCAGGAAAGCTAAGGCCAGCTTCTTCAGGCAGAAGTTTGCATCCTGTAGCTCCAACTCCAAAAAGTTCTGGGACACTGTGAAGTCCATGGAGAACAAGAGCACCTCCTCCCAGCTGCCCACTGCACTGAGGCTAGGTAACACGGTCACCACTGATAAATCCATGATTATCGAAAACTTCAATAAGCATTTCTCAACGGCTGGCCATGCCTTCCGCCTGGCTACTTCAACCTCGGCCAACAGCTCCGCCCCCCCCGCAGCTCCTCGCCCAAGCCTCTCCAGGTTCTCCTTTACCCAAATCCAGATAGCAGATGTTCTGAAAGAGCTGCAAAACCTGGACCCGTACAAATCAGCTGGGCTTGACAATCTGGACCCTCTATTTCTGAAACTATCTGCCACCATTGTCGCAACCCCTATTACCAGCCTGTTCAACCTCTCTTTCATCTCGTCTGAGATCCCCAAGGATTGGAAAGCTGCCGCAGTCATCCCCCTCTTCAAAGGGGGAGACACCCTGGACCCAAACTGTTACAGACCTATATCCATCCTGCCCTGCCTATCTAAGGTCTTCGAAAGCCAAGTCAACAAACAGGTCACTGACCATCTCGAATCCCACCGTACCTTCTCCGCTGTGCAATCTGGTTTCCGAGCCGGTCATGGGTGCACCTCAGCCACACTCAAGGTACTAAACGACATCATAACCGCCATCGATAAAAGACAGTACTGTGCAGCCGTCTTCATCGACCTCGCCAAGGCTTTCGACTCTGTCAATCACCATATTCTTATCGGCAGACTCAGTAGCCTCGGTTTTTCGGATGACTGCCTTGCCTGGTTCACCAATTACTTTGCAGACAGAGTTCAGTGTGTCAAATCGGAGGGCATGCTGTCCGGTCCTCTGGCAGTCTCTATGGGGGTGCCACAGGGTTCAATTCTCGGGCCGACTCTTTTCTCTGTGTATATCAATGATGTTGCTCTTGCTGCGGGCGATTCCCTGATCCACCTCTACGCAGACGACACCATTCTATATACTTTCGGCCCGTCTTTGGACACTGTGCTATCTAACCTCCAAACAAGCTTCAATGCCATACAACACTCCTTCCGTGGCCTCCAACTGCTCTTAAACGCTAGTAAAACCAAATGCATGCTTTTCAACCGGTCGCTGCCTGCACCTGCATGCCCGACTAGCATCACCACCCTGGATGGTTCCGACCTAGAATATGTGGACGTCTATAAGTACCTAGGTGTCTGGCTAGACTGCAAACTCTCCTTCCAGACTCATATCAAACATCTCCAATCGAAAATCAAATCAAGAGTCGGCTTTCTATTCCGCAACAAAGCCTCCTTCACTCAAGCCGCCAAGCTTACCCTAGTAAAACTGACTATCCTACCGATCCTCGACTTCGGCGATGTCATCTACAAAATGGCTTCCAACACTCTACTCAGCAAACTGGATGCAGTCTATCACAGTGCCATCCGTTTTGTCACTAAAGCACCTTATACTACCCACCACTGCGACTTGTATGCTCTAGTCGGCTGGCCCTCGCTACATATTCGTCGCCAGACCCACTGGCTCCAGGTCATCTACAAGTCCATGCTAGGTAAAGCTCCGCCTTATCTCAGCTCACTGGTCACGATGGCAACACCCATCCGTAGCACGCGCTCCAGCAGGTGTATCTCACTGATCATCCCTAAAGCCAACACCTCATTTGGCCGCCTTTCGTTCCAGTACTCTGCTGCCTGTGACTGGAACGAATTGCAAAAATCGCTGAAGTTGGAGACTTTTATCTCCCTCACCAACTTCAAACATCAGCTATCTGAGCAGCTAACCGATCGCTGCAGCTGTACATAGTCTATTGGTAAATAGCCCACCCTTTTCACCTACCTCATCCCCGTACTGTTTCTATTTATTTACTTTTCTGCTCTTCTGCACACCAATATCTCTACCTGTACATGACCATCTGATCTTTTATCACTCCAGTGTTAATCTGCAAAATTGTAATTATTTGCCTACCTCCTCATGCCTTTTGCACACATTGTATATAGACCCCCCCTTCGTTTTCTACTGTGTTATTGACTTGTTAATTGTTTACTCCATGTGTAACTCTTTGTTGTATGCTCACACTGCTATGCTTTATCTTGGCCAGGTCGCAGTTGCAAATGAGAACTTGTTCTCAACTAGCCTACCTGGTTAAATAAAGGTGAAATAAAAAATAAAAAATTCAATTGACATATTTCTACCCCGGTAGAAGCTGTGTTTTTGGTTGATGGCCAATATTAAAAACAGTCAAATGCATTCTCTCCGTCTCCCACACGCACTTTAAACATTTGGATAATAAAGCATTTCAAGGCTGACAATGTTATTGATCCATCCTCAGTTTTCTCCTATCACAGCCATTAAACTCTGTAACTGTTTTAAAGTCCCCATTGGCCTCATGGTGAAATCCCTGAGCAGTTTCCTTCCTCTCCGGCAACTGAGTTAGGAAGGACGCCTGTATCTTTGTAGTGACTGGGTGTATTGACACACCATCCAAAGTGTAATTAAGAACATCACCATGCTCAAAGGAATATTCAATGTCTGTTTTAAAAAATAAATAAAAAACATCTGCCAATAGGTGCCATTCTTTGCAAGGCATTTGAAAACCTCCCTGGTCTGTGTGAGTGGCTCTGTCTTTGAAATTCACTGCTCGACTGATGGACCTTACAGATAATTAATTGTGTGGGGTACAGAGATGTAGTCATTGAAAAAATGACTGCTTATTGTACACAGATCCATGAAACTTGTTATGTGACTTGTTAAGCACATTTTTACTACTGATCTTATTAAGGCTTGCCATAACAAAGGGGTTGAATACTTATTGACTGAAGACATTTCAGTTTTTTGTTTTTAATTCATTTGTAAAAATGTCAATAAACTTCCACTGACATGGGGTATTGTGTGTAGGCCAGTGACAGAACATCTAAATTGAATCCATTTTAAATTCAGGCTGTAGGGCAACAAAATATGGAACAAGTCAAGGGGTGTGAATACTTTTTGAAGGCACTGTATGAATGAATGACATTTTATTTTTTGTCAAATCGCCAGTTGGCAGCCCATCCCTTATGTGATTAATTGACAAACAAACTTCACAATAATTAACTGTAATTAACACAATAATTAACTCCAGTGTTCTCTGCCATGTGCATCGCATAAAGAGTGATGTGCACCATGTCATTGCTCACTCTCTCGCTCTGCTTTGTGTGTATTTTTCTAGCTGTCACTCAAAATGGTGAGGAGCTGAAGCTCATTGGCTAGAACTCTAATTGCTAAGGGGCTGGCCCACATTGGGGAAAATGGTGCAGCACAGCTTCCAGAAAAACAGTCGCTTTCAAACTAGAGATTTTGTGAAAGACTCATTTGTATAATGCACATTGTATTGTTTTGACCCACTCTGTTTTTCCACAGATCAGAGCAGTGGTTGAAGAGGGACTCAATCAGCTGCCATACAGTGAGTGTACAGTGACCACTCCCACAGGTTAGACAGACCCCACAGAGTGAAATTCGTTTGAAATTATAGAAATTGAGCAAATACTATGCATTACTGTAAAATGTCTCACCAAGACCAGAACTGACTATTTGAATCTCTCGCTCTCTCTCCCAACTCTTCCTTCAGGGCATAAGTATGATGGCGTGAAGTTTGAGAAAGGCAACTGCGGTGTCAGCATTATGAGAAGCGGTACGACACTGATTATATAGGAGATTAAATGAAAAATACATCTGAATTGGTCTCTGACTAGAATCCCTGACTGGTAGATTTGCCTATAAGCATCTGACATACATAGTACTATGCAATCACTGTTTGACTTATCAGTTGCTCATCATTACTACGTCTTGTATGAGGTTTCATTTGAATGAACTGAGTGGAATTCAACATCTATCCATTTCTGTGTGTGTGTGTAGGCGAGGCCATGGAGCAGGGACTCAGAGACTGCTGCCGGTCCATCCATATCGGTAAGATCCTCATCCAGAGTGACGAGGACACCCAGAAGATCAAAGTTTACAACGCCAAGTTCCCCCTAGATATCAACAGGAGGAAAGTCCTCCTAGTGTATCCCATTCTCACTACGTATGGATCATCATGTCAAGTATGGATCACCAACAGACTCAATACAGTACTAACTCCTCCTCGGGACAAAGAGTTCAGGTGAAGTGTTGCTCTACCCTGGGCCCAAGGAACTGTGCTGTTGGAGTACCTTTTTGAATGAACCAGAAATTAGGACTAAATTGCTCCCGTTAGCAAGGCAATAGTGTAATAGTCATGGGCATCCCCTGTTTTTATGAAGAACACTTGACAGTGAGACTTTTCCACTTGATTTGCTCTTTGCAACACGATTTCTGTTAAATTACACCTTCCAGCTAAGATAATTGTGGGAAGGTGTCTTTTATTCGGCTCTGAAAATGACCTTGGTAGGTAGCGTGCTTCATATTTTTCAGCATAATTTACCCCAGGCAGATAATTACACATTTCTAAGGGAAACCATAAAGAGCTCACTGGACGGCAATGAAAATTATGAATAGGCCACATGGAGCCACTGAGAGTGAAGTAATGGTCATCTTTTTGTCCACTAACTAGAATCCCTCTCTGGGAGGATGGAACACCTGCCTTGAGACAGATCAAAATGACATTTTATTATTTTATAGAAAGTATCAGCAGATGAGTCATAGTAACGATCACTCAAGGCTAGTACTAAGGACAGACTTTTCTTCAAGACTTCATTCATGTTGCCTGTTCCTCGGTCAAGTCACTGTGATGTTTGTCCTGTTTTTATGCTATCTAATATACATATGTTCTGCCTTCAGGTACAGATAACACAGTGATTGAGGCTGTGAGAGTTCTGACTGAACATGGTCTCCGGGCCAAACTCCACCCCTCACCTATATAACACTGCCTCACCACAATAACACTGCCTCACCTATATAACACTGCCTCAGCTATAGTCCCTACCTTAATATGGAAGTAGACTTCATAAGGTTCAACATTCTAGGGTTTCATACTACACCCTGTTTTCCATTCATTCCGGGCTATATTTGTAACTGCGCAAGTGTGAAGCGTGTGTTAGTTTGCAATTTCGTCATGCAAAACTGACACAGTGGCATTTTCCAGCCTTAACGCCCGGTTTGGCAATTTACGCGTTTAATATCAGCTTGCTTGCGCTAAGGTGGGAGGGGTAGCCATATTTGAGGCTTGTTTTTAAGGACACACCTCAAATATGGCCACCGGTCGAGGGGAACTCTATGATAATAGGGATGGATAGCCTACTTGAACAAGACAAATGCAGGCATGTGAATTGTAAATAATTAAAAAGCATTACAGTAAAAACCCTCCAAAATATTTCAAAGCACTCGCAGTAGACCATTTAAACCCCCTTTTATCTATAGGCTACTTTTGGTTAATGACGAGGACAAAAAGACACACCTATGCGTTGCTGCTAAACCAGCCTTGATTAAGGGGGCGGGCAGGCTATACTTGGCTTTTAATCAAATTAAACGAAATGGGGGGAAACCAATAGTATTTTTATGTTTCTAATTACGAGATTCACCAGAACAAAAGGCACACCTCTCCTTCCATGGGCACTGTGCTTTTAAAACTTCCCATTAACGCTGCTTGAAATTGTAACTTTTGCGCTGGTTTTTAAGGACATACCTGCTCAAGCGCAATGCTTTTATCATGTTGCTCCCTCTGTCGGTTGTCATGCACACCTGTCTGTCTTCGTGCGTCTTTGAGACCCTGGGCTATTGTTTAACTGGTATGGTCATCGGGGAAGTATGACGTCTTGAGGCATACATTAAGCAATGTCTATTTTTCATCTATTTGGTGGGACTGTCAAGCTTAGGTATGGCTCCGACATTCTGCTCGACCATAGATCGGTTGTGGTGGAAAAGTAAGACACATTAGCCAGCTTCTCAGTGACTCTTTGGCGGGTATCAATGTATAACCGCGGCATTGCTTCTTCTGCAAAATACTTGCGGCTTGGTAGCTGATATTTGGGGTCAATTGTGTTTAGTAGCTTTTTGAAGCCAGGCTTCTCCACTGTATAGAAGGGGACCATATATTTTGCTATATGATAGGTCACCGCACCTGTTATCTCCTTCCACCTCAAAGTTCTTGTCATATGGGATGATGTTTGAAAATTATGCGGCTATGGTATATTTAAGCAATAAGGCCCGAGGCTAAAGGCTGTTCTTATGAAAGACACAAAATAAATGTACATGTTACAGGCACTAAAATGCAACTTGGTTCAATTTTTTATGATTGACGCACCGCAAGTCCCGCCTCTCCCATATCCTCATTAGTTTTTAGGAGCATATACCCACATGGGGGATTTAAAATCTGAACTGAGGTCCAGACTCCAGCCCAGGTGGTGGTGGTAATGCACCTTAAAGTTGGTTGCCAACTGCCATATAAAGTCATAACAAGAAGAAAGAGACTGAAGGAGGAGAGATGACTAAAAACGAACTAAGTATCTGTGGATTAATTGTCGGAGTAGAGGACCTTGTGCTTTTCAGGTAAAATAACAACCCAACGTTTATATACCAGGTCAAATTAGCTAGCAAAAGCAAGCTTGCTAAATGGCCATGAATGTTTAATGCGTTTCGAACCTATCACAAAATAACAATGGTGGTTCAGACTTCGTTCTGATATTTCAACCTGCGCGTCCTGATCACATCTGGTGTGGATGGACAAAATCAACATGCGCGCGATGGCATGCCATATTTCGTAGCAATTGTCTTTCGACACACTTTGCACGGGACATTGGTTTGCTGAACATGTAACTTCTCAAACCTGAACCACTTCCTTATGATAGAACAAACATTGCTACCCTTTTTGGGAATGATTTCATGCTCACAAGAGGCTGAGCTGGCTTCCCCATTGTAGAATGCCTGCCGCTACACTTCATGAGCATGGTTACAACTTGGGGAAAGGCTGGCCAGGATTGTGCTTTGTGGACAACTTTTGTGCATGTGTTGGGACATGGTTCGGTTCACTATGGGTTGACAGAGCAAGATGTCGCATTTGCCAACGTTATAACTCAAACCCTCATAAAAACAACAAAACCTTGATTCTTGCCATACAGCCATTTGGTATATTGCACAAAAACATACAGTACCAGTCAAATATATTGATTTAATTTTATTAATTTGAATGTACAGTACCAGTCAAAAGTTTGGACACCTACTCATTCAAGGGTTTCTTTATTTATACTATTTTCTACATTGTAGAATAATAGTGAAGACATCAAAACTACAAAATAACACATGGAATCATGTAGTAACCAAAAAAAGTGTTAAACAAATCTAAATGTATTTTATATTTGAGATTCTTCAAAGTAGCCACCCTTTGCCTTGATGGCAGCGTTGCACAATCTTGGCATTCTCTCAAACACCTTCTTGAGGTAGTCACCTGGAATGCATTTAAATTAACAGGTGTGCCTTGTTAAAAGTTCATTTGTGGAATTTCTTTCCTTCTTAATGCGTTTGAGACAATCAGTTGTGACAACGTAGGGGTGGTATACAGAAGAGTGTCCAATTTGGTAAAAGACCAAGTCCATATTATGGCAAGAACAGCTCAAATAAGCAAAGAGAGAACCAGAGTCCACCATTACTTTAAGACATGAAGGTCAGTCAATACGGAACATTTCAAGAACTTTGGAAGTTTCTTCAAGTACAGTTGCAAAAACTATTGAGCGCTATGATGAAACTGGCTCTCATGAGGACTGCCACAAGAAAGGAAGACCGAGTGAACTATGCTGCTGAAGATAAGTTCATTAGAGTTACCAGCCTCAGAAATTGCAAATAAATGCTTCACAGAGTTCAAGTAACAGACACATCTCAACATCAATTGTTCAGAGGAGACTTCGTGAATCAGGCCTTCATGGTCAAATTGCTGCAAAGAAACCACTACTAAAGGACACCAATAAGAAGAGACTTTCTTGGTCCAAGAAACATGAGCAATGGACATTAGACCGGTGGAAATCTGTCCTCTGGTCTGCTGGTTCCAGCCGCCTTGTCTTTGTGAGACGCAGAGTAGGTGAACGGATGATCTCCGCATGTGTGATTCCCACCGTAAAGCATGAAGGAGGTGGTGTTATGGTGTGGGGGTGCTTTACTGGTGACACTGTCTGTGATTTGTTTAGAATTCAAGGCACACTTAACCAGCATGGCTACCACAGCATTCTGCAGCGATATGCCATCCCATCTGGTTTGGGCTTAGTGGGACTATCATTTGTTTTTCAACAGGACAATGACCCAACACACCTCTGCTGTGTAAGGGCTATTTTACCAAGAAGGAGAGTGATGGAGTGCTGCATCAGATGGCCTGGCCTCCACAATCCCCCGACCTCAACCAAATTGAGATGGTTTGGGATGAGTGCTCAGCATATGTGGGAACTCATTCAAGACTGTTGGAAAAGCATTCCAGGTGAAGCTGGTTGAGATAATGCCAAGAGTGTGCAAAACTGTCATCAAGGCGAAGGGTGGCTATTTGAAGAACCTCAAATATAAAACAGATTTTGATTTGTTTAACACTTTTTTTTGTTACTACATGATTCCATATGTTATTTCATAGTTTGTCTTCACTATTATTCTACACTGTAGAAAATAGTCAAAATAAAGAAAAACCCTTGAATGAGTAGGTGTTCTAAAACATTTGACCAGTAGTGTATTTAGCCGTGGAGCATGTTCTGATTGGCCAGTGAGGGTCCAAGCATTGACACAAGTCTTGACACATCCACAACTTTTTTTTAAATCAAAACCCAGCCATTTCGTGCCATCACCAGCTACTGCACCCTTAATTCCAGTTGTGAAAATAGCAATTATTACTGACACACTCCCAAACCTATAACGCTTCTGCCAGCGCTAAGATTTACCATGGCATTATGTTTGTTAAAATAGAGCCCTCAGTCTTATTGAAAGCACTGCAAGTCTAATGGTTGTGTCCATCATTCAAGAGTTCCCAGAGATCACCATACTGACCACCAAGGTGTACCCTGTGCTTCCCACACACTTTGGCCAGAGGTACCTTGGGACAGACTAGTCAGCCCTCCAGGGCCATTCATTGGGATACCATACTATGAGAACCAACGATTGAATTGTCCCTCTCTCTGTCTGATGTCAATTTGTCCGCTTATTTCAAAAGGACTTGTTACCCCGCTCAAGAATTCTGCTTTGCTGTGTACTCCGCCTTAACCTGTGCTCCTCAGTCTGACACAAACAATGCAAAGATTTTCCTGGAAACAAGCACATTCCATGCAGGTCTTTTAGGAACTAGTCTAGCGAGCTTGCATGTACTGCTGCCATTTTATTTATTCAGTTATGGTAGTTCATTCTAGGTTGTTTTCCCTCAACAGAAAGTCTAAAAAAGTCAAATACAAAAAAAAAGTGTTTTCAATGTATTCTATTGTCATTATTATTGCCACAAACTGTTTTAATATATCATAAAACTCAGAAGAAACAAACCACTCAACGCTGACCAGATCTAAAGTGGAATTTGATGGTATGCACAATTTGGACATTTCAGAGTGGAAAAGTCGAGAAAAAGAAGCTCAGACATTTCCCTTTTGACAAGGAATACACAGATAAAACCCATAGAAATACAACAGTGAATGATTAACTACATTCTGAGAACTCTTCAGTCTATTGGATGTATTGACAAAGCATGCCCCTTTTCTTTCAGAGCAGGTTTGAGGATGGAATATATCACATTTGTAGAGGATACGGAGTCATCTTCATGTACAGTGCTGTGAAAAAGTATATTCCCTCTTCCTGATTTCTTATTTTTTTGCACATTTGTCACACTTAAATGTTTCAGATCATCAAACAAATTTTAATATTACACACTGATAACCCAAGTAAACACAAAATGCAGTTAAGTGATCATTTTATTTATTAAGGGGAAAAAGCAATCCGAACCTTCATGACCCTGTGACAAAGTAATTGCCCCCCTTGTTAAATCATGAATTTACTGTGGTTAATCACATTTTTTAGAAAGCTGAGTTCAATTTCACTAGCCACACCCAGGCATAATTACTGCCAGACCTGTTGAATCAAGAAATCACTTAAATAGCACCTGTCTGACAAAGTGAAGTAGGCCAAAAGATCTCAAAAAGCAAGACATCCTGCCGCGATCCAAAGAAATTCAGGAACAGATGAGAAACAAAGTAATTGACATCTATCAGTATGGAAAGGGTTACAAAGCTATTTCTAAAGCTTTGAGACTCCAGCGAACCACGGTGAGAGCCATTATCCACAAATTGAGAAAATTTGGAAGAGTGGTGAACCTTCCCAGAAGTGGCAGGCCTACCAAAATTACCCCAAGAGCGCAGTGACGACATATCCAAGAGGTCACAAAGGAACCCACAACAACATCTAAAGAACTGCAGGCCTCACTTGCCTCAGTTAAGGTCAGTGTTCATGACTCAACCATAAAAAAACAGCTTCTATCTCAAGGCTATCAGACTGTTAAACAGCCACCACTAACATTGAGTGGCTGCTGCCAACACACTGACACTGACACTGACTCAACTCCAGCCACTTTAATAATGGGAATTGATGGGAAATTATGTAAATATCACTAGCCACTTTAAACAATGCTACCTTATATAATGTTGCTTACCCTACATTATTCATCTCATATGCATACGTATATACTGTACTCTTATCATCGACTGCATCCTTATGTAATACATGTATCACTAGCCACTTTAACTATGTCACTTTGTTTACATACTCATCTCATATGTATATACTGTACTCGATACCATCTACTGTATCTTGCCTATGCTGCTCTGTACCATCACTCATTCATATATCCTTATGTACATATTCTTTATCCCCTTACACTGTGTATAAGACAGTAGTTTTGGAATTGTTAGTTAGATTACTTGTTGGTTATTACTGCATTGTCGGAACTAGAAGCACAAGCATTTCGCTACACTCGCATTAACATCTGCTAACCATGTGTATGTGACAAATAAAATTTGATTTGATAAGAAAGAGACTGGGCAAAAATGGCATCCATGGCAGAGTTCCAAGCCGAAAACCATTGCTGACCAAAAATAACAAAGGCGCGTCTCACTTTTGGCAAAAAACATCTTGATGATCCCCAAGACTTTTGGGAAAATATTCTGTGGACTTACGAGACAAAAGTTGAACTTTTTGGAAGGTATGCGTCAAGTTACATCTGGCGTAAAAGTAACACAGCATCTCAGAAAAAGAACATACCAACAGTCAAATATGGTGGTGGTGGTGGTGTGATGGTCTGTGGCTGCTTTGCTGCTTCAGGACCTGGACGACTTGCTGTGATTGATGGAACCATGAATTTTGCTCTCTACCAAAAAATCCTGAAGGAGAATGTCCAGCCATCAGTTCGTGACCTCAAGCTGAAGCGCACTTGGGTTCTGCAGCAGGACAATGATCCAAAACACACAGCAAGTCCTCCTCTGAATGGCTTTTTTTTTAAACGGTTTTGGAGTGGCCTTGTCAAAGTCTGGACTTGAATCCGATTGAGATGCTGTGGCATGACCTTAAAAAGGCGGTTCATGCTCAGACCCTCCAATCAATGTGGCTGGATTAAAACAATTGTGCAAAGAAGTGGGCCAAAATTCCTCCACAGAGATGTGAAAGACTCATTGCCATTTATCACAAAGTCTTGATTGCAGTTGTTGCTGCTGAGGGTGGGCACAACCAGTTATTAGGTTTAGGGGGCAATTACTTTTTCACATAGGGCCTTGAAGGTTCGGATAGCTTTTTTCCCTTAATAAATAAAATCATCACTTAACTGCATTTTGTGTTTACTTGGTTTATCTTTGTGTAATATTTAATTTAGTTTGATCTGAAACATTTAAGTGTGACAAATGTGATATCTCAAAGTGCTGTACAGAAACCCAGCCTAAAACCCCAAACAGCAAGCAATGCAGGTGTAGAAGCACGGTGGCTAGGAAAATCTCCCATGAAAGGCCAATACCTAGGAAGAAACCTAGAGAGGAACCAGGCTATGTGGGGTGGCCAGTCCTCTTCTGGCTGTGCCGGGTAGAGATTATAACAGAACATGGCCAAGATGTTCAAATGTTCATAAATGACCAGCATGGTCGAATAATAATAAGGCAGAACAGTTGAAACTGGAGCAGCAGCATGGCCAGGTGGACTGGGGACAGCAAGGAGTCATCATGTCAGGTAGTCCTGGGGCATGGTCCTAGGGCTCAGGTCCTCCGAGAGAGAGAAAGAAAGAGAGGAGAGAATTAGAGAACGCACACTTAGATTCACACAGGACACCTAATAGGACAGGAGAAGTACTCCAGATATAACAAACTGACCCCAGCCCCCCGACACAAACTACTGCAGCATAAATACTGGAGGCTGAGACAGGAGGGGTCAGGAGACACTGTGGCCCCATCCGAGGACACCCCCGGACAGGGCCAAACAGGAAGGATATAACCCCACCCACTTTGCCAAAGCACAGCCCCCACACCACTAGAGGGATATCTTCAACCACCAACTTACCATCCTGAAATGAAATGTCAACACGGCAAACACCGACAGAAACAATACCTCTGCTCTGCAAACACCATTCACTGAGGCTCTCGTGAAAATGTTCAGAGACATAATAATACAAAGTGCTCAACGTGATAAACCCTCTGGCCACTAGGTGGCACTACAAACTGCATTTCTGGTGCACTGGCATGATTTTCAGGCACATTAATTACATTTGTGGTGAATGTCATTCTAAAGTGTGTTAAGTGGCAAGGATAGAGAGCATGTTTGATTTCAAACAGTCACCAGTTTATTATGCATTCTGCCAGTCTGGAATATAATGAGGGGAAAGGAACCACTATTAATTTGAACAGTTAATCAAATCTAAGAAGATTAATATCGGGAAATATGATTAAATTCCATATCTATGAAGAGCTTGGAGAGCGAAAGATGTCTTGTCCACAGACCATTTAGCAAGGCTGCCTATCATCATACTAACCAACCTAACCTATTTCCGGACTGCTATGACATGTAGATGACCAATAGGTACACCAGTGAACGAACATGTGGGGTGTCTTGACAATGATTGAGTGAGTACCTGTAATTAGTGCAAATGAATATGTACAGTGGCTTGTGAAAGTATTCACCCCCCTTGGCATTTTTCCTATTTTATTGCCTTACAACCTGGAATTAAAATAGATTTTTGGGGGGTTTGTATCATTTGATTTACACATGCCTACGACTTTGACGATGCAAAATATTTTTTATTGTGAAACAAACAAAGCAATAAGACAAAAAAACGGTAAACTTGAGCGTGCATAACTATTCACCCCTCCAAATTCAATACTTTATAGAGCCACCTTTTGCAGCAATTACAGCTGCAAGTCTCTTAGGGTATGTCTCTATAAGCTTGGCACATCTAGCCACTGGGATTTTTGCCCATTCTTCAAGGCAAAACTGCTCCAGCTCCTTCAAGTTGGATGGGTACCGCTGGTGTAGAGCAATCTTTAAGTCATACCCCTTATTCTCAATTGGATTGAAGTCTGGGCTTTGACTAGGCCATTCCAAGACATTTAAATGTTTCCCCTTAAACCACTCAAGTGTTGCTCTAGCAGTATGTTTAGGGTCGTTGTCCTGCTGGAAGGTGAACCTCTGTCCCACTCTCAAATCTCTGGAGGACTGAAACAGGTTTCCCTCAAGAATTTCCCTGTATTTAGCGCCATTCATCATTCCTTCTATTGTGACAATTTTCCCAGTCCCTGCCGATGGAAAAACATACTCACAACATGATTCTGCCACCACCATGCTTCACTGTGGGGATGGTGTTCTCATGGTGATGAGAGGTGTTGGGTTTGCGCCAGATATAGCATTTTCCTTGATGGCCAAAAAGCTCAATTTTAGTCTCATCTGACCAGAGTACCTTCTTCCATATGTTTGGGGAGTCTCCCACATGCCTTTTGGCGAACACCAAACGTGTTTGCTTATTTTTTTCTTTAAGCAATGGCTTTTTTTCTGGGCACTCTTCCATAAAGCCCAACTCTGTGGAGTGTATGGATTAAAGTGGTCCTATGGACAGATACTCCGATCTCTGCTGTGGAGTTTTGCAGCTCCTTCAGGGTTATCTTTGGTCTCTTTGTTGCCTCGCTGATTAATGCCCTCCTTGCCTGGTCTGTGAGTTTTGGTGGGCGGCCGGCTCTTGGCAGGTTTGTTGTGGTGCCACATTCTTTCCATTTTTGTATTATTGGATTTAATGGTGCTCCGTGGGATGTTCAAAGTTTCTATATTTTTTTATAACCCAACCTTGATCTGTACTTCTTCACAACTTTGTCCCTGACCTGTTTGGAGAGCTCCTTGGTCTTCATGGTGCCGCTTGCTTGGTGGTGCCCCTTGCTTAGTGGTGTTGCAGACTCTGGGGCCTTTCAGAACAAGTGTATATATACTGAGATCATGTGACACTTAGATTGCAAACAGGTGGACTTTATTTAACTAATTATGTCACTTCTGAAGGTAATTGGTTGCACCAGATCTTATTTAGGGGCTTCATAGCGAAGGGGGTGAATACATATGCACGCACCACTTTTCCGTTAAATGTTTTTTGAAACAAGTTATTTTTTTCATTTTACTTCACCAATTTGGACTATTTTGTATGTCCATTACATGAAATCCAAATAAATTGATTTAAATCCAAATAAATTGATTTAAATGACAAAATAGTAAAATGCTACGGGGGGTGAATACTTTTGCAAGGCACTGTACCTCATAGCTCAATCAGTATGTGTGGTTGTTACCGTACACCCAGTAGTCATACACTTACATTGTTGAATTAGACATTAACAACAGACACGGCTACCCGGATAAAGCACTAAAATAAACTTCAGTTAGTGCTAAATACGGCTGCTAGAATCCTGACTAGAACCAAAAAATGTGATCATATTACTCCAGTGCTAGCCTCTCTACACTGGCTTCCTGTCAAAGCAAGGGCTGATTTCAAGGTTTTACTGCTAACCTACAAAGCATTACATGGGCTTGCTCCTACCTATCTCTCTGATTTGGTCCTGCCGTACATACCTAGACGTACGCTACGGTCACAAGACGCAGGCCTCCTAATTGTCCCTAGAATTTCTAAGCAAATAGCTGGAGGCAGGGCTTTCTCCTATAGAGCACCATTTTTATGGAATGGTCTGCCTACCCATGTCAGAGATGCAAACTCGGTCTCAACCTTTAAGTCTTTACTGAAGACTCATCTCTTCAGTGGGTCATATGATTGAGTGTAGTCTGGCCCAGGAGTGGGAAGGTGAACGGAAAGGCTCTGGAGCAACGAACTGCCCTTGCTGTCTCTGCCTGGCCGGTTCCCCTCTTTCCACTGGGATTCTCTGCCTCTAACCCTATTACAGGGGCTCAGTCACTGGCTTGCTGGGGCTCTCTCATGCCGTCCCTGGAGGGGGTGCGTCACCTGAGTGGGTTGATTCACTGTTGTGGTCATCCTGTCTGGGTTGGCGCCCCCCCCTTGGGTTGTGCCGTGGCGGAGATCTTTGTGGGCTATACTCAGCCTTGTCTCAGGATGGTAAGTTGGTGGTTGAAGATATCCCTCTAGTGGTGTGGGGGCTGTGCTTTGGCAAAGTGGGTGGGGTTATATCCTTCCTGTTTGGCCCTGTCCGGGGGTGTCCTCGGATGGGGCCACAGTGTCTCCTGACCCCTCCTGTCTCAGCCTCCAGTATTTATGCTGCAGTAGTTTGTGTCGGGGGGCTGGGGTCAGTTTGTTATATCTGGAGTACTTCTCCTGTCCTATTCGGTGTCCTGTGTGAATCTAAGTGTGCGTTCTCTAATTCTCTCCTTCTCTCTTTCTTTCTCTCTCTCGGAGGACCTGAGCCCTAGGACCATGCCCCAGGACTACCTGACATGATGACTCCTTGCTGTCCCCAGTCCACCTGGCCATGCTGCTGCTCCAGTTTCAACTGTTCTGCCTTATTATTATTCGACCATGCTGGTCATTTATGAACATTTGAACATCTTGGCCATGTTCTGTTATAATCTCCACCCAGCACAGCCAGAAGAGGACTGGCCACCCCACATAGCCTGGTTCCTCTCTAGGTTTCTTCCTAGGTTTTGGCCTTTCTAGGGAGTTTTTCCTAGCCACCGTGCTTCTACACCTGCATTGCTTGCTGTTTGGGGTTTTAGGCTGGGTTTCTGTACAGCACTTTGAGAAATCAGCTGATGTACGAAGGGCTATATAAATACATTTGATTTGATTTGATGGTGATTTCCCAAAACAAGGGATCTGATTCAACCGAGACAGAGGCCCCATTTAGAACAGCTTAAAAATATTCACCAATGGAAGACTGCTCTTATACAGTCATTTATTTGTTGTGACCAGCACCAAGACATGACGTCATTACTGGCAATTGTCAGTGCACCTAAAGAGCCACTTCGTTTTCTACCAAGTGCTATAATTACCTATTAAATTATCTTAATCAGAGAGAAAAACATAGCTTCCAGTTGCCATAGACACATAGAAACTACAGTATTCACCACAATCCTTCCTATTGCTCCAAGAGCTCACTGAATGTATGGGCCATTCATCCAGTCACAGGCAGATGAACAGTAGCTGGCTATGCGATTCTCAGGAGTCAGGCACTACAGAGCTCTTCCCTGCTGGATAGTGTTCGGCACCGCTCCAAGACGTCCATCTACATTAGATGCCTTGGATTGGAACAGACAAACTGTTCCATAAAACCACACCCAAACCCCTGCATGTTGTGATAAGATAAGAATATGTACAAAATGTATTTCATGCTTAAAATGATCTTAGATTCAACTAAATTAATGATAATCTCACATGTTAAACTTCAGTTTGATGTAGCTATAAAGGCATTTGTACTTACCCAATGTGGATCTGTTTTTGGCCACCAGCCAGTAGTGGTACCCAGGAACAACAGTCACCAAGAACATCAGAGCCATCAGCATGAGGAAGAGCACATGTAATTTAGCAGGCCTGTGAGAGAGTGAGAATAAATGAATGAATGACTTCCTCTACAGTAGATCAACATTTGGCAGTTTGAGTATATAATGGAATTTTCGAGATCCTGAGGCCCATTGTCATGCCATTCATCCACTGCCATCACCTCATGTTTCATCATGATAATGCACGGTCCCATGCAAGTATTTGTACACAATTCCTGGAAGCTGAAAATGTCCCAGTTCTTCCATGGCCTGCACACTCACCAGACATCTCACCCACTGAGCATGTTTGGGATGTTCTGGATCGACGTGTAAGACGGCGTGTTCCAGTTCCCGCCAATATTCAGCAAATTCGCACAGCCATTGAAGAGGAGTGGGATAACATTCCACAGGCCACAATCAACAGCATGGTCATCTCTATGCAAAGGAGGTGTCGTGCTGCATGAGGCCGTCACACCAGATACTGACTGGTTTTCTGATCCACACCCTTGCCTTTTCTGTATTCCCAGTCATGGGAAATCCATAGATTTGAGCCTAATGAATTCATTTAAATTGACTGATTTCCTTATATGAATGATAACTCAGTAAAATCTTTGAAATTGTTGCATTTATATTTGAATTCAGTATAATTTCTGAGAAATATACATAAAATGTATTTGAAGTATAGATTTTTTGCTCTAATATACTATACTAAATATATTTAAGTCACAGCACAGTTGAAAAATAGAAATTGGATGGTTTTCAGAGATAGATGGGAGGGGTTGAGTGGAGCTGAAGGGTGAGACTAATAACAACAAGATAACTAATGTAAAACATACTGTGTCAGTAAAATGTATAAAGGTTCAGATCTTTTGTGTAACAGCACAGTTAAAAATATATGGCAAATACAAATTCAGAGACACAGTAGATGGGAGGGGTTGAGGGTAGCTGAAGGATGGGATTAAAAACATACAAAAGAGAACTATTGTAAAATATACAGTCTGTAAAATGTATACGGTTTCAATTTATAATGTCACATGCACAAGTACATATAATATGTATAAGCTGGAAGTAGAAGCCTAAGTGTTTTTGTCCATTAGTTTACTCCAATTAGGGAGGGGTGGTAGGATTAAGGGAAAATAAAGGGAAATATATTTACAAAAATATATAGGAGGGATTGGAAATGATGCAGACACTTACATTGATGGAAGCTACAATATGCAATATTAAGGCTGATCTACCCCCTCCCCTCAAAAATAATATAATAAAAGTGTCCCAATTTAGATCATTGTAAGTTTATTTAATATACTTATGTTATACAAATAAAATTGACATTCCGATTGGGATTGAAAGGCAGAGAAATGAAACCGAGCACTTGAATTTAAGGCACAAAAATGGTTACAACATTTATCTGTGTCAATACAAGAAATCCTGGAAAAGTGTTTGATGAGGGCAGGAAGCAGATGCTCTGTGTCTTACTACATACAGTATGCTGTAGATGGGATGTAGTAAGACACCGAGCATCTGCTTCCTGCCCTCATCAAACACTTTTCCAGGATTTCTTGTGTTGACACAGATAAATGTTGCAACCATTTTCTAGGGCTCTGGACACAGGCACAGAGAGAGAGAGCGACATATCCTCTTTTTACTTCCCCTGCGAAGAGAAGAGGGGGCAAAGAACAAGGACAGAAGACTTACATTTCACAGGCGGAGCAGTGGTGGCAGATTTGTCAGAGCCTGATAGCTGCAGACGCACAGCATTTAGATCATTGTAAGTTTATTTAATATACTTAAATGCTATACAAATTAAATTGACATTTCGCTTGGGATTAAAAGGCCAGAGGGGGCTATAAGATCCCACACCCTACACTCCCTTCCACCCCCATGATACAAATGTTGCAAGCCTGATCCCTAAGCACAGATAGATTCCTCTGTGCTAGGTAGCGGCCATGCTATCCTGCCCTCTGATGTCACACAGCACTTCATCTTTAAATCATAGAGCCCTTAGGGCCAGGGTGGGAGGAAAGAGGGAGGCATGCTCAGATTTCTCTGTCAGTTAGGATATTCATTTCCCCAATTGAGTGTTTTGAGCGCTGAAATGAAAGAGGAAGCTGTGGACTGAAGTGGTTCAGCTACACCTGAGGGGAAGAAGTGTTGGGACACAGACTAACATGAATTACTATGGGGATTAGAGATATTATTTGCCACATTATAATGCACCCTCCACTCAAGAGGTGTCTATCCCATTAATTGCACCCGTTTGTTTACTGTAGGTGAAGTATACCTGAACCTCTAGGGAAAACGTACTCTGCTTTGTATTTCTATTGTATCATTATCAGCCTGCTTACTGTACCTCCGGACACAGAGCGGGAGAAAACGAGAAGTCTCTGAGATCTCCAGGAGGATCTGCTGTTTGCTCTCTAGTCTTTCCTCAAAGTGGTAATTCAAATTGAGGACATTTTCAGCTTTCGGTGAATATATATATATATTCAAACTTTATATTAAATATATTTATATTAAACTATATATTCAAACTTTTTCAGCTTTTTCACCGAAAGTATATATATATATATAGAAGTACTTATAGCAACAAAGTTGAACCAGGTGGGCATAATATGACCTGAACACCACAGAGGTGATGATGAGGACAGGAATCCAGGAGAAGATCCTCACACACCTGAACATCCCTAATAGAATCATGTTTTCCCTCTATCTGACCAGTCCATTACATTCAACCCACTGTAGTATGCTTAGGCAAAGAATGGTTCACATTTCAGGACTATGTCAGACTGAGACAATATGTCATGTATGTAGCGCCCTCTGGCAGTGTAGAAAGTTGGAATCATTACGTACTCGTGGGTAGATGCAAAGTGCAAAGCAGCACCATTGAGGCTCTCCATTTTAAAGAAGTCAATTTTCTTCATTGGCTGATCGCTCCTAATTTATAGGAATCCCCACCCAGTAACTACTTTAAAATGGTGGAAGTCCTCAATGGCAATGTCCATGCTAAAACGAGTTATATCCGTGATGAGTCCTCTCTATGACAATATGCACAACTCCGATAGTTGATTTTTTTCAAAGTTGCCGAAATGCCACTTATACAGAGAACACCGAACATTAGCAACACCTTCCTAATATTGAGTTGCACATTTACCCAAAATATTATTTCTAAGTCTTTTCTGTACTGTAAAAAGTGCTACTGAGTCCCTTTGAACTGTAAAGAATGTCCTTAATACATAAAACCAAACATTCCTATGTAGCCATTCAAAAGTCAATGTGGAGAGGAGATTTTAATACACGTTTATGGATTTGATATATTGAAAAGGTAACTAATGTTACTATAGCAAGGCTGCAATCTTTAATGCTTTAGAAAGCAAATTGAGTTACAGGTTGTATAGTCACATGATTTATAAAACATGTCAGGATGTCCATGAACTTAAGATGCGTATAGTTTGTCAAAAACATATGCAGGTGTGCCTGTTCAGAATTATGAGGTTACTTCAAGTCACCTTAAAGATCCTAAGCCCTACAAATTCGTATCATATTGCACAAATTGGATTCATAACATGTCACACGAATTGTATATCATACAAATTGCAAAATTTGTAACGTCACACAAAATGGATGACGTAGTACTAAAAAAAAAGGGGGGGGATCCGTTTTGGCTCGTGAACACCACTTTCAAAACTAGTGGCTGAAATTATACAAAATTATACACCTTGACTTTTCAAGAAACAAGGATTTTGTATACAGTTGCGACCAAATATATTGGCACACTTGCACTTTTCTTAAGAAATCCCCATTTCTTCTCAAAGACCTGGTTATTGGATTCTTTGTCTATTTACATTTTCATATTTATTTTAGAAAATAAAGATAAATGGCATGGACAAAATGATTGGCTCCCTGGAGTTGCACAGCCTTTGGCCAAGATAACTCCCGACAAATGCTTCTTGTAGTCATCAATGAGCTTGCTGCTCCTTTCAACTGGCAATGAGGCCCCTTCAGCAGAAAACGGCTATAATTCTTCAACGGTTGAGGGGTGCCTCCACCAACTGCTGTTTTCAGCTCTTGCCAGAGGTATTGGATGTAGTTCAGATCTGGACTCCAGAATAGTCCAGTGCTTCTTCTTGAACCATTTCGGGGTGCTTCTAATGTGTTTGGTGTTGTCCTGCTGAAAGACCAACATCTTTCAACAGAGACCCCGTCTTTGGACATTGGGTTGAACATTGCACTCCAAAACACCTTGATAATCTACCGATTTCATGATGTCTTGTACACGTTCAAGGCCCCCAGTACCAGAGGCAGCAAAGAAATTCCACAGCATTATCGAACTTCCCCCATGTTTGATTGTAGGGAGGGCACTCTTTTCTTTGAATGCTTCATTTGGGTCACTGGTAAATATAGACCACAATACTGAAGGATACACAAATCCTGATTAAACTTCTAAATCCTGGGGAAAATGTTCTGTGGACCATTGAAAAATACAGTTCAGCTGTTTATCGATGACCATATTAAGCATTCAATTAAAAGAACCCTACCCACAATCAAACATGGAAGATTGATAATGATGTGGGATTGATTTGCTGCCTCTGGTACTGGAGGCCTTGAACATGTGCAAGGAATAATGAAATCAACAGATTATCAAGGTGTTTTGGAGTTCTACCCAGTGTCTAAAAACAGGATCTCAACTTAAGGTTGTGACCCCAAACACACCTCAAAAAGCACCCAGGAATGGTTCAAGAAGAAATTCTGGACTGTTCTGCAGTGGCCAGCAAAGTGGCCAGATCTGAATCCCATCCAAAACCTATGGTGAGATCTGAAAACAGCACTTGGAGGCCACCCCTCAAACATACAGCAGTTTGCTGCTGATGAGTGGTCCAAATTGCCAGGAGAAATGTACAACAAGCTCATTGATGGCTACAAGAAGTGTTTGTCTGCAGTTATGTTGGCAAAGGCTGTATAACCAAGAACAAGCTCCATGGGTGCAAATAAGTTTGTCCATGTTATGTCTTACTTTTCCTAATTAAAAACTTAAGTTTACAAAAATATAATTGGTTTTGCAATGTTGAAAATCCAATAACAAGGTGTGGAGACCAAATGCATTTTAAGTTCAACTTATTTTAGAAGAAATAGGAAATCATTTAAGAAAAGTGCAAGGGAACCAATATATTTGGCTGCAACTGTAGCAGACCCTTAAAACGAGTGTCTCTCTATAAAACATGGTGATACTCACATGATCCCCCATAAATTTATTTAATAACAAGGATAAAAATATATTAAAAGCACTCATCTAAAACATCCACTTTTAGAATTCACAAAATTACTCTCAAAGTATTCCTTTTTTAAAAAGAGATGGGGGGGGGGGTAGAAAGTAGTATCTGGCATCTATACTCTCAAACAATGCTGGACAGTAAGTCCTTCAGTTAAGTTCAAGGCTTGTCCTTCTCTGACTCTGCATCCTCCTTCATATTTTGTTCCTGCATGCAGGTCCAAGTGGAGCCTGGAAACAAACAGAGACATTTAGTTTCATTACAGTTAAGAGACTCCAGCACTTGAGGATGAAGATAAAACGCTAACTCACTTATCTCTGAAAGCTTCTGTAATCAGTGTCAAATCTCCATCAGGTTTCCTGTGATGAGAAGAGAGCAAGAAGACAGCAATATGTACCAGCCATGCCTCACCTCTGCATGAACACAACATTCTGCTGTCAACTATAACCGTAATTCAAGCTAGTTAGCTGGGGAAGTGTCCTACCTACCGTCAGCTTCGTCCTGTCAGTAGAGAATACTAGCACATTAGGTAGGCAGTCATTTTGAACATGCATATGAGAGATCAGGACCATGTGAAGTATGTTATGATGCCAAATGGGGGCACTGACTGTCTGTCTCACCCTTGGAGAGGCGTACTGCAGGATGTTGGTCGTCAGTTTCTGCATGAACACCAGGTTGTAGAAAACGATGGACACATACTGGCCCTTCCGGAGAGAGAGGTGTGTCCATTTATGAGGGAGACAGTGTGTGAGGAAGGGAGGAGGGAGAGTGTTGGTCTGTGCTAAGAGTAAAGGTTTCATGCAGTGTTCTCCCTTTACTACCACAATGACATGTAGATCATTATGCATGTAGTGGCAAGAAAAAGTATGTGAACCCTTTGGAATGATCTGGATTTCTGTATAAATTGGTCATAAAATGTGATCTGATCTTCATCTATGTCACAACAGACAAACACAGTGTGCTTCAACTAATAACACACAAAGTATTGTATATCTTTCTTGTCTATATTGAATGCATAATTTAAGCATTCACAGTGTAGGTTGGAAAACGTATGTGAACCCCTAGGCTAATCAATGAGCTTTTGGTGAATTCGAGTCAGGAGTCAGCTAACCTTGACTACAATCACTGAGACGAGATTGGAGATGTTGGTTAGAGCTGCCCTGCCCTATAAAAAACACTTACAAAATTTGAGTTTGCTATTCACAAAAAGCATTGCCTGATGTGAACCATGCATCGAACAAAAGAGATCTCAGAAGACCCAAGATTAAGAATGCTTGACTTACATAAAGCTGGAAAGGGTTACAAAAGTATCTCTAAAAGCCTTGATGTTCATCAGTCCACGGTAAGACAAATTGTCTATAAATGGAGAAAGTTCAGCACTGTTGCTACTCTCCCTAGGAGTGGGCGTCCTGCAAAGATGACTGCAAGAGCACAGCGCAGAATGCTCAATGAGGTTAAGAAGAATCCGAGTGTCAGCTAAAGACTTACAGAAATCTCAGGAACATGCTAACATTTCTGTTGACAAGTCTACGATACGTAAAACACTGAACAAGAATGGTGTTCATTGGAGGACACCACAGAAGAAGCCACTGCTGTAAAAAAAAAAAAAACATTGCTGCACGTCTGAATTTCGCAAGAGCAGCTGGATGTTCCTGTAGCGCAAAATATTGTGGACAGATGAAACAAAAGTGGAGTTGTTTGGAAGGAACTCACAACACTGTGTGGTGAAAATAGGCACAGCACAGCCACATCAAAACCTCACCCCAACTGTAAAGTATGGTGAAGGGAGCATCATGGTTTGGGGCTGCCTCGGGGCCAGGACAGCTTGCTATCATCGACGGAAAATTGAATTTACAAGTTTATCAAGACAGTTTGCAGGAGAATGTAAGGCTATCTGTCCGCCAATTGAAGCTCAACAGAAGTTGGATGATGCAACAGGACAACGACCCAAAACAGAAGAATATCAACAGAATGGCTTCAACAGAATAAAAGTCAGATGAAGAGTCCTGACCTCAACCCGATTGAGATGGCTGTGGCATGACCTTGAGAGTGGTTCACACCAGACATCGCAAGAATATTGCTGAACTGAAACGGTTTTGGAAAGAGGAATGGTCCAAAATTACTCCTGACCGTTGTGCAGGTCTGATCCGCAACTACAGAAAATGTTTGGTTGAAGTTATTGCTGCCAAAGGAGGGTCAACCAGTTGTTATTAAATCCAATTGTTCAAATACTTTTTCCACCCGGCACTGTGGATGTTTACACGGTGTGTTCAATGAAGATATGAAAACGTATAATTGTTTGTTTGCGTTTGTCTATTGTTGAATCTTAGATGAAAATCAGATAAAATGTTATAACCAATTTATGCAGAAGTCCAGGTAATTCCAACGGGTTCACATTTTCTTGCCACAGTATATTCCCACCTCCCATCCCTCCAGCCAAATCACAGGTAGGTCTTTGCAAATATTATCCATTATATGCAGAATTCTATTACACAGTGAACAGTGTGAAGTTAAATGCAATATGTGTTGTATTGAGTACAAGTGTGAATATCAGTGACATGTGTTGTGTAGCACATGCATATAACTTTTAAAAAACGAGAACAAGTGTCGGGGGCCACTGAATTCCCCGTGGTATTGCGATACTACTCAGCATCGTGACACTTGGCCTGGTATCATTAGTACCATTTTGGTATCATGACAACACTAATGTCTAGTGTGTTTTGATTGCATGTCTGAATTGCATTTGAGTATGTGTGTCTAGGTGGCGGTCTCTCATCAGTTCATACTCATGTTGTAGTGTGTGCTGAAGCAAAGTCCACATGATTGGCTCCAGCTCAGGGTGAGAGGTCAGCAGGTGTGTATAGAGCATCTTCAGCGTCATGTGGGCCAGACGGTACACTACAGAACACAGACAGCAAGTTAGAAACCCGTTACAAAGACAGACAGCCAGTCATACACAAACACCTCACAGAGGATTACTGTAGACCCAACTATTATCTAGTGAAATGTTTACATTTTTTGTAGAAGAGGCTGAGAGAGTTTGACTTGGGGTGCCAAGGGGTCTGATGGTTTGCCGTGGCAGAGGGCTGAGAGGAGGGAGGGCCTGGATATTCAGGTGCCGTCTGGGGTCTGTTTCTGGCTCGCACAGGGGAAAAATACCTGAGAGAGAAAAACTATATTAGAAAAACAATATCACAAGCATTAAGTCATAACATTGAGATGGATCAGTGATGCACATCGATTTCTTAAACCACAATGCAAAAGGTTAAATGGTCAATATCCTAGAGAAAACTTTGAATGGTTTTCAACCGGACTTCTGACCAGTCTTTCTTAAAGCTCAGGGCTTTGATTTGTGTTACAGTCGATCAGTGTTCATGTGGCCAGACAAGCCTATTTCCCCCCCCTGTTCAATTCACCCACTCACATGCTTAACATTCCACAACTACTCTACTTGTCAGGGCTCAACAACTTTAATCAAATGCAATGTTGTTCCTAAATGCAGTTACAAGAGGACAAGGCGAGGACAGTGCCTTTTTGTGAGAATTCAAGTGCAAATCAATGCATCTTTTTAACCTCAAATTGGTGATTATCAATCAGTAGGGCAGAATTACAACACTTGCCTGCCATCCCCAGCCTGGAAGGTATGCCACTTGAAAAACAAACATTTACTACTCAGATCTCTGGCACCCATCCCTGCTACACAGCTTGACCCCATTTTACCTCAGCTTTGTTTACATGCTAACATTCATTGACTGCATGTAAACAAAGTTTGTGAGTGTTTGAGCCAATCGCTTATGAGCCAGCATCAATTACAACTAAAGGGCGATTCAGAGCATGTCTAAACCAGATAAGAACGCACAGGCCCAAAGCTGCTAACAGAGTGAGGGGCAGCCAGTAGGAGTATGGGTTATGAGTTTTACTAGTCTACATAAATTGGGTTGACATAAGATTAGGGTTGGGCGATGTCAACTTTTGTCCTATCATGATCGCCTGGTAGACAATTATCGCCCCCCTAGTGGCCATCCATTAAAGAAAAAATAAATAATAAGAGTCAGCTAGCACGAGCTCGCATGCTATGAGAGGCACAAGAGGAACCATGACATTGACAAAAACTTGGGAGTATAGTGTAGCCAAATATCTTCTAGTAGCAGATTCCACTCTGGTGTAACCGTGGCACGAAAGAGATAAGTAGCGCTGAGTGCCGAAGCGCACGGGTGGAGAGAGGGATATACAGTCAACGAAACTCGCTGGCGCTGCCTGCGAGTCGTGTGATGGGTTGTAAAATCATGGGCTACAGTCTGCAGAGCAAGCAACTCTGCTGTCCATAGAACTGGATAATTAAACTGATTCACATCCTCCTCACTTATTAGGCCTAGGCTACTATGCGATGGAGGTAGGTTGCACATTACTAAAATAATATGGGGGGCCCCAGTGTTGAGGATCAGAGTGGCAGACGTGTTGTTGCCTACCCTTACCACTTGGTGGCGACCCATCAGGAATTCCAGGATCCAGTAGCAGAGGGAGGTGTTTAGTCCCAGGGTCCTTAGCTTGGTGAGCACTATGGTGTTGAACGCTGAGCTGTAGTCAATGGACAGCATTCTGACATAAGTGTGCCTTTTGTCCAGGTGGGAAAGGGCCGTGTGGAGTGCGATTGCGTCATCGGTGGATCTGTTGGGGTGGTATGCGAATTGGAGTGGGTCTAGGGTATCCGGGAGGATGCTGTTGATGTGAGCCATGACCAGCCTTTCAAAGCACTTCATGGCTACCGACGTGAGTGCTACAGGGCAGTTCATTTAGGGAGTTTTTTAAAAACCTTTATTTAAGGCAAGTCAGTTAAGGGGCGGCAGCATAGCCTAGTGGTTAGAGCGTTGGACTAGTAACCGGAAGGTTGCGAGTTCAAACCCCCGAACTGACATGGTACAAATCTGTCGTTCTGCCCCTGAACAGGCAGTTAACCCACTGTTCCCAGGCCGTCATTGAAAATAAGAATGTGTTCTTAACTGACTTGCCTGGTTAAATAAAGGTAAAAATAAAAAAAATAAAAGAACAAATTCTTATTTTCAATGACGGTCTAGGAACAGTGGGCTAACTGCTTGTTCAGGGGCAGAATGACAGATTTGTACCTTTTCAGCTCGGGGATTTGAACTTGCAACCTTCCGGTTACTAGTCCAACGCTCTAACCACTAGGCTACCCTGCCGCCCCAGGGTTACCTTCGATTCCTTGGGCACAGGGACTATAGTGGTCTGCTTGAAACATGTAAATACAGTTGAAGTCGGAAGTTTACATACACCTTAGCCAAATACATTTAAACTCAGTTTTTCACAATTCCTGACATTTAATCCTAGTAAAGATTCCCTGTTTTAGGTCAGTTAGGAACACAACTTTATTTTAAGAATGTGAAATGTCAGTAATAGTAGAGAATTATTTATTTCAGCTTATATTTCTTTAAATCATATTCCTAGTGGGTCAGAAGTTTATATACACAATTAATATTTGATAGCATTGCATCAATTAGTATTTGGTAGCATTTAAAATGGTTTAACTTGGGTCAAACATTTTGGGTAGCCTTCCACAAGCTTCCCACAATAAGTTGGGTGAATTTTGGCCCATTCTTCCTGACAGAGCTGGTGTAACTGAGTCAGGTTTGTAGGCCTCCTTGCCCGCACACGCTTTTTCAGTTCTGTCCACACATTTTCTATAGGATTTGAGGTCAGGGCTTTGTGATAGCCACTCCAATACCTTGACTTTGGAAGTATGCTTGGGGTCATTGTCCATTTGTAAGACCCATTTGCGACCAAGCTTTAACTTCCTGACTGATGTCTTGAGATGTTGCTTCAATATATCCACGTCATTTTCTTTCCTCGTGATTCCATCTATTTTGTGATGTGCACCAGTCCCCCCTGCAGCAATGCACCCCCACAACACGAGGCTGCCACCCCCGTGCGTCACGGTTGGGATGGTGTTCTTCGGCTTGCAAGCCTCCCCCTTTTTCCTCAAACATAACGATGGTCATTATGGCCAAACAGTTCTATTTTTGTTTCATTAGACCTGAGAACATTTCTCCAACAAGTATGATCTTTGACCCCATTTGCAGTTGCAAACCGTAGTCTGGGTTTTTTACGGCGGTTTTGGAGCAGTGGCTTCTTCCTTGCTGAGTGGCCTTTCAGCTGTTGTCGATATAGGACTCGTTTTACTGTGGATATAGATACATTTGTACCGGTTTCCTCCAGCATCTTCACAAGGTCCTTTGCTGTTGTTCTGGGATTTATTTACACTTCGCACCAAAGTACATTCATCTCTAGGAGCCGTCATAAGCAGTATGACGGCTGCGTGGTCCCATGGTGTTTATACTTGCGTACTATTGTTCGTACAGATGAACGTGGTACCTTCAGGCATTTGGGAATTGCTCCCAAGGATGAAAGACTTGTGGAGGTCTACAATGTTTTTGGCTGATTTCTTTTGATTTTCCCATGATGTCAAGCAAAGAGGCACTGAGTTTGAAGGTATGCCTTGAAATACATCCACATGTACACCTCCAATTGACTCAAATTATGTCAATTAGCCTATCAGAAGCTTCTAAAGCCATGACATCATTTTCTGGAATTATCCAAGCTGTTTAAAGGCACAGTCAATTTAGTGTATGTAAACTTCTGACCCACTGGAATTGTGATACAGTGAATTATAAGTGAAATAATGTCTGTAGACAATTGTTGGAAAAATTACTTGTGTCATGCACAAGGTAGATGTCTTAACCGACTTGCCAAAACTATAGTTTGTTAACAAGAAATTTGTGGAGTGGTCGAAAAACGAGTTTTAATGAATTCAACCTAACTGTATGTAAACTTCCGACTTCAACTGTATTACAGACTCGGTCAGGGAGAGATTGAAAATGTCAGTGAAGACACTTGCCAGTTGGTCCATGTATGATTTGAGTACATGTCCTGGTTAATTCGTCTGGCCCCGCGGCTTTGTGAATGTTGACCTGTTTAAAGGTCTTACTCACATCGGCTACCGAGAGCGTTATCACACAGTCATCCAGAACAGCTGGTGCTACATTGTTCTCTTGCATTCTGTAAATATAACATTTATTTGAATAGGCTACAGCAAATAGCAATATAGGCAATTTACTGTGAATGTCACCCATGCACTGCCTTGCTCTTTACTGCATGGTGCCAGTCAAGTTGAAATAGGTATCTTCTGTCGTCAAATCACAATGTCGTCACCATTGACGATGGCTGTCAATCATCCTTGAGACTATGCCACCGTAATAATTGCCCAATCCTACATAAAAAAAATTGCTAGCATAACAGACAATACTCATAAACAATGTTCCCTCAAATGTTTTTTTGGCACGGAGCAAATTGAACATTGTGAAAATTACAGCGCATGTTTACTGTGAACACTGTGGCTGTACCCGCTTTACGTTACAGACGGTGGTCAAGTAGGCCACTATGGCTATTTGATCATAATCTAAGCCTACCATCAGCCAATGTGTGGTGTTCAATGTAGGCCAACATTGTATGAGACTTTAAAAAAATAAAACATGCAGAGCTTGCAATTAACCTGTTTATCCACTTGTCCTTCAGACAAAGGAGGTGACTGCATGTTTGATGTTGGATGCAAGAAACCACTTTACAAATAAAAATGCATTATTATTCCCATACCATTATCACAGAGAATGCCTATTTGCTACTTAGCTCATTCTCAAAATTACAACAACTGCCCCTTTAAGACAAAAAAGCTCTTTACCTGACTCACTTTTCAACATGTACTAGAAATGTACATGTTTTGTGCTAGTGTAGGAAGCGATCACTCCCCTATTGCTGACTACAAATAATCTATAAGAGGCCTAAAAACTTACTAACTAGCAAAGGATATGAACAAATGTTCCTGGCTACATGCAGCTCTCGCTTTGATCTCAAAACAAGTGCATCTACTCACGACCGCTCATGCTATAAACACAGTCCAATTCAAAGAGAATGGCACAGATCTATATATGGCAATGGTCTATTTGCATATAGACCTACTGCAGTTCTGATTGGTTATGCGGAACCGGTCTGTGTAGAGTACGGGCTGAGTCATGTGTGTCAATGCAACATAATCCTACTCCAATGTGCTCTGCCTACAACAAGATCTCTTGCGTTGTTAGTTTTGCATACTAAGTCTAGTTCGTTTTGTTTCGGTATTTTGCATTGAAAGTGGCTAATATTGCATTGATTCGATCCCAATTCCCACAGTAAAGAGAAATGTTGATAATGTGAACTAAGGAGGAAAAACACCAGAAATTTGAGTGAGGTTCAATCTCGTGCTTCTCTGCGTGTGCTGATGTTTCTTCTGTGTAGCAGTCTGCACATGGGCACAGCTTAGGGGGGAACATTGCCCATAAAATACCAAGGAGATTTCAGAGTAGGACTGGAGGCTACTTTCCTCTCAATACCTTCCTATATGAAGTCCCATGCCCCCTTTCCCTTCATCCTACCTACAAATAATCATCTGAGAGAGGTGGACTACAACGTTTTCTGACCAGGTAAACCTCAGGGCCCTACAAATAGGTGTACCACAGTCACACCATTAGACTTGAGGAAAATCGATGGTCTTGGCATAAGACGTCTTGGCACTTCCAGTGAAAGGTTAAGATGATTACTGTACAGTACCAGACTTTTCTCCAACACCAGAGAATTGTATTTTGTAAAGCTTTGCATCCCAGGCTTTTCTCATACAAATAAAACCTCAAAGCCAAGATGCTCCTCGTAGAGGCAGAGTTCTAATTCACTGGCCTATTTACAAGTTTAATTCACACAAACCAAAAGACAGAGGAAGATGAATGGAACCATAAGTCTGGTTTAAATCACATCATTGGTTGAGGGTGGCAGGTGGCTCAGCCTGCTCCACTGGACCCTCACGAGTTTGTCTCAGCAGCTCAAACAGTGGACAGTCCTAGGGAGAAACACATGGAAGAGCATTCATAAGATAGGCACTACAGCATTACGAAAACATCAACACTATGTAATCCCAAGGTCATGGAACTTGTTCCTAAAGCACAGGGACCATGTTAATGCAGAATTGTTATTTTTCCACACAGGAAAAAAAACAGCCAGGGAGCGTGTATGTGCCGGAAGTCTGTCAGTGGCATTTGCAACGTGTTTCCAGCACACGCTCAGCTTGCAGCCCTTGCTGTGGTCCTCCCTTTGTCCGCTGAAAGGGGATTCAACTGCCAGAGTGAGTGAGATGAAGTAAGATGGGTTAACATGCTGACTACAACACAAGCATTGCAAAAATAAAATGTACACCTACATGTTATTCAATCATTTTATCCAAACTGCTCGCACATGTCTGTGAAACACAACTTGGTTCCATTTTTTTACGCTCGATGCGCTGCAAGTCCCACCTCTCCCATCTCTTCATTGGTTTTAGGAGCATATACCCACACTCCAGCCCAGTTGGAGGAAATGCACCTTAAAGTTGGGATTACTAGAAACTAAGTAGGATTAATTGTCGGAGTAGGAGGACCTTCTACATTTCAGGTAAAATAACCTAATGTTTATATCCCAGGACAAATTAGCTAGCAACAGCAAGCGAGCTAGCTGTCTAAAATGGACATGAAATGTTTCATGCGTTTTGACCTGTCCCCAAATGAATATAGGCGGTGGAGTTGGTTTTGATATTTCAACCTGCACGTCCTGGATGGACAAAAAACAAACGCACGTGCGTGCTCGTTCTAGTCAGCATGTAAGTGTGCATATTTAATGTTGACAATGAAGCAATTCACACTAGTTTGTTTGAACCAGAGTTAGATTATTTGTTACATTGTGGTTACAATGAAGAATGTAAAACAATGAAATCCAACCCCTTTCGATGCGTGGAATGGATGTGGGTGGGGCTAGGTCTACATAAGGGTGCTATTTATAAAAAACACACAAAAGCTCTGACGAATACAGTGTGCAGTTTCCCTTTTCATTCATCTTGTTCAACTGTTACCATGCACCTGCAAAAAAGATTGCTCAGATGTGTGAGTGCCTTTTGAATAATGAATTCATTAAATGCATATGGCGAGCTTGTAATTTTTCCAATGCACCTACAGCGTTCGTATTTCAAACACTGTTGAGTACAAGAATGGAGGTTATTATATCATTCAGATGAATGAATGTTGTGACATTTTTTTTTTTTTTACCAGGTAAGTTAACTGAGAACACGTTCTCATTTACAGCAACAACCTGGGGAATAGTTACAGGGGAGAGGGATGAATGAGCCAATTGTAAGCTGGGAATGATTAGGTGACCATGACGGTATGAGGGACCGCTTGGGAATTTAGCCAGGACACCGGGATTAACACCCCTAGTCTTACAATAAGTGCCATGAGATCTTTAATGACCTCAGAGAGTCAGGCCCCCTGTTTAACGTCCAATCTGAAAGACGGCACCCTACACAGGGCTGTGTCCCCAATCACTACCCTAAGGAATTTGAATATTTTTTAGACCAGAGGAAAGAGTGCCTCCTACCGGCGCTCCAACACCACATCCAGCAGCATCTAGTCTCCCATCCAGGGACTGACCAGGACCAACCCTGCTTAGCTTCAGAAGCAAGCCAGCAGTGGGATGCAGAGTGGTATGCTGCTGGTTTTACAATGACATAGGTTAAAGAAAACAAAGTTGTTTCCACATAGCACCCTCTTCAACTGATCCATATTTTCCTGAGTGGACCCATGTATTCATTGTCACTGTGTTTAATTAGAACGCAGGTGAAATCTATTGAAAACACAGATTTCCGGAAGGGTCTGCATTTGGAAAATGTGGTCCACATAACAGGACTCGAAATTAGACACGGAACCGCCTTCTTTAATGGTTATTCTACAGCCCAGCTGTGTCCTCAGACTGCACTGAGGGAAGAAAACACTGAATGACTCTGGTTTCAGCTATTCCCTCAATCTCAAGTATGCTGTCCTGACAAAGGGTTCAACTGCAAGAGGGGAAAGAATGTGTCTGTTTTGACCTTACAATCCTGAACATTATGTGTTCGTATGGAACAAGCAGTTTATATTGCCCTACCCCATCCAGAACAAGTTTTGACTATTGCCAGAGCCAATCTCAGGGTCAATAACGTTGTTTAGCCTTCAACGGACTGTCAAGAATAGATGAATTCATCATTGACACATTTGAAAAATTGTTACCGACTGTGTTCCTTCCTATAATAAGAGAATTTCACACCCCTATTCAATGAGGCTAGCTTAACCTACAGGGTTAACAACCCCTGTTCCTTGTTGCCATTGGTCATGTTGGGTTTGACCTTTGGAACACAGTTGTCAGATCTTATCAGAAACATTCACTTTAATTACCTTACCGGTCAAATGTTTTACTCATTCAAGGGTTTTACTATTTTCTACATTGTAGAATAATAGTGAAGACTCCAATACTATGAAATCACACATGGAATCATGTAGTAACCAAAAAGTGTTAAACAAATCAAAATATATTTTATATTTGAGCTTCTTCTTTGCCTTGATGACAGCTTTACACACTCGGCATTCTCTCAACCAGCTTCACCTGGAATGCTTTTCCAACAGTCTTGAAGGAGTTCCCACATATGCTGAGCACTTGTTGGCTGCTTTCCTTCACTATGCTGTCCGACTCATCCCAAACCATCTCAATTTAGTTGGTCGGGGGATTGTGGAGGTCAGGTCATCTGATGCAGCACTCCATCACTCTCCTTCTGGGTCAAATTGCCCTTACACAGCCTGGAGGTGTGTTGGGTCATTGCCCTGTTGAAAAACAAATGATAGTCCCACTAAGCCCAAACCAGATGGGATGGCATATCGCTGTGGTAGCCATGCTGGTTAAGTGTGCCTTGAATTCTAAATAAATCAGACAGTAACACCAGCAACGCACCCCCACAACAACACCTCTTCCATGCTTTATGGTGGGAAATACACATGCGGAGATCATCCATTCACCCACACCGCAAATAGGGCTATCTTCTGTATACCACCCCCCCTCCCTACCATGTCACAACATAACTGATTGGCTCAAACACATGAATGAAAGTAATTCCACAAATGAACTTAAGGCAGACCTATTCATTGAAATTCATTCCAGGTAACTACCTCATGAAGCTGGTTGAGAGAATGCCAAGTGTGCAAAGTTGTCATCAAGACAAAGGGTGGCTATTTGAAGAATATCAAATATATTTTGATTTGTTTAACACTTCTTTGGTTACTACATGATTCCTTATGTTATTTTATAGTATTGATGTCTTCACTATTAT
Source organism: Oncorhynchus kisutch (assembly GCF_002021735.2). NCBI lineage: Eukaryota > Metazoa > Chordata > Actinopteri > Salmoniformes > Salmonidae > Oncorhynchus > Oncorhynchus kisutch. Next base: position 30,044,370 of record NC_034179.2, read on the forward strand.
TCTACAATGTAGAAAATAGTACAAATAAAAGTAAACCCTTGAATGAGTAGGCGTTCTAAAACTTTTGACCGGTAGTGTATATTCATAGCTGTATGGAAGAGTGTGTGTTTATGAAAGTTAGATAAAAATTAAATTTTTTAAATCTTTATATAACTAGGCAAGTCAGTTAAGAGCAAATTCTTATTTACAATGACAGTCTACCAAAAGGCCTACTGTGGGGACAACACACACATCACGACGAGAGACACCACAACACTGCATAAAGAGAGACCTAAGACAACAACATAGCATGGTAGCAACACAACATGGAAGCAGCACAAACATGGTACAAACATTGGGCACAGACAACAGCACAAAGGGCAAGAAGGTAGAGACAACAATGCATCATGCAAAGCGATCTCAACTGTCAGTAAGTGTCCATGATTGCATCTTTGAATGAAGAGATTGAGTTAAAACGATCCAGTTTGAGTGTTTGTTGCAGCTCGTTCCAGTCGCTAGCTGCAGCAAACTGAAAAGAGGAGCGACCCAGGGATGTGTGCGCTTTGGGGACCTTTAACAGAATGTGACTGGCAGAACAGGTGTTGTATGTGTAGGACGAGGGCTGCAGTAGATATCTCAGATGGGGGAGGGGTGAGGCCTAAGAGGATTTTTATAAATAAGCATCAACCAGTGGGTCTTGTGACAGGTATACAGAGGAAAAAAGGAACATCTGATGACAAAATGGGAAAGAACATTTAGCCGCTCGAAAACCCTTACCTGCCGATCTATAAATTACATCTCCGTAATCTAGCATGGGTAGGATGGTCATCTCAGTCAGGGTTAGTTTGGCAGCTGTGGCGAAAGAGGAGCGATTATGATAGAGGAAACCTAGTCTAGATTTAACCTTAGCCTGCAGCTTTGATATGTAATGAGAGAAGGATAGTGTACCATCTAGCCATACTTCCAAGTACTTGTATGAGTAGGCCTACATGGTTTACAGTGAGACTTCACCAGCAACTAGATCCAGCCACAGACACAATGAGGCTGTTTTTCAAGCAGCATTTTGAATGAAAATCAAAAGGTGTATTCTTTCATTTAATACATGCATTTCCACATGCACATAAATAAAAGCATACAGCACATCTGTATCTGCGTCAGAGAAAACCGCACCTAGTCCCCTGCCTCATCTCATTAGTCTGCACGCTCAGGCTTGCCATCACTGGAACCTTCCCCTTCCTGTCGTTCTGAGGCCGCTGCCCACTGACACCATTGACTAATAGAAAGTACACTGTGCTCTGGGGCTGACAGGAGAGTAGGACTTAATTGACTACTTTCGCCAAATAGAGCAATCAACTGAAAAATGTCCACTGTTCGGGAGTAGGCTAGCTCTTAGATGAAAATCCAATATATAAAGGAATTTGAAAGTTTGAACAAAACACCCTACATACATTTCATTGATATTTTCATGAGATCCTGAAAGAATGCTAAGGGCACCAAAACAAGCTAACAAATCCTTTTCACCTGATTTACTCAACAAAAAAGGCAAATCAATAGGTACTCCAGGTAAGTCATGACATGGCACAAGTGTGTAGGTGGGCCTTTCCCCTTTTGTTCTCTATTGCTCCACTGTTGTTCCTCAAGCAAGGGGGGAGGCCGATGACATCACAACTTCATCAAACCAACTCCTTGAAGAATCCAGTTTTCTAAAAAAAAATATTTCTCAAAACATATCGTTTTACCCTTTGGTGTGTGTACATTAGAGATATCTGAAGTATAAATAAACGAACAGGATAAGTTAATTAAATAAATAATTACTGGAGGACGTCTTTAAACATTCAGAACCCCACCCGTCTCCCGCCAAGCCCAGCCAGAGACAAATCTCTAAGGTGATTACATAGCTAAAGCAGTCAGATGTGGGAGGGCCTTGGATGGGTGGTAGCCTACTCCTCCCAGTGTGTAAGCAAGTAGTCAGTTAAGCTTCAGTCTGTGGTAGAGCTTCAGAACAGAAGACTGACTCCACTGACTGTTAGGCCTGGAAAGGCTGTATTTTCTGGTGGACAGAACAGACAGTCTACAGCAGAGCCTGTCTGTCTACAAGTGTAGGGTCAGTAGGAGCACCATGCCCCCAGGGGCTGCAGCGGGATCAGACAGGAAGAGGGCTGCCAGAGGCCTGGAGGGACCCAGAGGGGCAGCACAGAGCCTCTCAGACACTCAGCTCACAGACCCAAGGAGAGGCACATGACTCCCCCCTCTCTCACTAAAGCAAGAAACACTGCTGACTCTGGGGTGAGAGGAGAAATGATCCAGACTCCGAGAAGCCAACATCAAGGCTGTTCACAGAGGACATAAAAACAGGCTTGGGATCTTAGAATTACGTGATACATCATACACGTACCAATGGATTAACAGGGGACTGGTCTTGTCTTTTTGGATACAAGCACAGGTATTGATGGAATTACTTGTTGTTATTTTTTTTTTTAAACACTGGACATGGTGGTGTTCACATGAGGACATTGTGCTTATGAACATTGGATACGAGAGAAGGTGTGGTTATTTTTTGAGCTAGTATTCCCTTATGCTGGGGGAAGATTGGAAATGACATAACTGATGAAATTAAGGACTGAAATTAAGGACACATCAGTGCTCCATTCTTTGGAATTAACTTGTACAAGTGATCGATGCTTTCCACAAAAACATTCCCATTGTTGTATTGACATTCATCAACACTCCCATCCTCTACTCCTCTCTAAAGATGCATAATAGCACTCTAGAGACTGATGGCATCAGTGCTCTTGGTTTGACCCAAACCAACATGAGCTGTATTAAGAGTGATGGCTTTAAGTACACCCTGTACACAGCGGTTTTCAGCCTGGTCTTCATAGTCGGGCTGCTCTTCAACATGGCTGCCATGTACATCTTTGCCTGCACACTGAAGTTGCGCAACGAGACCACCACCTACATGATGAACCTGGTGGTGTCCGACCTGCTCTTCGTCCTCACCCTGCCCTTCAGAATCTTCTATTTTATCAACCAGGATTGGCCGTTTGGCAGGGGGCTCTGCCAGCTTTCGGTCTCCCTATTCTATACCAACATGTACGGTAGCATTCTCTTCCTCACTTGCATCAGCGTGGACCGTTTCCTGGCCATCGTCCACCCATTCCGATCGCAGGCGCTGCGGACGAAGCGGAACGCCAAGCTGGCCTGCTGCGCTGTTTGGGTGTTGGTGCTGTCTGGCAGCCTTCTGACAGGCTTCCTCCTCGACACCACCTCACTCAGGTACAAAAACTCCTCCGTCAACTACTGCTTTGAAAACTTCTCCAACAAGCAGTGGAAGTCCAGTCTGTCCAAGGTGGTGGTGTTTATTGAGACAGTGGGATTCCTGATTCCGTTGTTACTCAACATCTTCTGCTCCGTTTCGGTCCTCCAGACACTGCGCCAGCCCCAGGCTATAAGCCGTGGGGGCCAGCTCAACAAGACCAACATCCTGAGGATGATCGTGGTCCATCTTCTCATCTTCTGCTTCTGCTTCATCCCCTACAACGTCAACCTGGTGTTCTATGCCCTGGTCCGCACCAAGCTGCTGAAGGGCTGCGCTGTGGAGTCGGTGGTGAGGACCATCTACCCCATCACCCTCTGCATTGCAGTCAGCAACTGCTGTTTCGACCCAGTCATCTACTACTTCACCTCCGAGACCATCCAGAACTCCATCAAACGTAAATCTATGGCGGTTCGCAACAAGAATAAGCTGGACAAGGGTCTTCAGACAAATATGCTGCAGAGCCAGAGCATCATTCAGAACAACCCAAGGACTCAATTTTACCTAGAGTCCACCGTGTGACATCACCCACATGAGCCAAATTAATGAGGCATCAGTGCGACATTTGACATCAATATTTCAGTGAGTCAATATTTGGTGCAATACGCCCAGATGATCGTAACAGATGGGAGATGAGTGGTCTTGAGTGGATTCTATAGGAACCATGGCATCACAGGAACAAAGTGAGAAAACCCTAAAGAGAGGTTGCATGAAGGGTACCATCCTTGCAGTAAGTACAGTGACTCAGCTCTGAGTGTTCTCGTGTTAAAGGGGTACTTTGGAATTTTGGCTAGCATGCTAGCAGATACCCATAGACTTCCAGTCATTGTGCAAATCCTAGTTAGTTTAGGCTTGCAAAACTACCTCGTACTTCTTTCATATTGGACACAGAACAATACAAATGTTATCCACAAGTTCATCTGACAATGGGGAAGTAGATAAAGGGCCTCATTAACAAAATCCAGAAGTATCCCTTTAAGTATTGCATCAATAGCAGTGTCGAGTGTGAGGATTAGCCTACATGATGCAGGTCTGGGGGAGGAAACCCTGGAGCTACAGATTTACAAAACAAAACAAAAAAGTGAAAATGTACCCACAACACACTTTGTGACTTGTCAAACAGTGGCCGGGGTATCTACATGTTGCTCTATTGAAAGATTTGATACCAGGCAGTTGTCAGTGTTTTACCTGTGCCTAAATTCAGTAGATTAACAACCAAAATTATGAAATAGCACTATAGTGCAAGATATGACTTGCAAACTATTTCTCCCAATAGTGACAGTGCCTTGAATGAATAAAAAGAAAGCAAACAAGTTCTCATCTGTTTTCTTAAGTCACTATGAACAAATGGTGGTAAATGTATGACATTACCCAGGTTTACCTTTGCATGCCATATTGATTTGTGGGTAATAAATATCTTGAGATATTTAGAGCATTTTACAAAAGGTAGGTGGTTATCAGTCTTTCAGTTTTATGACATTGCCTCACTAGCGTAGCAATAATACATCCTCCCCTGCTCACATGAATCATACAACTAACAACAAATAGCTAGTGCACACAGAAACCACCTCAAACCATTACCAAGCATGATAACGGATGTCTGGCTAGCCAGTGATAACTGGTTGAATCATTATTTTAAGGAGTGGCACACCATAACCAATGTCGCCATAGAGACCATAACAATGACTAAGAGTGTGAAACAAAAACAAAAGTAAGAAAGTGGATTTAAGCCTGATCTAAGATCACTGGTTAGCTATTTTACATAGAAAACCCCCAAAGTTAAACCAAAGAGAAAAGGCTATGAACACATTCTGGGCCCTGTTAAGTTACATAGAAAACCAGACAACCACATCCGAGGGCTATAACCAGAAAACTGCTCAACAGCATCAGCCATGTGGGAAATGTGAGAAACATCTGGCCTGTTATATTTATTCATAGACTGGGTTTCTTTGTTAACACCATGTAAGGTGATACATATGAGCAATCCATGGCTTTACTATGAGAATATCTGTTGGTAAACTTCCCATTCTCTCAGCTGAAAGATCACCATGCAGTTTGGGCCCTGGGGGTTAAACTACATGACAGACACACTGCTCTTCACTACTCACTCACCTGATGGGAAGGATTGTGAAACCAAAGCAGTCAAGTGAGCACACGCTTTTGTGGGGAAAGTGTGCTGACTGTTGGGATTTGGCACCAATCCTCAAACATACAAGAGGTGATAAACACAAAACAAGTCAAACAGTCCAACACATCTATAAAACACTGGAAGAGTGATAGGCTGAGTACTGTAACGGACAGGAACAACCTAATTAACAACACTGAAACTAGATCAAGTAAAAATGTATAGAAGATAACAGGCACCAGAGAAATTGTCTTACAGTATGTAGACTTTACTAGCAGCTCCGGGATATTGCCTTGCTTTAATTATGCCATACTAGTTAACTGGTCAATGAGACGCATTGAGAGGGTTGCCTGGGAGCTGGGAGGGTGAAGTTAAACACCACTATTGCAGTGTAACCAAAGGACAGAATGTGTGTGTGTGTTGGAGAGAGACTGCATGTACTGTATGTGGGTATCAAGGTGTCCGAACATGGGCGTAAACTGAAATGGTTATCGTAGACCATTTCAAATGGACCAAGAACACAGTCAAATCAAACCAAGCACCATTTTAATAGAGGACTGAGGTTGGACACCAAAACACAATATTTCCTTTGAAAACTACTTAACGTGGAATAAGATAATTTTGGATTATCACAATCTTTCCAAAACATAAGTGAATGTCTTCATGTACTAAACACCCTGCTTGCACTCAAAAGATGACACTTGACACACATTTCTTATAGCCTCAAAAGACGGGAAAATCTGAAGTGTCATTTAAGACAGTTTTGTGCATGGGATTTACAGAAATATTTTTGTTTGCATTTCAAATCCCTGAAGAAAATATCAAGATATTGTGCAGCTAAGAATATTAGGCTATAGAAGTTCTAGTCTACAGAGAATGTACGAGTTCCTTTTCCAAGGAACTAGGAAGGAGAGACACTAAGGAAAAGGCTTGTTCTCCAGGGTAATACTAAGTGCATCAAGTCTGGGAATTTCTAAATATTTTCTCTGCCTGGAGCATGTGTTGAGTTCTTCTGAAAGACACACACAACAATCGGAGGAATTTGACTCTTCTTCTTTCCTAGTAAATCACCGACAAACTCCAGGTAGTCGTAACAAAAGGTATGGCAAATAAGTCTGGCAGCCCAACTGATTGGCAAGCGTACTGCAAATTAAGAAATCATGTGACTAAGCTAAATAAAAATAAACTATACTATGACAAATACATTATATAAAAGAATGTTAGTAAAAAGCTTTGGAACACAAATTAAATTTTGGGGAAAAAAAGCCAACTCGTGTCCATCATTCACTGAATCAGATGGCTCATTCATCACAAAACCCACTGATATTGCCAACTACATTAATTACTTTTTCATTGGCAAGATAAGCAAACTTAGGGATGACATGTCAGCAACAAACGCTGACACTACACATCCAAGTATGTCGGACCAAATTGTGAAAGACAAGAATTGTACTTTTGAATTCCGTAAAGTCAGTGTGGAAGAGGTGAAACAATGATTATAGTCTATCAACAATGATAAGCCACCGGAGTCTGACAATCAGGGTGGAAAATGACTGAGGATATCTCTCTGTCCCAGCTTTGATGCACCTGTACTGACCTCGCCTTCTGGATGTAAGCAGGGTGAACAGGCAGTGGCTCGGGTGGTTATTGTCCTTGATGATCTTTTTTGCCTTCCTGTGACATTGGGTGTTTTAAGTGTCCTGGCGTGCAAGTAGTTTGCCCCCAGTGTTGCGTTGTGCAGACCGCACCACCCTCTGGAGAGCCTTGCGGTTGTGGGCGGTGCAGTTGCCGTGACAGGCGGTGATACAGCCCGACAGGATGCTCTCAATTGTGCACCTGTCGCTGCTGCGCCTTCTTTACCACACTGTCTGTGTGCGTGGACCATTTCAGTTTGTCAGTGATATGAACACAGAGGAACTTAAAACTTTCCACCTTCTCCAATGCTGTTCTCTTTTCTGTTTCCTGAAGTCCACGATCATCTCTTTTGTTTTGCTGACATTGAGTGAGATGTTATTTTCCTGACACCACACTCCAAAGACCCTCACCTCCTCCCTGTAGGCTGTCTCGTCGTTGTTGGTTGATTCGTTGTCGATCATAGTCTGCTGCTGGAAAAACTTGTTTTATGGCTTTATACCCCCTGCTATAATGTGGATAAAGAGTTAGAGTTACTTGTCTAACAGAACACAGTGTGTCCATGTATGCGGATGACCCAACACCATACACGTCAGCTACTACAGCGACTGAAATGACTGCAACACTTAAAGACCTGCAGTTAGTTTCGGAATGGTCAGCAAGGAATAGGTTAGTCCTAAATATTTCTAAAATTAAAAGCATTGTATTTGGGACAAATCATTCACTACACCCTAAACCTCAACTACGTCTCGTAATGAATAATGTGGAAATTGAGGTGACTAAACTGCTTGGAGTAACCCTACATTGTAAAATGTCATGGTCAAAACATAGATACAACAGTAGCTAAGACGGGGGCAAAGTCAGTCCATAATAAAGCATTGCTCTGCCTTAACACTATCAACAAGGCAGGTCCTACAGGCCCTGGTTTTGTTCAGTAGTGTGGTCAGGTGCCACAAAGAGGGACTTGGGGAAATTGCAGTGGGCTCAGAACAGGGCACCACGGCTGGCCCTTAAAAGTACACAGAGAGCCAACATTAATGACATGCATGTCAATCTCTCATGGCTCAAAGTGGAAGAGAGATAGACTTCCTCATTACTTGATTTTGTAAGGTGAATGTACCGAGCGGTCTGTTTAAAATAATAGCACACAGCTCAGACACCCATGCATACCCCACAAGACATGCCACTGGCCTTGAGTGCTGGAATTATATGCCATAATTTTACTTTATGTGACGTGTACCATGTAGAGCTGGGCGATATGGCCATAATATCATCATGGTATATTCCCAATTTTTGACGGCATTTGATGTTTCTAAGTAATACACCTCTAAACATGCTTTATGGATAGTACATGACAACAAATTAATTGTAAGTGTTCAATGGGCTTTCTCCATTATGATTGCTTTATACTTACTGTTCAACCAAACTTCAACCAAAAATAATAGGACAAAACTGACAGTGAAGTAGGCCAATTTGTAGAACATTACATAGGAATCTAAATCCTCGTTTGTAGCCTCAATCTTGTACTCAACCAACTCAACCAACCATTTGCATAGTTATTTGTTGAATTACAGCATTCACTTTTATTTTCCTCTTTTATAACACGCGGTGTCACGTTTCTTTTGTCTTAGTATGTCTCTATCCCCCCCCAAAAAAAAAAACTATTCTCCTGACTGTTTTCAATTATTTGGCAAGCTTACCCTCCCGAAGTTGTTGACTTGTTGTGCTAGCTAGCAGTGCTCAGCTGTTAGCAGTTTCTTATTGGCACTAAAAACACATGATTGCCATCATTTTCCCCCCAGAGTCATTACTGAATTATTTAATGTAACAAATCAAACATTAAAAATACCATTATAGAAGGTAAAGTAAAAATCCAAACTGGTCCGTGAATGAATACCGGTATATATTTTTTACGGTTTACCGACCAGCCCTAGTACGATGTGGTAATGAGACTGGCTGTGAGTAACGTACCCTTCTCCAGGAAAGTCTCCATGATGAGGTGTTCGCAGAGCTCCATGTGCTTGCGATGTCTTTACTCCGGCTGGGCTCAGCCTTGATGAAGCGTGTTGTGGAGGTGCTTTGCTGCAGGAGGGACTGGTGCACATCACAAAATAGATGGCATCACTGAAAAAGCGTGTGCGAGCAAGGAGGCCTACAAACCTGATTCAGTTACACCAGCTCTGTCAGGAGCAATGGGTCAAAATTCACCCAATTTATTGTGGGAAGCTTGTGGAAGGCTACCAAAAACGTTTGACCCAAGTTAAACAATTTAAAGGCAATGCTACCAAATACTAATTGAGCGTATGTAAACTTCTGACCCACTGGGAATGTGATGAAAGAAATAAAAGATGAAATAAATCCTTCTCTCTACTATTAATCTGACATCTCACATTCTTAAAATAAAGTGGTGATCCTTCCTGACCTAAAACAGGGAATTTTTACTTGGATTCAAATGTCAGGAATTGTGAAAAACTGAGTTTAAATCTATTTGGCTAAGGTGTATGTAAACTTCCGACTTCAACTGTATGTTCCAAAGAGATATATCTATCTATATGAGCGTATCGCTGAAGAAAACTGTGGTAGCCATGCTGGTTAAGTGTGCCTTGAATTTTAAATAAATCACAGACCGTGTCACCAGCAAAGCAACCCCACACCATCACACCTCCTCCTCCATGCTTCACCATGGGAGTCACACGTGGAGATCATCCGTTCACCTACTCTGCGTCACACAAAGACACAGAGGTTGGAACTAAAAATCTCAAATTTGGACTCAGACCAAAGGACAGATTTCCACCGGTCTAATGTCCATTGCTCGTGTTTCTTGGCCTAAACGAGTCTCTTCTTCTACTTGGTGTCCTTTAGTAGTGGTTTCGTTGCAGCAATTCGAACATGAAGGCCTGATTCCCACAGACTCCTCTGAACAGTTTGGGCTCCCGAGTGGCGCCAGTACAAGAGGAGTCACTATAGTCCCTGGTTCATATCCAGGCTGTATCACATCCGGCCGTGATTGGGAGTCCCATAGGGCTGCGCACAATTGGCCCAGCATCGTTCAGGGTTTGGCCGGGGTAGGCCGTCATTGTGAATAAGAATTTGTTCTAACTGACTTGTCTAGGTAAATAAAAATGTAAAAAACGTAACAGTTGATGTTGAGATGTATCTGTTACTTGATCTCTGTGAAGCCAGTTACATCATAACACTTGGTTTTTGCGACTGCACTCAAAGTTCTTGAAATTTTCTGGATTGACTGACCTTCATGTCTTAAAATAATGGACAGTTGTTTCTCTTTGCTTATTTGAGCTGTTCTTGGCATAATATGGACTTTTAACAAATAGGGCCATCTTCTGTATACCACCCCTACCATGTCACAACACAACTGACTGGATCAAACACATTGAGGAAAATTCATTTTTAACAAGGAACAATTTAAATGCATTCCAGGTGAATACCTCAAAGCTGGTTGAGAGAATTCCAAGCGTGTGCAAAGCTGTCATCAAGGCAAAGGGTGGCTACTTGGAAGAATCTAAAATATATTTGGATTTTTGTTACACTTTTTTTGGTTACTACATGATTCCTTATGTGTTATTTCATAGTTGTGATGTCTTCACTATTATTCTACAATGTAGAAAATAGTATAAATAAAAACCCTGGAATGAGTAGGTGTCCAAACTTGACTGGTACTCTGTGTGTATGTATATACATTACCGTTCAAAAGTTTGGCGTCACTTAGAAATGTTCTTGTTTTCCATGACAACATATATGAAATTAGTTGCAAAATAGGAAATATAGTCAAGACGTTGACAAGGTTATAAATAATGATTTTTAATTTAAATAGTGTCCTTCAAACTTTCCTTTCATCAAAGAATCCTCCATTTACAGCCTTGCAGACCTTTGGCATTCTAGCTGTCAATTTCTTGAGGTAATCTGAAGAGATTTCACCCCATGCTTCCTGAGGCACCTCCCACAAATTGGATTGCTTCGTGCTTCTACACCTGCATTGCTTGCTGTTTGGGGTTTTAGGCTGGGTTTCTGTACAGCACTTTGAGATATCAGCTGATGTACGAAGGGCTATATAAATAAATTTGATTTGATTTGATTTGATTTTGATTGGCTTGATGGGCACTTCTTACGTACCATATGGCCAAGCTGCTCAATAGGGTTGAGATCTGGGGACTGTGCTGGCCACTCCATTATAGACAGAATACCAGCTGTCTGCTTCTTCCCTAAATAGTTATTGCATAGTTTGGAGTTGTGCTTTGGGTCATTGTCCTGTTGTAGGAGGAAATTGGCTCCAATTATGCGCCGTCCACAGGGTATGGCATGGCATTGCAAAATGGAGAGATAGCCTTCTTTCTTCAAGATCCCTTTACAAATCTCCCACTCTACCACCAAAGCACCCCCAGACCATCACATTGCCTCCACCATGCTTGACAAATGGCGTCAAGCACTCATTCCAGCATATTTCTAAATTTTCTGCGTCTCACGAATGTTCTTCTTTGTGATCCGAACACCTCAAGCACAGAACACCTCAAATTCATCTGTCCATAACACTTTTTTCCCAATCTTCCTCTGTCCAGTGTCTGTTCTTTCGCCCAGCTTAATCTTTTCTTTTTATTAGCCAGCCTGAGATATGGCTTTTTCTTTGCAACTCTACCTAGAAGGCCAGCATCCCGGAGTCACCTCGTCCCTGCTACCAGCTACCAGTTGAGGACATGTGAGGCATCTGTTTCTCAAACTAGACACTCTGATGTACTTGTCCTCTTGCTCAGAAATGCACCGGGCCTCCCACTCCTCTTTCTATTCTGGTTAGAGCCAGTTTGTGCTGCTCTGTGAAGGAAGTAGTATACAGCATTGTACAAGTTCTTCAGTTTCTTGGCAATTTCTCACATGGAATAGCCATCATTTCTCAGAACAAGAATAGACTGACAAGTTTCAGAAGAAAGTTCTTTGCTTCTGGCCATTTTAAGCCTGTAATGAACCCACCAATGCTGATGCACCAGATACTCAACTGGTCTAAAGGTGGCAAGTTTTATTGCTTCTTTAAATCAGCACAACAGTTTTCAGCAAACATAATTGCAAAGGGTTTTCTAATAATCAATCAGCCTTTTAAAATGATAAACTTGGATTAGCTTACACAATGTGCCATTGGAACACAGGAGTGATGGTTGCTGATAAATGGGCCTCTGTACGCCTATGTAGATATTCCAGTAAAAATAGTTTCCAGCTACAATAGTCGTTTACGACATTAACAATGTCTACATTGTATTTCTGATCCAATTTGATGTTATTTTAATTAACCAAAAATGTGCTTTTCTTTCAAAAACAGGTACATTTCTAAGTGACCCAAAACTTTTGAACGGTAGTGTATATTCTAAAATAGTAACAATAAAGAGGCTATATACACAAGGAGTACCGGTACGAGGTAGTTGGGGGGATTGATTGAGGTAATATGTACATGAAGGTTTGGTTAGGTGATTGATTGATTGAAGTACTATGTAGGTAGTGGGTGAAAAGCAGAAAGTCCGGGTAGCCATTAAATTAACTGTTCAGCAGTCTTATGGTTTTGGGGTAGAAGCTGTTCAGGAGCCCTTTGGTCCCAGACTTGGCACTCTGGTACCGCTTGCCAAGCGGTAGCAGAGAACCAACTGACTTGGGTGGCCGATGCCTGACAATTTTTTGGGGAATTCCTCTGACACGGCCAGGTGTAGAGGTCCTGGATGGCAGGGAGCTCGGCCCCAGTGATTTACTAGTCCATACACACTACCCTCTGTAGCGCCTTGCGATCAGATCCTGAGCAGTTGCCATATCAAGCAGTGATACAGCCAGTCAGGATGCTCTCGATTGTGCAGCTGTAAAACTTTGAGGATCTGAGGGCCTATGTCAAATCTACTCAGCCTCATGAGGGGAAAGAGGCATTGTCGTGCCTCTTCATAACTGTGTCGGTGTGATTGGACCATAAGTCATCAGTGGTGTGGAAACCGAGGAACATGAAGCTCTCGACCATCTCCACTACAGCCCTGTCGATGTGAATAGGGGTGTGATCGGTGCTCCGTCTGTGTGTCTCCGTCCCATAGAGGCCATTGTTTGTTGACATATTTCTATATAACTTGGGGGATAGCAATAAGCTCCAGCATTTAATGCAGTGTTTGCATCCTACCTGGGGAAGGTCCTGAGTCCCAGAGAGGCCTATGGAGTCCAGAAAAGCAGAGAAACTGGTCTGGTACACATTCTTCACCTGGAACACAAGTACAACAGATGACCAATGAGATGACAGACACAGAAAACCCAAACACAGAATTCTCAGCCATGTAAATTTACTGTCTGAACCTCACCTATTCTGTGTGACAAATGACAACGTCTCAACCTTATAAGTGGATGGATAGGGTGTTTGTCTTAAGTAAATGAAAGAGAATGTCAATGTGAGGGCATGAGGCTTGCAGTAGGAAGGGGAAGTCCGAGACTGAAGGTCAAAAAGTCTTATTGTAAAGTGGCTGCAGCAGGCTAGGAGGGCAGAGCCTGATGAAGAACTCCAGAACACACATGCCATCAGATGGAAGGATATGACCACATCATCCCCCATCTGCTAGAACCCTTCCTGCAGATAGCACAGACAATGCACATCAGCAGCAGTATCATAACACAGGCCTGTCTTAACAGCGTCATGGGGGAAAACAGACCCATGGATAGAAACCTGCTGCTCACCTCGCCAGAACTCTGACTAGGCATGAAGAGGGAAAGTGTATGTCTTTGTTGCTCTTCGCCTTGCAAAAAAACAAAATTTGCAACATTAGTGATCAACAACCACTGACCCACCTTTTGCCAAAAGGAACATTATCCAGCAGCCCTGCAGGATTTCTTTCCACCTGGAACAAAGAACTGATCTGGGCACTGGCGCTGACAAAGGCCCCACTGGTACTCCTGGATCTACTACTTACTTCAGATCCACTGCCTTCTGGACTTGAGTGAAAGGTAAAACTTGCAACTTCCAAGTCAGTCACAGCCACAAACAAGCAAGCACCACAAAGCCTTTGAGTGTCCTGTGTTGACAGAGAGAGAGAAGAAAAATGTAATGTATCATCAATCTCTCTGTGAATAACCTTGAATAAAATGTATATCAGAGACAAATAGTTCTTGTTCAGTTGTTTATTCACTTGTTATATTCTATCCATCAGAGCATACAGAAATGGTATTAGTAGATTTTTTTTTAAAGTTTATTTTCTACTAGTAACTTGAGGACAATGAGTGGATACGTACAGGGACTTTGTCCACTGAGGCCTGCACTGCCTTCCATATTGCCCAGGCACGATCACACACTGCATCTGTCAGTCACAAAGTCAGCATCCTTCTCTTTGTGCCTGATTGTTCAAAAAAAGTTTAAAAAGAAAGAAAGTTAGACACATTTAGATAAACCATACACTGTTTTGACAGTCATGATTTGTGAGGGGAGCAATGAGTACAGGTAGTTAGTTGTTGTGGCATTCGTGTGTTTTTTAGTCATTGTCTGTAAACCTTAGTTGCTACATGCCTTTTGGACATAATGATAAAAACCCATTGATTTTAGTTCAACTGTTATACCACACCAGAACACAAAATAGAAGCTTGTTTTACTCCAATGTTTAAACAATGTAAGCGTAAAATGCCTTAAAAAGCTATACTTTTGATATCATTGATACCCAGTCCTTGCATCCATAGCCGTTTCTGAATTTGAGAGTGGTTACATTTAGCCTCTGCATTTCTCCAGGCCAACCCCTCAGCTTTTTGACCAAAAACAGAGGCAGGGTAACTGCTTTGTTATCGTTTCAACTAACGATTATAGCTAGTTTTAACGCCATAATTCTAACACGTAATAGTAGAAAGCGTAATCCAGTCCCAAATGTTGTGTCCATGCTTACTTACGAATGTTGAAGAAGATTACTGAAGTGGGAAATAATATCTATGAACCGAGATCAAATCGACTTAAGTCATTTTAGTGGGGGGCATATGAAAGCCCCATCATATTAGCTCATTTATTTGGCAAGACAACAGTACCCAAGATCCTTAGCGTACAGTAGCTAACAAAACGAGTGGCATTCCACATATTCCCAAATGCTGTAACTACAACAGTAACATGTTTTCCCAGCTGTTCTACTCGACCTGTTTTCGTATGGGATGTTGTTGGTAGCTAGCTCGCAAACAATTACCAATTATAATTTTACGTACAGAAAATAACGTTATATTTTAGCCAGTAACATAACAGGGTAGCTAGTGTTTTACACAATTCATTTGACTCGGTATCTTGTTAAATACGATGGATAGATGGGAAGTTTACCTTTCTATCGATAAAATCAGGCTTGTCCGAGGAGGCATTTTCTATGCTGGGTTTAATTTCCTTGTCCTGTGCTGCTCCAGAGTTGCGTTTTCTGGGTGGCATCTTGGTGTGTTATCAGATTATTAAAACTAAATACAAATCAGTAACTGTCGTTCTTCTATTTTATCTCAATCCGATATCTTACAACCCCCGGTTTTCAATTGTCCGCTGACTCTCGGCAGAAAGAAACCGCAGAAAAAGGTTGCAGACGCACATCCACCAGACGTCACCCCCCCCCCAAAAAATAGAGGGTTGACGTACGAGGCCTCCTGGCGGCCATGTTGGAAGACCGCCGCATCAATTATTTCGACAACTGCATGGTAACAGTACCTAAAATTATGATTTGTGCAGGGTTTGGCTGCTCTAACAAGACAACAGGAATAACATTCTTTACAGATTAGCCGTATATTATG
Source organism: Oncorhynchus kisutch (assembly GCF_002021735.2). Taxonomy (NCBI): domain Eukaryota; kingdom Metazoa; phylum Chordata; class Actinopteri; order Salmoniformes; family Salmonidae; genus Oncorhynchus; species Oncorhynchus kisutch. The sequence goes on from NC_034179.2 coordinate 30,060,179, forward strand.
ACATCAGAAAAGCAAATCAACTTTTTTGCAAATCAAGACCTGAACCCAGACAGCTGCAAGTCATGTGTTGCAGCCTTGCTATAATGTTTTAGGGCTCTCTTCATGTAGTGTTGTCGTGAAGTGTGTTTTGTCCTATTTTTTTTTTTTTATCCCAGCTCCCATCCCTGCAGGAGGCCTTTCATTACAGTAAATTACAAAAAAAGTATCCTTCTGGCTGGCAGGGCAATATTCCTGGACAGTGAAATCCATTATCGGTCTCTTCATACACACAGCTCTGCAGGTGATGATACACTCTCCACCTCCACCAGTGAAGGGTCATGCCTGTCCCATTTTCCCAGGTCATAGCTGTGAAATCCACCTCAAGGTTGAACGTGTCTGTCAGGTTTACCGTGAACAGAGCCTTCACCCTCTACTCATTCCTCTCCCCCTCCATTGTTGTTCACCCTCCAGGAATTTAGAGGTCAAATAGATTTCTTAAAATAATGGAGAGAGAAAGAGATTAATAAATAGATTTTTATAATGAATGGGATTTGACTTTGTATATTTTCCTTACTGATGTAAATCCAGGGTTTCACAATAGGCGGTCGACGGGTGATTTTTCTGAGCAAAAACGCATACAGTACCAGTCAAAAGGTTGGACACCTACTCATTCTAGAGTTTATTTTCACTATTTTCTACAATTGTAGAATAATAGTGAAGATATCAAAACTATGAAATAACACAATCATGTAGTAACCAGAAAGTGTTCAATCAAAATATATTTTATATTTGAGGTTCTTCAAAGTAGATACCCTTTGGTTTGATGACAGTTCAGCTGGAATGCTTTTCTAACAGTCTTGAATGAGTTCCCACATATTCTGAGCACTGGCTGGCTGCTTTTCCTTCACTCTACGGTCCAACTCATCCCGAACCATCTGTTTGTCAAATACTTTGTTTGGTATTACTGCAGTCAATTTGCAGTGTACAAATTATTTAACTATGTTCTGGCCTCCCAACCATCCGCTCGAGGAAATATCAGCCCACGGCTGAATGTAATTTGTGACTCCTGTCCTACATTATTTGCACACTGGCAGCCTTTAAACTTTCAAGGGTTTCATGTGTTCTTAGTGTGGCTCCAGTATTCAAGCCATTTCAATACAGCTTTATTTGTCCCCTTAGGGCAAGGGTGGGGGACGTCCGGCCGCCGGGCCTTATACGGCCTTCAAGACTGTTTGATCAGGCCACCGAGCCAATTCATAAATACATTTATATAAAAAAAAGCTCTAGACATCGTTTTTACACAAATTAATTTTTACAAATCCATCCACCTCCCAAGGCCTTGGCGCTACCACACGGCTCATCATCGAGCACCTGTACATCAGAAAAATGGCTACAGTAAAGACAAGTCAATGCAGAGTGAAATGTTTTCCAAGACAAATTAATATAGAAAGGGAAACCTGTATGCCTAGTTTGTGGGGATGCACTTGCAGTAATGAAAAAGGCAAATTTGGAGCATCATTACAGCTCAAAACATGCTAAACTGAATGAGTTGCAAGGACAACTTTTTGTGGAGAAAGTCATTGCTCTTCAGCGGGGTTTTGGTACCCAACAAGCCGACATTTCCCCATCCAAATTAGGTTATGCAAGCAAGTTGTGGTGCGCGAGCTTATCGCAAAGAAACTGAAGCCTCATTCGGAAGAAGAATTTGTAAGAGTGTCTCCTTGCCACTGCAGCGTTCCTAGCACCAGACAAAGTTAAATTGTTCCAAAGTGTCAGTTTATCTCGAAGAATCGTCACGGAGCGGATAACTGACATGGCACAAAACATTGGAGGACTTCACAAGAAATTGAGTTCTCTTTGGCATGTGATGAAACGATTGACAACAAATAATGCCCAATTTGTGCGTGGTATTAGAGGAGTTTGACAAGGGAGGAATTGCTGTCTTTGGAAGCCATGCATCGCACCGCCAGAGGCGAGGACTTGTCTCCGCTATGAGCAAATTTGAGCTACAGTTTAAAAATTAAGTGGCCTTAATATAGATGGAGCGACAGCCATGGTTGGCTCGAAAAAGCGGTTAACTGAATTTTAAAAAATGAGTTCTCAGTCTTGATCAAAGTGATTTAATTGTATGCAACAAGAAAGTCTGTGTGCACAGTCGCTGAAACCGAACATTGTAATGGCAACTGTAGTGTTGTACATCAATGTATCTTTTGATAAAGGGCTGAACAACCGCCAGTTTAAGGAGCTACTGAATGATCTTGAATCGGAGTATGGTGATCTGGTTTACCACTGAGGTGCGATGATTGATTGAGCCGTGGAAACATGCTTGCGCGGTTTTATGACTGAAGGATGACGTAAAACAATTCATGAAGGGGGAAACCTGTTGTGGAACTGAGTGATGACAAGCGGATGTGTGATTTGGCCTTCATGGTGGACATAACCAAGTACCTGTCTGACTTGAACATCAAGCTCCAAAGGCAGAACCAGCTTCTCAGCGATCTGCTGTCAAACATTAAATCGTTCGAAGCTAAATTAAAGCTGTGGCAAGTCCAACTAGAAAGGGGTAACAGTACATGTTCCTACTCTGCAAGGACAAGAGCCTAAGATTACGTCAGAATATGCTGGTGAGTGTGGAAAGCTGGCAAAATTAATTTTGTGAGCGGTTTAAGGATGTGAAAAGTAAACTGGAGTTGAACATATTTGCAACCCCGTTTAACGTCAAACCAGATGTGCCGGATGGCCTACAAAGTCATTGAGCTGCAAAGAAATGACAAGCTCAACCCCAGGTACAACAACCCCCCTCTCCTTGAGTTCTACAAAATGTACGTTAGCGCTGAGCATTTTACTGTTCTGAGACATGCGCTTAAATTCGCATCCGTGTTCGGGACGACCTAAGCTGACTCTTGCAAAAACTCGATTCCGCTCAAGACTGTCTGACACAAACCTGGAGAACCAGCTGCGAGTAGCGTCATCTTCACTGCCAGCTGACAAACGCCTCGTCAAAGTTAAGCAGTTTCAGCCATCGCAGTAGAGGTGAGTTTCAACAAGTAATCATAACATTTACAATACTAATATTTATTTAAATAGGACTTGCACTTTCTAAATAAATCAAGGACACAAGTCATATTTAAACTAAAACCAATGTCTGATTAAAGTCAGATTAAAACATGAATAAAGCACATGTTAATAATATGGCCCCAGAATACATTTATAAATATCCAAATGGCCCTTGATGGCAAAAAGGTTCCCCACACCTGCCTTAGAGCAATTACTATAGCAGTGTAACATGGCCTGGGTGATGACAGACAGAAAATAGGGCGGACGATACTGGGCGGACGATACTGATTTTCTGATGGCCATGATGGCCCACATGGGGATCCTTGCCCCAGCGGGATACACGTAGGCACCATAGTGCAGCTGGGTGTTGTACATCTCAATGAAGATACAGGTCAAGATGAACTGGAAGCACAGGGACACAGAAACAGAGGTGGGGTGAAACAAAAGCAACAGAAATGAAAACATCAGCAATAAGAATTTGCTCATAAAATAGACATACTGAGGGGTGATTGAAAAGAAGCCCATAGAGAACACAGCTGGGGTGAAAGGGGATAGATGGCAGTTTCTTTCAATTATTCACCACTGAGGGTGGATTTCAGACAGAGAGGGATGCTTACCCAGAGATATAATGTAAAGGTCACGGGTAAAATAAATCTGCCTGACTCACCAATTGGAGAAATGAGGTGCAGAATACCCAGCATGCTTGAAGTAGAGCAGCACTTTGCGGCACCAGGAAGGGCAGAGACAGATCATTGCAATGATGTCTTGGCAAAACTGGTTCACGCATGTGAATATTAAGGAATGTAGACACTTAGTCAAAGTATCTGAATACACCAATGACATACAGTAAGTGTGGGGCATGTCTGAATAGTGGTTAGTATGTAAAATGTAGCATGCAGGGTATGGAGTTGAGGTGCATGTTGCTGTGTACCATAGGAGATGCCAATGAAGAGGGTAATGAGGCAAAAGCTAGTGGCGAATGAGTCGATGAGGGTGAACCAGTAAATCCCTCCCTATGGAGAGACGGACACCAGCACTAAATCAAATCAAATTTTATTTGTCACATACACATGGTTAGCAGATGTTAATGCGAGCGTAGCGAAATGCTTGTGCTTCTAGTTCTGACAATGCAGTAATAACCAACAAGTAATCTAACTAACAATTCCAAAACTACTGTCTTATACACACACAAGTGTAAGGGGATAAAGAACATGTACATAAAGATATATGAATGAGTGATGGTACAGAGCGGCATAGGCAAGATACAGTAGATGGTATAGAGTACAGTATATACATATGAGATGAGTATGTAAACAAAGTGGCATAGTTAAAGTAGCTAGTGATACATGTATTACATAAAGATGCAGTAGATGATAGAGTTCCTCACGAATACACACGGGATCAACAGCAGTCCCATTAGACAGAAGCCGAAACACAGAACTCCCAGGAACAGAGACTTCTCCTTCATGTTAGCTCTGAGCTGTAGGAACTCATCCAGCATGGCCATGGTGATACCCTCCATGTCACCAAACTACAGGGATGAGGGCCAGAGAAACAGGGAGCGGGGTGTTAGATGTCTGTGTTTGGTGGGTTTAAAGCACTGTGGTTTACCAGCGTGTCGACCCCCAGCATGAAAAAGGAGAGGATCGACCAAAACAGAGCCTGGCAGTTGAGGAAGAGGTTCTGAGTATGCCACAAATGCCAGACCGGGACCTGGCAGAAGAATAATGAGCTTATATTTGCCATGATAATAACTGGATGTATTGTGATTACCATGTCATAAACATAAAATAAATGTATTGTTAATTCAAGAGTGATTTGCTCATTGTGAGCTACCAGTGTCTTCCACCTCTCTAACAGGCACTCCCTTCCGCCAAGCCATGTGACCCAGGATTGAAAATATGGCGAAGCCCACAAAGAGGCTGGTGCTGCAGTTCCGTATGGTGATGACCAGACAGTCCCTGAAAGCAGAACAATGTTAGAATTGACTCCATTTCTCAGCATGCCTGTAGCCTCAGAGTGCATAGAATAGTACTACTGACCTGATGACATTGTTATCAAACTTATTGTAGGAGGCCGTGCAGAGCAGCCCCCCCCCCCCCCCCCCCCCAACACCAATCCCCAATGAGTAGAAGATCTGGGAGGAGCATCGTTACCTACATGGTAACGGTGACAGAAGACATGCGGTTTACTTTGTTGGCCAGCAGCAAGGGCCTTGACACACATCATTAAAAAAGGTAGGCACACACAGCCTAAACTTAACTCTAGCTATACCACCCTGTCTCCACTATGGGACATACCTGTGCACTGGTCAGCCAACCCAAGTCAGTGCTGTCTGGGGTTTTAGGCTGGGGAAACTGGATAATTCAAGCGGAGACATTCCTCATTCGTTTGTTTATACACCGAGCTGATGCACATATACATTGCATGTAAGGACAGTTCCTACAAACAGCACTATGGCTTTATAATCACTTACTACATCTGGAATGCTGCCAGCCAACACAAGAGGATTCATCATTCAACTATTGAAGCATCAGCATGTACTAGCTTCACATGGAGAGCTGAAGGAGACCAACAGTAGACTGACTAGGATGTGTTTGCGGTAGCAGAGGAAGGGAAACTGCCACACGTTCCCCCGTCCCACACAGTAGCCGATACAGGAGAGCATAAACTCATACTTCCCACCCCACTGCTCTCTACTGAGAATATTTGGGTCTGGTGCGGGACTCAAACTGTGGCTGGGATGAGGGATTGGTGACATGAGCTAAATTAAACCCAGTCAGCTGTGCTGGACTCTAGAACAGATAACATTTAAAACTGTCAGAGATCCTATAACGGTGTCATGCCTTGATTTCAAAAAGTATAATTCCATGTCACAAGTTTAGTACTCCCTCTCCATTTTAATTTGTATGAGACACTGGGACTGCACATTGTTTAGGGTTAATACAGTCAGCAACAATGGTAGGAATTGCTATGTAGTCCAGATCAACAGATATGGGTGTGGTTCACACATCAGGAAATGTGAGTTGTCAGTGGACCAGTAAAAAGACTGCAAAGAGATTAACTAAGGACAAGAACTGGAAGTAGGTCAGGTTAAAAATGGTACAGTTTTTAGAACAGCAAATGATTTTAGGCCACTACCATCTGCCTCCCTTCAACATCATGACACATTGTAAGTCATACAGGGGGAATAAAGAGTACCCTACAGGTAGTTGATATAAAATGTTTTTTTAACTAGAGCTGCACACTCTAGGAGCTCAGAGGCAAAAATATGTCCAACATTGACAGACAAGCTTTCTTCATCATGGTATGACAAACACTGTGGGATGACTCATGTATATAGTCAAGACACAGGTGTCTGTAATCATGGCCGGGTGTGGCCTGATATCATTGGCTAATTCTCATTAAAATAGCATACACAAAACATAACTGGATAGTGTACAATCACAGATCCAATTTAGCTACATAAGCCTACAAACATTTACAATAGCAAAATCACAATAATGGCTTCAGATCAAAGTCTACATTAAGAACGAAGGGAGCAAGGGTTTTTAAATTAAAGCTCCACGCAGCCTCTCCTTTTAAAAATAAATTGTCGAGGTCACCCCCTCTCCTAGGGAGGGTGAGATGTTCGATGCCAACATAACGTAGAGACGAAATCGAGTGGTTTTCTTCCAAAAAAGTGGGCCACAACGGGGTAAGTCGAGTTTTTGCGCCTAATGGTGCTACGATGCTCCAAGATACGTACTTTTAATTCGCGGTTTGTTTTACCCACAATTTACACCACAAGGACAAGTTATAAGATAAATAACTGCCTTAGTGGAGCACATGATAACACCTTGGATTGTGGTCCGTTTCCGTGTTTGGAGGATCATCATTGAAAGTGCCATTGCATTGAGCACTTGTAGTTTCCAGCCAGTAGGGTCGCAAATACGTTGTGCATGCATATCGTGGGGTGGTAAATCAGAGTTTAAGTTTGAGATTTCTGCCCCGTGACAATACAACCAAGGGAAGGTCCGAAAACACATTAACAATACTATCATCGGATCTTAGAATATGCCAAAGTTTGAACGATTCCCTTCATTTGTCCAGAGAACTTTGAACAGCGGGTAGTTAGAACGCAAGAATGCTTATTTTTGCAAGACCGACCTTATAAGGTCATGTTTTGTTCTGAATTTTCTCATCGGCAGTATTAATCTGACCATTTTTGTTCCCCCTGTCCATTAAATTTTATTTGCGTCTCAGCCATATTTGTCGACATCTGCTTTTTACAAATTATTTTGATTCGACAGAATTGGCTGTAGGGCAAACTGTTTTTCAAGGGCAGTTGGTGACAGTCCTGTAAAGATCATTGAATAGAACATTATCGTCACACAAGATCAAGAAATCTGATACGTCAAATCAGTTTGCATAGTAAATCTCAGATGCTCAGAACAGGAGTTAATAAAAGCATGGAACGCCTGGAGCTGTTTTGCGTCACCCCTCCACAGAACAAAAATATCAATATACCGTTTCCAAATGATGTTAGGAAAGAAAACATTTGAGAAGGTTGAAAATAGACTAACCCACATACAAATTAGCATAGTTAGGAGCCATGGGGGATCCCATAGCAATACCCGTTGTCAGAATAAAGAAATAATTTAGAAACATGAAGTAGTTGTACTATTTCAGCCAATGTTATAATGCATGCGTAGTTCATTAGGGTCACGTTGCAGAAGAAAATGTTCCATAGCTTCAATACCGGCCTCGTGTGGAAGTTGTGTATGACAACTCAAAAGTAACTAACAAAGTGTTCTCTGGGAGAGGATCAAGAGAGTCAATAAGAGATCATACTGCTGGTGTCAGTAGGCACAAAATATAACCCTTTATTAAGGAAGGAGATATGGGCAGGGCTCAATATCTTGCTTGATAAATTAAAGACACCCAGTCCCATAGGTTATGGGACCTTGTGAACGGGCCCCTCTACCTCTGGTAGTAGTTTCTTCTTACCCGGTCGGGTGCGGCATCTCGTCGGTGCGCGTGTCCGCGACCACCTCCGCCCTTCCGTCGGCCCAGTCTCGTTGGATGAAAAACTGCCTCGTAGCAGGTGAGGCGCAGGTTGTAGAGCGTTGGTCAGACGGGGGTGGATAGAAGTAAGCGGCATCCCTCCTGCGTCTGTCATGGAGAGGAGAAGCAGGACCTCGTTTGTCAGAGTTTCTCCATAAGTAGACTTTGTCCTCTGCCTTGTCTTTTGTCTTGATTGAATTTCTTGATTTGAAGTTCCTTAATTTCTGAGACAGCTTGTCCTGGAGCGCTTGGTTAGTTTATCAGTTCATTGAATATGCCATCATCATTAACAGCTCCAGAGCTGTGCGTTTCTCTTCAATCGTGTTATACATTTCAATAATATCATTTTTCAACTGGTCAACAATTGAGGTGCTGGTTAGCGGAGTGGAACGCTTAAAAAAATAAAGGAGAGCCGCAAACACTTGGAGCTACGATGCAAAAATATTTATGTCCAACGTTTCGACAGACAAGCTGTCTTCATCAGGGTATAATGACAAACATTGCGGGATGACTCATTTATATAGTGTCAAAAGACACACAGGTGTCTGTAATCATGGCCGGGTGTGGCCTGATATCATTGGTTAATTTTCATATTAAAATTGCATACAAAAAACTACTAGGCCACTACCATCTGCCCCCCTTCATTATCAACATCATGACACATTGTAAGTCATACAAGGGGAATAAGAGTACCCTACAGGTAGTTGATATAAAATGGGCTATAATATGTTATGCAAAACTAACAAATGAGAGCATAAACCGTTAAATATGTCTTTGAAATAAAAAAATATATTTGGAATGTCGATATATTGCTCAGAGGAAAAGTTCCATAGAAATCTATGTGGTTTGGATATTTTCGTCAATGATGATTGAAATGGGCACTTTTGGTAATGACCGGGAAATTACAGTTGAGCGCAGAGCACAGGAAGTCTTGCTAACGTCAGCCAAGCTAGAACGCAGGTGCAGTCATTGAACAATTTTTAAATATATATATATATATATATATATATATATATATATATATAAATAAACACGCCCTCTTTGTACAGACTCACCTTTACCGTTGGTGCACCCGATATCTGTGACTTCGGGACAAGTCTCTGATTGTCCTTGAGTGGCCCAGCCAGAGCCCAGACTTGAACCAGTTCGAACATCTCTGGAGAGACCTGAAAATAGCTGTGTAGCTCCCCATTCAACCTGACAAAGCTTGAGATGATCTGCAGAGAAGAATGGGAGAAACTCCCCAAATACAGGTGTGCCAAGCATGTAGCTTCATACTCTGCTGTAATCGCTGCCAAAGATGCATCAACAAAGTACCGAATAAAGGGTCTGAATACTTATGTATATGTGATATTTCAGCAAAAATGTCTAAAAAACTGTTTTTGCTTTGTAATTATGGGGTATAGTGTGTAGTTTGAGGGGGAAAAAACAAATACATTTTAGAATAAGGCTGTTACGAAACAAAATGTGGAAAAAGTCAAGGGGTCTGAAAACTTTCCGAATGCACTGTATATCTATTTGGGATTCTTGCGGTCATATGATTTGTAATTATGTTCTGCCCTCCGACCGTCTGCGGAAGAAAAAATTGTCCCGCGGCTGAGTCTTAACCCATCAGCTACAAGTCTGTAACCTCTGTTGGGGACAGCCAGCAGATGAAGATGAAAAGCCCAAGAATGACATTGCAGCAAACTTTTGAGCCTGAGCTCATGACCAGATAAGACTCACCTAATTCAAATAGCCCAGGACAGGAAGAGATGGGGAGCCATTGTGGAAGATATGCTTATGAAGGTTATAATATATTTATATTAGTACTTTATAATATAAAGTTGTATTGTACCTTCATTATAATATTACACAGTTCCCAATTTATAGTGTGGATATAATGTTTTGTTTCAAAGGGTCTCTGACAAGCCAGGCTTCTATACAAACAGGTTATTGAAACATACATCAGAGGGTGCTATAGCCTAACTTGTGCACATGGACTCACTGCCATTTTTAATTAACTGTTCATTTTGTCAAAACAAGGAGGAGCAATTTGTAAGTTTAAAAAAAATTAACGATAGACCACATTGTCTATTGTAATATACCCATTTTTAGATAGAATAACAAAGAATCTAACAATTCGTGTATTTGCTGGGAAACATTTTAAAGTAGACTTGTGCAAAGGTGAATACCGGTATGTTGTTCAAGAATGTAACTTATTAAAATAGTTTTATGGTCCTCTTACTGTAAGATGTCTTCTAAGAAATGTCTCTGAGCATTCATCATCCTTATTTGATCAGTCAGTATTGTAAAGAGTAGGTTGATGATGTCGTCTAATTCAGCGTTTGCCAAACAAAGCTAACCAACCCACAAAGCAAATTACCTAGCCTACGTTTCAAAATATCCCGCCAGATTTTGTTTATGGTGACAGCTGACTGAAACACGGAAACTAACGAGAACTAGCCGCTGTAATTGGTTTAACCAAAGATTATGGATAAACTGACAAGATACGAATGGGAGTCGTTGTCCACAAAACGGCACGGTGGGGTGTCTAGCGCCCGCCTATAATTTATTTGGATTGGTGGATACATCTCATTATTGTAAACTGTCTGTATTCCATGGAGAGATCCTATCCTACTAGCCTCATGCCATGAATATGCTGCAGACTGTCACGTGTTCTACTTATATCAGTACACTCGTAACAATGTAAAGCATTACCAAACTTATTTTTGATCAAATAAACATCACGTAGAAAATAAGCCATTCATTTTTTGTTGTTGAACAAATTCGAAACTCTCATTGACCTCCATACAACAGCTCCTTGCTTTGTGGACGAAAAGAATATCACTTGCTGGAGGGAGACAGATTTTCCGCCGAGTTGGGCCTCTCCAAAGATGTTTATAACTAACCATTCGTTCTTCCTCCTTCCTCTGATTGGCTACAAATGTTGTGCCAAAGGAGTTTGTGGCGGGTTATTTCAGTTATTCGCGCTTTATCCTCCTCATTTGAAGTCAGCGGCGGTTGCTAGCGTAAAATATTGTATTATTGTACCGCTACATTCTAAGATATATACAGTATTAGTGTTATTCTTATATTTCGCACTTTCTCTGGCAAGAAAACAACCATTGTCAACATGCATGTGATAAAGCGAGGTAGGTCCTTTATGGTAGGAATGATAGCAAGTTACTGTACTTGTCATTTGTCTGTGTCTTGATCTCATACTTCTTCGTACAAGCAAGCTTGAGTATTTTACTGTAGTTAGTATATACTTTCAAATTAACCACGTTGAATGACTTCGCCTAGTTTGGTTGCTAGCTACTGTCAGCTGGTTGGCTAATCTAGCTTTCTGCGTAGCTATAACGCTAACCTAGTAATCTAGTTAGCTAAGGTTAGTTAGCTATAATATAACACATGTAATGTTGTTGGCTAACAGTAGTTAACACATGTCAGTATTAATTGAAAATATTTTTTGAAGACCACGTAGCTAATTTAGTTGCTTAGGTAACTTCACCCACCAATTCAGAAATCGAACTGAACGAGTTAACTAGATCAAGACAGGAATGCTCAGTCTTTGTCAAACTTGGCGCCTAATTGTTAAAAATGTTGGTTAGCTAACCTCTACATAGGTAATTTGGTTGGAAGTGATTTATTATCCCATCAATTAAGTAGTCATATATACAGTAGCTAACTAACATTTTCAAGTATTTCAATTTTGTTACTTTTCCCCAAAACAGCTTTCTGGTTTACAAAACAGGACGTTAGCTGGCTGAACAAACATAAACGCAACATGTAAAGTGTTATAATATAAGGTTCCAGAAAATGTACATATGCACAAAAAAATGTGTTTCTCTCAAATTTTGTGCACACATTTGTTACCATCCCTGTTAATTTTGCAGAAGTGTGCAATTGGCATGCTGACTGCAGGAATGTCCACCAGAGTTGTTGCCAGAGAATTTAATGTTCACTTCTCTACCATAAGCCACCTTCAACGTCGTTTTAAAGGATTTGGCAGTACGTCCAACTGGCCTCACAACCACAGACAATGTGTATGGCGTGTGGGTGAGCGGTTTGCTGGTGTCAACGTTGGTAACAAGGTGCCCCATGGTGGGGTTATGGTATGGGCAGGCATAAGCTACTGACGACAAACACAATTGCATTTTATCAATGGCAATTTGAATGCACAGAGGCACCGTGACGAGATCCTGAGGCCCATTGTCGTGCCTTTCGACGGCACCATCACCATGTTTCAGCATGATAATGCACAGCCCCATGTCGCAAGGATTTGTACACAATCCTTGGAAGTTGAAAGTGACTGTTCTTCCATGGCCTGCATACTCACCAGACATGTCACCTATTGAGCACGTTTGGATGCTCTGGATCGACGCGTACGGCAGCGTGTTCCAGTTCCCGCCGATGTCCAGCAACTTCGCACAGCCATTGAAGATAAGTGGGACAACATTCCACAGATCACAATCAACAGCCCGGTCCACTCTATGCGAAGGAGATATCGCGCTGCTTGAGGCAAATGGTGGTCACACCAGAAACCGACTGGTTTTCTGATCCATGCCCCTACTTTATTTTTTATTTTTAGGTATTTAACCTACAAATGCATATTTGTATTCCCAGTCATGTGAAAGCCATAGATTAAGGCCTAATGAAGTTATTTCAATTGACTGATTTTCCTTATGAACAGTATCCCAGTAAAATCTTTGAAATTGTTGCATGTTGTGTTTTTATATTTTTATTCTGCATAGATACTAGTCACGAGTTTTAAAGCTTTGGGGAAATGTGACTGACATTCACTTCAATGTTCTTTTTCCATGGCACACATTCATGTTATTGAAGTGATTTCTGACTAACACTTCAGTCTTTACATCATTTTCAGATGGGCGCCAAGAGCGTGTCATGTTTGACAAGATCACCTCCCGCATCCAGAAGCTGTGCTATGGACTCAACTCTGACTTTGTCGATCCAGTAAGTTGACATTTTATGTTCAATGTATTTCTATTGTTTGTCAATTGTAGCGTTTTCTGTGTGCATCATAACCCTATACTCTGCCTGTTACACCTTTCAGACCCAGATCACCATGAAGGTCATCCAAGGTCTGTACAATGGGGTCACCACAGTGGAGCTGGACACGCTGGCTGCAGAGATCGCTGCCACACTCACCACCAAACACCCAGACTATGCCATCCTGGCTGCCCGCATCGCAGTCTCCAACCTGCACAAGGAGACCAAGAAGGTTTTCAGCGGTAAGTCTCTCTCGCACTTGCTCTCTCTCAAACTGTAATTCTTCTGACCTTTGTTCTAAAAGTTATGTGTACTGCTCAGTTATCAGACTCTGTCAAAGTAGCATATTTTAAGCCACCACATTCACTGGCTCAGATATCCAACTTGCCAGTGAGCTGACAATCTCACTTTGGTTTTTGAAAAACATGGTGTGTAAAAGTAATGTCTAAGCCATGGGCGTGCCCTGTGTGTATCTCTGCTTATTTCATGGAAGAAGGGAAAAAAGCTCTGACCAGGTACACATTTTTTGTTCACAAATTGACTTTTATTTTTGTCAGGAGGTAAGCAGAGGGGAATATGGTATATAACAGACCCATGCTTGGAAAGTATGTTTAATAATATGCTCATTTAGATATTGACTCAAATTCCCTGCACCATATTGATCAACAATCCTGCCCACCGGCGCAATTGAAATGGAATTGTATTTAATTACCGGCTTCCCACTGACTGTTTTTGTGAAACCCAATACAATTGAAACCAATGCTAGTGTATGTACAGTGCATTCGGGAAGTATTCAGACCCCTTGACTTAAAAAAATAAAAATGTTACAGCCTTGAATTAATACTTTTTCCCCCTTATCGATATACAAATAATACCCTATAATGACAAAGTGAAAGCAGGTTTTTGGAATTTTTTGCTAAATAAACTTAAATACCTTATGTAAATAAGTATTTATAGACACTTTGCTACAGTATGAGACTCGAAATTGAGCTCAGGTGCATCCTGTTTCCATTGATCACCCTTGATGTTTCTCCAACCTGTGGTAAATTCAATTGATTTGACATGATTTGGAAAGGCATACACTTGTCTATATAAGGTCCCGCAGTTGACAGTGCATGTCAGAGCAAAAACCAAGCCATGAGGTCAAAGGGATTGTCTGTAGAGCTCCAAGACATGATTGTGTTGAGGCACATATCTGGGGAAGGGTACCAAAATATTTCTGTCCCGTTGAAGGTTCCTAAAAACACATTGGAATGGAAGAAGTTTGGAACCACCAAGACTCTTGCTAGAGCTGGCCGCCTGGCCAAACTGATCAATCGGGGGAGAAGGGCATTGGTCAGGGAGGTTGTCAAGAACCTGGTGGTCACTCTGACAAAGCTCCAGAGTTCCTCTGTGGAGATGGATGAACCTTCCAGAAGGACAACCATCTCTGCAGCACTCCACCAATCAGGCCTTTATGGTAGTGGCCAGACTGAAGCAACTCTTCAGTCAAAGGCTCGTGATAGCCCGCTTGGAGTTTGCCAAAAGGCATGTAAATGACTCTCAGACCATGAGAAACCAAGATTGAACTCTTTTTCATGAATGCTAAGTGTCACCTCTGGCGGAAACCTGCTACCATCCCTAAGGTGAAGCGTGGTGATGGCAGCATCATGCTGTGGGGATGTTTTTCAGCGACAGTGACTGGGAGACTAGTCAGGATCGAAGGAAAAATGAGCGGTACAAAGAGATCCTTGATGAAAACCTGTTCCAGAGCACTCAGGACCTCAGACTGGGGCAAAGGTTCACCTTCCAATTGGAGGACCACCCTAAGCACATAGCCAAGACAATGCAGGAGTGGCTTTGGGTCAAGTCTCTGAATGTCCTTGAATGGCCCAGCAAGTTCCCGGACTTGAACCTGTTTGAATATCTCTGGAAAGATATGAAAATAACTGTGCAGCGACACTCCCCATCCAACCTGACAGAGCTTGAGAGGATCTGCAGAGAAGAATGGGAGAAACTCCCCAAATACAGGTGTGTCAAGCTTGTAGCGTCGTACTCGGCTGTAATCACTAAAAAAGGTGCTTCAACAATGTACTGGGTTAACGCTCTGAATACTTGTGTAAATGTGATATTTTTTGTAATAAAAAATATATATATTGCGTTTTTTTGTCATTGTGTGTAGATTGAAGGGGGGAAATTATTTCATACATTTTAGAATAAGGCTAATGTAACAAAATTTGGAAAACGCAAGGGGTCTGAATACTTTCCGACTGCACTGTAAATACACCTGCGTTGCTAGAAGCACCTAAGAGTCCCAATGGCTGAAGTCAGGCCTAGTGCTCAAGTTCTGGTCTAAGTGCTCAAGTCTGAGTTTAACAAAGTATACCACATTAATATTTAACAACTTTTTATGTTCTTTAAACATTTGGTGTTTTGGTTAGGCCTACTGCTGTTTTAGTTTTTGCTTGCTTGTTTGCTGGCTCGATGATCATCTGTTGCTAGATTTGCGCCTGTATTGATTTGGCAGAAATCTGTCCTACAACAACTAGTGGCGGGATGATTTTTCATGTGAGCATTTCCTTCTGTTGCACAATGGTCATATTTGCCTGAAATATGCAATAGCATATGAAAAAATCCACATTCTCACACACATATATTTAAATGATTATATATTTTTTTAGCTTTTATTTAACTAGGCAAGTCAGTTAAGAACAAATTCTTATTTTCAATGATGGCCTAGGAACAGTGGGTTAACTGCCATGTTGAGGGGCAGAACGACAGATTTGTACCTTGTCAGCTCTGGGATTTGAACTTGCAACCTTCCGGTTACTAGTCCAACGCTCTAACCACTAGGCGACCCTGCCACACCAATATAATGTTCAATAGATATGTCAAATTTGTACAGGTGTTCTCTAGACTGAATTGGCTATTTCTCCTGTCAGATTGATCAGAGTATTATTTGCAATAATTGTAACAGGCGCCCGGCTACTTTTTTTTGTGATGGCCCACAAATATTTATATATTTTTAATGTTTATTCCAGAGTGTGAACTAAAGGGAGACATGGGAAAGTGGGAGCGTAGAGAGACACTACACATTCAAAGACGGCCTACTTTTCAATACTTATGGGAAGAGACTTTAACTTTTAAACTCAAGAAACAAACAGCTTCATGAAATGTAAAACAATAGTATTAACTAGGCAATGCTAAATAGTAGGCTGGTGCTTACAGGGACGTGAGTTGCTTGCGTAATGTCTAGCCTACGGTTGGTGGCGGAGTGGAGCCTGTCTGCCCACACTCATTGCTTGTGCCACCGAAGTTCACCTTCTGATATGGGCTGCGTGTGCCGGTGTGGCGCATCAGTCCTATTACTAGCTAGAGAACAACCCTCGCTGCTCTGCGTACCCAGTGCTGCTAATATTCTGCTTATCATAGTAGCCTTTCCAGTGCAAATGCAAGTCCGATTCACCAATGGTAGTCAAAAGTCATGAAAATCGGAACTCAAGTCAGTCAGTCCTACTACAGCACTGCAAACTAGTGTATCCGAAAAATCTATTTTTAACCATCTTATTTTCTTTGTCAATGCTGTTGCAGATGTGGTGGAGGATCTATACAACTATGTCAACCCGCTAAACAAACGGCACTCTCCCATGGTCGCCAAGGAAACACTCGACATTGTCCTAGAAAACAAGGACCGCCTCAACTCGGCCATTATCTTTGACCGGGACTTCTCCTATAACTTCTTTGGATTCAAGGTAATTTTTACAGTACATGGTTTATGAGCAATAGCAATTTAAGTCAATTCTGCAATTGTAGGAGAGTAAACAAATTTGTATTTTTCTACATAGACACTTGAGCGGTCCTATTTGCTGAAAATTGATGGGAAAGGTGAGTTGGCTCATAGATACATTCCCTCCCTGTCAGAATTGACTTATTTTCATGACATGAACATATGCTACGTTGGATTAGGGCTCATCACCAGTGACACTTGGTCAAACAGACACATTATCGGAGCAACTTGTGGAAATATGTGGTTCAGATGAGCTCCAGCCGTCATGCTGATCTGTCCTGTTATTGTGTAGTTGCTGAGCGACCACAGCACATGCTCATGAGGGTGGCAGTTGGGATTCATAAGACTGACATTGATGCTGCCATCGAGACTTACAACCTGCTGTCAGAGAAGTGGTTCACCCACGCTTCCCCCACACTCTTCAATGCTGGCACCAATCGCCCACAGCTGTCTAGGTAAGCGCTTACTAACAGCCATCCTACTATAAGCCATTCCTCAGTGTAATGGCTATGATTACTGAATTATAAACTCAGGGGGAAAAAGAACCTTCCCTTTTTCGG
The DNA here is from genome assembly GCF_002021735.2 of Oncorhynchus kisutch. Lineage (NCBI taxonomy): Eukaryota > Metazoa > Chordata > Actinopteri > Salmoniformes > Salmonidae > Oncorhynchus > Oncorhynchus kisutch. The sequence continues at coordinate 30,077,579 of NC_034179.2, forward strand.
GACCCTGTCTTTCAAAGATAATTTGTAAAAATCCAAGTAACTTCACAGATCTTCATTGTAAAGGGTTTAAACACTTTCCCATGCTTGTTCAATGAACCATAAACAATTAATGAACATGCACCAGTGGAATGTCGTTAAGACACTAACAGCTTACAGACGGTAGGCAATTAAGGTCACAGTTATGAAAAGTTAGGACACTAAAGAGGCCTTTCTACTGACTGACAAACACCAAAAGAAAGATGCCCTAGGTCCCTGCTCATCTGCGTGAACATGCCTTAGGCATGCTGCAAGAAGGCATGAGGACTGCAGATGTGGCCAGGGCAATAAATTGTGATGTCCATACTGTGAGACTCCTAACACAGCGCTACAGGGAGACAGGACGGACAGCTCATCGTCCTCGCAGTGGTAGACCACGTGGAACAACATCGGTACATCTGAACATCACACCTGCGGGACAGGTACAGCATGGCAACAACTGCCCAAGTTACACCATGAACTCACAAACCCTCCATCAGTGCTCAGACTGTCCGCAATAGGTTGAGAGCGGCTGGACTGAGGGCTTGATGACCTGTTGTCAGGCAGGTCCTCACCAGACATCACCGGCAACAACATCGCCTATGGGCACAAACCCACCGTTGCTGGACCAGACAGGACTGTCAAAAAGTGCTCTTCACTGACGAGTCGTGGTTTTGTCTCACCAGGGGGGATGGTCAGATTTGTCTTTATCGTCATAGGAATTAGCGTTACACAGAGGCCTGTACTCTGGAGCGGGTTCGATTTGGAGGTGGAGGGTCCGTTGTGGTCTGGGGCAGTGTTTCACAGAATCATCGGACTGAGCTTGTTGTCATTGCAGGCACTCTCAACGCTGTGCATTACAGGGAAGACCTCTTCCCTGATGTGGTACCCTTCCTGCAGGCTCATCCTGACATGACCCTCCAGCATGACAATGCCACCAGCCATACTGCTCGTTCTGTGCATAATTTCCTGCAAGACTGGAATGTCAGTGTTCTGCTATGGCCAGCAAAGAAAGAGCCCGGATCTCAATCCCATTGAGCATGTTTGGGACCTGTTGGATCAGAGGGTGAGGGCTAGGGCCATCCCCCCCAGAAATGTCTGGGAACTTGCAGGTGGCTTGGTGGAAGAGTGGGGCAACATATCACAGCAAGAACGGGCAAATCCAGTGCAGTCAATGAGGAGGAGATGCACTGCAGTGCTTAATGCAGCTGGTGGCAACACCAGATACTGACTGTTTGATTTTTGACCCCCCCCCCCCCCTCCCTCTGTTCAGGGAAACATGTATGTGACTAACAGAAATTGAGTAATGTCTGTGGAACTTGTTCAGTTTGTCACAGTTGTTGAATCTTGTTATGTTCATTCAAATATTTACGCATGTTAAGTTAGCTGAAAGTAAACGAAGTTGACAGTGAGAGGGCGTTTCTTTTTTCTTTTTTTGCTGAGTTTAGAAACTATAGACATTGACCGTTCCAGGTGCAAACCAGAAAAGTGCTTGATGGGTTTTATATGGGTTGTCCTTGTTGATTTTCAGCTGTTTCCTGCTGGCCATGAAGGACGACAGCATCGAGGGCATCTACGACACCCTGAAGCAGTGTGCCCTAATCTCAAAATCAGCAGGGGGCATCGGAGTGGCAGTCAGCTGCATCAGAGCCACGGGCAGCTACATCGCTGGGGTGAGGATCACACGGTCGCGTTTTATAAATAAGACTGGCCCTTGAGGCGTTGCAGTCTGACTGTAAGTGTCGAGCCTGTGTCATGAGGGGCAGAGAGTGATGGCTATGTCTACTCCAACAAACCAGAACAGTGGACGATTGATTGCTCCGACATGGTGGGGGAAGGCGTTTTATAGATAACCAGAAATGCCTTTTCATTGTAACGCTTGGCAAGTCTCTCATTAACTAAGGCTTTTTACATGTTTCTTTTTCAGACAAATGGCAATTCCAATGGGCTTGTTCCCATGCTCCGAGTGTACAACAACACAGCACGCTACGTGGACCAGGGAGGCAACAAGGTGAGAAAGAAATGAGATTTGCTAGAGGTTGTGTTATTGACTCTGGCCACAGGATGACCTCACAGATGTGCATTAGCCTTCTGTGCAGAGATAACCCATCCTCTACACCCAAGGCTGATGGCTCTGAGAACATGCATACTGTCTTTCAGACTCTGTGGCCTGTGTTTACTGTACATTCATCAGACAGTTAACGCCCTCTCTCATTCCCCTCTCCTCAGAGACCTGGTGCGTTTGCCATGTACCTGGAGCCGTGGCACTTTGATGTGTTTGACTTCTTGGACCTGAAGAAGAACACGGGGAAGGAAGAGCAGAGGGCCAGAGATCTGTTCTACGCCATGTGGATCCCTGACCTCTTTATGAAGAGAGTGGAGAGCAACCAGGTATGCAGCAACATCCATGTACAAACTGAATTGTTCAAACGGGATATGGAATTTAGTGATAAAGAAAGGAATATGGAATGTTTTTATTTCTTTCTGATATCTTCAAGATATCAGTAGTCATGGTGTATTGTACCCATAGGACTGGTCCCTGATGTGCCCCAGTGACTGCCCTGGACTGGACGAGTGCTGGGGGGAGGAGTTTGAGAATCTCTATACCAGGTAAGACTGGTATAGAGATACATACCAGTCTCAGCTTTGTGTGCAGTGTCTCACTGGTCCTGTCTTACCCCAGGTATGAGCAAGAGGGTCGTGTGAAGCGGGTGGTAAAGGCCCAACAGGTGTGGCACGCCATCATTGAGTCCCAGACTGAGACGGGCACACCCTACATGCTCTACAAGGACGCCTGCAACAGGAAAAGTAACCATCAGAACCTGGGAACCATCAAGTCCAGTAACCTCTGTACCGAGATTGTAGAGTACACCAGCCATGATGAGGTGAGGGAAACAGATTACCTAAACTTTTGGAACTACTAAGGCTGTGTCTGAAATGGCACAATATTTATTTTCTCACAGACAATTGGCAAGTGCCAATTTTATTCATCGGCTTTTTTAAATGATTATTATCCTCAAAAGCTGGCTATTAACGGCTAATGGAAACCTTTAAAAGCTGGAATCCTTCAGTGAATGTAATGTCATGTAAAGGCACTAGGTGATGTGTGTATGTATATGATAGAGGGTGCGTGTTGTGTATTTTTGGGGGGCAGCATGTTTGCCTACTTGCCAAAAATATGTGGGGAGAAACTCTCCAAATATAGGTGTGCCAAGCTTGTAGCGTCATACCCAAGAAGACTTGAGGCTGTAATCACTGCCAAAGGTGCTTCAACAAAGTACTGAGTAAAGGGTCTGACTACTTATGTAAATGTCATATTTTTATAATTTTGCAAACATTTCTAAAAACCTGCTTTTGTTTTGTCATTATGGGGTATTGTGTGTAGGTTGAGAAATATTTAATCCAATTTAGAATAAAGCAGTAACATAACAATGTGGAAAATGTCATGGTCAGAATACTTTCCGAATGCACTGTAGATTTTATGTAATTGATTTTGCTCTAGTACACCGAAGAAAATTATGCGAGTACTCAGTCAAAAATTCAAATGCCCATCCCTACTATCTATCACCCAAGGCTGCTTTCTGAGAATATCCATACTTAATCCCAAAACATTTTGAATGACGTCCTTCGATGTCTATATTGTTGAAAATAAATGTTGATCACACAAAACAGCTGTTTTTAAAGTGTGATGCTAATCTATCTGGCTCCTGTTTCCCAATCTCAGGTGGCAGTGTGTAACCTGGCGTCAATCGCCCTCAACATGTACGTCACCCCAGAGAAAACATTTGACTTCAACAAGCTGGCCTATGTCACCAAGGTCATCGTTAGGAACCTCAACAAGATCATCGAGATCAACTACTACCCTGTGATCGAGGTACGGTCTATAATTAAATGTAGTAGTACTAATAATGATCAGCAAGACAGATGATTCTACAAGTTATGTCTTCATGTTAACCTGTAACTGATTTCCAATGCCGGTTCTTTCTAACTAGGCTGAGAACTCCAACAAGCGCCACAGGCCCATTGGTATTGGTGTCCAGGGTCTGGCTGATGCCTTCATTCTGATGCGTTTCCCCTTTGAGAGTGCTGAGGCCCAGAAGCTCAACACTCAGATATTTGAGACCATCTACTACGCTTCTCTGGAGTCCAGCTGTGAGCTGGCTGCTGAGCTTGGTGCCTACCAAACCTACCCAGGCTCCCCTGTCAGCAAAGGAGTGAGTACCACCACACTAAAACCTAACTGGGATGTTAGATAGTGTGTGTAGGATTTCTGGTTTTGGCTAACTTGTTAATTTCAGGCCTTTCTGGTTGGTGTCTTGGGCTTAAACTGTTATAATTTTTCCTTAGATCCTTCAGTATGACATGTGGGACAAAACCCCAACTGACCTGTGGGACTGGAAACTTCTCAAGGAAAAGATTGCCAAGTAAGTTGTCAACCTTGTCCTCCATTTTACCAATGCAACTACAGTTCGTCTCAACACATACATTACCAACCAAGCCCTCCATGTGGACTTATATGTCCTAGCCTTTGTCTCATCACCACTTCACTTACCCCCCCCCCCCCCCTTCTCCAGGCATGGTGTCAGGAACAGTTTGCTGCTGGCCCCTATGCCCACCGCCTCCACAGCCCAGATCCTGGGCAACAATGAGTCCATCGAGCCCTACACCAGTAACATTTACACCCGCAGAGTCCTCTCTGGGGAGTTCCAGGTCAGTATCACCCTCTGGGGGTTCCACAGACACTTAGACCTCTGCTGACATACACAGCATACTCAAACACTTTAAGGCTTTGAGTAGGGGGGTGTGTGTGAGCGCTAATGTTTTGGTTTTGTGTCACCTGCAGATTGTGAACCCCCACCTGTTGAAGGACCTAACAGAGCGAGGGCTGTGGAACGAGGAGATGAAAAACCAGCTGATTGGTCAGAACGGATCCATCCAGGTGAGAACCCAGACCCATCACATTACAGCTCTAATCAATGAAGAGCAATTGGAGTGCAATTATGCCCTATTGACTGTTATGTTATGTCATGTGTGACTTTTTGTTAGATTTGAAGTGTTATCCTTTTCAGTAGTCATTGTTCTAATTACATTGTTACTTGTCTTTAGGGCATTGCTGAGATCCCAGATGACCTGAAGGAGCTGTATAAGACTGTGTGGGAGATCTCCCAGAAGACTATTCTGAAGATGGCTGCTGACCGCGGTGCCTTCATAGACCAGAGCCAGTCCCTCAACATCCACATCGCTGAGCCCAACTACGGCAAGCTCACCAGCATGCACTTCTACGGCTGGAAGCAGGTGAGTCTGCTTGACTATTGAAATCTATAGAACACTACATGGTCCCAGCCCAGGGCTATCCTCAACCCTGGGCTAAAATGGCTGCTCGAGGCGTTGCAGTCCGACTAAGTGTCGAGCCTGTGTCATGAGTGACAGGCCGACATCTACGCCGAGGACCCTGGACAGCTGACACTTGGGGTGATTGATAGCACTTTTAAGGGGGGGGGGGGGTCAAAGCAGTGCTAAATATAAACCGAACGCTGCTGTTCTTTTCTCAGGGTCTGAAGACAGGCATGTACTACCTGAGGACCAAGCCTGCAGCCAACCCCATCCAGTTCACCTTGAACAAGGAGAAGCTGAAAGAGTCTCTGTCGGTTAAGAACGAGGAGGAGATCAAGGAGCTCAACAGAGCCGCTATGGTGTGTTCCCTGGAGAACCGTGATGACTGCCTGATGTGTGGCTCTTAGACCGGCCCCTAACTCCTTCTCCTATCCTCACTTTTAGTTAATTAACTATTGCGGTGGACCACTGAACTCCTCAATATCATTGAACCCCAGTCTGATTGTCTTTAGGCCAGTTAATGGCATAGTTATCTGCCCTGATGTCAGATCATAGGCTCACGCTTGGGGTTTATAGATCAGGCTATTATGGTTGTTTTGTGGGCATGCTACTGTAGCCTAAGTAGTGCTGTACATGGTGCGCTTTTGTCTGCCTTATCACAGATTATTAACTGTAGGCAGTTTTCTATTTATCACTCTTGGGTACACTGTCTGCTTGATTTGTATAGAAAGTGTGACCTCCATTGTTAGTATGTAAATCTAAGGATTTCATCATTTGAATTTCATTCAAGAAGTTAAGTTCAATGGTGTATTATTTGTATTGGGTGCTTTGTAATTAAGTTTTGACATTCATGCAATGTCCTGTGGTACTTATGGTAAGGTATACAGTACTTCAGTGACCATTTTAGCATGTAAATGTTGGTGGGGCAAAAAAAACTACATAACACTAAACTATACATTTAATTGAACTATAACTGTGCCCACAAACTGTTAGGGCCTATATAAAGCTTCCCTAACAGCAGTCCCAACATCTTACCACTACTTCACCTAGCTATCAGCGGAGCCTTGTTTGGCAGCGAAACAGTTCATTCAGGCACAGTTACTGACCTTTAAAAAAAATTTAAGCGTTTTTTAAAAACATAGCTGACTTGCTTAAACAAATGTGGGTTCTACTGACAATTGAGATGTACAAACTATGGCATAAGGGGACAACGAGCGGATAAGAGGCAATCCATAATTCCGATTAAGACAATGAACAAGCTAGGATGGACGTAGTCAATCTATTTGCTCAGCACTTTTGACATTTTCAGCGACAGAACTCAAAACATGGGCCCTTAGTGTTCTCCCTGTGCACCAAGTCAACCGTAGGATAAATAAAGGGGACATATAAGTAGACCATGAAAGCTCTTACAATATTTGATTACATTACTCTAAAACAGGCTATAGGCTACATGTGCATCACCAAGTCTGAACTGTAGCCTATGTTATGAGGTGAAAAAGGACCAAATTATTAGGGTGAGAAACATGGGCTACTAACAGCTTATTACACAACATACTGTAGCTAAGTAATATTATATCCCTGACATTACATTTATGCAGCGGTATACATTTTTGGACTCACCTTATTGTAATGTGCTCACTTAAACAGGAAAGTGGCGTGGCTGTCCTTCGTGGGCAAATTGTGTCAAACTGTGTCATAAGTCTGGCATTCTCTGGATTTTTGGTGCTTTCAAAACAACTGGGAACTCGGAATAAAACAAGGTCGAATCATGACGTTCGTGATCTTCAGATCTGAGATTTTACAGTTCCGAGTTTCCAGTTTTGAAAGCGGCAGAAGTCATGATGGAATGACAGCATGGCCAATGTTGAATGTTTATCCTTATTAAGATTGGAAAAGAGACCCATAAACCCAAACTTGCACCACACATCCACTCCACTGAATAGCATGTTAGTGATTGCTCTGCAATGCTTGCAGTTGGCAATGATTCCTTCCAAACCACTCATTGTTGAATTTGCAATTTCTAACTTGTGTAATGTTTATGGCCGATGAGCACTGATACGTTTTAGCTATAATTTCTCTTCATATGACAAGGATTGAAAAGGATTTGCCAGTAGATTGTCGACTTGATTCAAGATGACTGCTAGCTTGCTAGTTAAGATTTTCAAAGTATGATGTTGACATGATCAGTCCAATCAAACCTACTGTAGATATGTAATTTTATCTGTGGCCAATGACCTTGAGCCTTCTTGGATGGGCACTTCTAATGTAACTCTATGGTAGCACCCAAGGGGCTTGCTTGAATATTCGAGCTCTCCCTGTAGATTTTGCAGTGACGTAGTGTCCCCATGAGTGACAGAACACTGAGCCAATCACGGCGCAACTAGAGAACATTACCAACCCCTACGCTCTGTATTTTCCTCTGGCTGCCCCACCACCACAGAAAGCACTGCGGTAGGCTGAAACACCTACATTTTGTAGCTGCCTTACTCAAGAAAGCAAAAAAGAGACCATGTTTGTATGCAGCTTTATTAACTCAATATTTTGTATTTATTTATTGCAAACTGATATGTGACATGTATTAATGCCAAAATAACATGCAAAACAGGTAACATGAAAATAAAATGAATTTTAATGATTATTTATTACTTTAGCTAAACCGGTAGGGCTCTGCCCTGAATGACGGGTCGCAACTGCAGTAGTTTAACAATACCAGTACATGGGCACAAGGTACTTGGTAGGCATTGCATTAGGAAGATGGGGCTTCTTTCACTCTGGATCTTCTAATCCTAAATCCAGAAGTGCTATAGTGAGTGTTAGGCCCAATCCGAAATGGACACCTATGTACTTGTGGAGATCTGGGAATGTTATTGATATTAGAAATGTCGTGGAAAAGTTCTTACACCGGGATACTCAAAGTCAATCGTAAATTAATAATTATCAGCGTGCTGCTGAACTCAATGCACCATAGTACACGTCTGTCAGAAGCTCTTCCTGGGTAGACCCAGCAGTTGTCTTCTATACGGCTATAAACAGACAAGTTATATTTGCGTGTGATGGGTTTGGATTTTAAATATTATTAATCATTAGTTATGTTAGATACATGAGCAGTGCCATAGGGTTTACACCAGAAGTTAATGTGCAATTAAGCTTGGAATGTGCTGAGTGCAGGGGGAAAAGTCACAGCACTGATAAAGGGAGAGACCTGTGGATGAGTGAGGAAGGGGGTAGAGGTCAGGTCACCGTAAGGGAGAAGGAACAGTTTATTGCCTGTATAACCATTTCCTGCCTAGTAATAAAGATGTAATGTTTAAAGAGGAAGATACCACTCAAATTGGGGTGTATGTCTTTGTTCAGCTGTTCGATCCTTTGGGGTGAATAAACTTGGTTTAAGCTTTCATAGTGTCTGTAGAGTTCTTACTCTGATATTTAGAGCCTAACACATGATTTAGCATAATTAATTCATCATTACTGTTTTGTTTCATTCATGCGACCAACCAATACTGTTTCATAACGTGAGTTTGTTCTCAAAACAAGGTCTGGGCATACTGCCAAATTGCAGCTACTGATAAGAGGAGTTGTTCAGTCAACCACTTGCATGAACACAGAAATTGGTTTATAGAACAGCACTTAAATAGAACACAGAAATTAGTTATAAGAAGAGCACAAATTTCCATGACAGAAATATGGTGAAACTTCCACTTAGAATATCAGAGGGCAAGTTGGAGCTATTACTATATTGCTTACACTCGTCAAAATCCTCTGATCTTCACAAGTGGTAAGGGATCCATTTGGGATTGGGCATTCATTTCTATGACAAACCCCTAACAAAGGTATTCAAATAACTTTATCAAGCACATGTATTTTTTTAATTTTTAAATGCAGTTTAAAGTGCTTAGCAAAAGTAAAAAGTGAAACCATTTCTAGACAAATATTAAATTAAGGAAAAATATACAACTGGACCTTAGAGACCAATGCAGCAATAAAGATAAACATGGATTAAGTAGATAATAGCTAAAACAACAAAGCAACCTGGGTAAAAGCCCAGAATTGTGTGAGACATTCTACAAGTGAGACTCAACATAATGTACAGATGGCATCTCCTAGAAATGTATTGTAAGATGTCCTATTGGTTGGAAGTTATGTATACATCCGCATATGAAGGCCTACAATCATTCAATACATAGTAGTGCAAGTGCTGATCAAATCTAGGGAGGGTCTAGATGTTTAGCTAGAGCTCCGTGATGGGAACAGTGGGATGATATCAGCCCGTCCCTGATGCTACATCAGCCTACTGTGCCACTGGGAGCTAAAGGCCAGGTTTTTTTCCACAGTGGAGGAACTCCGGTGTGTGAAGCCTGGGAACAGGAGGGAATGTGATGCTCCAGGTGATGAATTAATGAGCTGCTGCGGCAACCTCTGGGGAGAGGAAGGTGTTCTGCAAGCTGAGACCTGCGCAAGGCAACATAAAGATACAAACAGACTAACACAGCCTGATGAGGGGGCAAGGGGGACTGAGAAAAGATTAATCATCTTTACCAACAAGGAAGAGACTGTCAGAGCTGTATACAGTGCATTTGGAAAAATTTCAGACCCCTTGACCTTTTCCACATTTTGTTTCGTTCCAGCCTTATTCTAAAATTGATTAAATCCTTTCCCCCTCAAACTACACACAAAACCTCAAAAGTGTTTTTTAGAAATTTAAAAAAATAACTGAAATATCACATTCACATAAGTATTCCGACCCTTTACTCAGTACTCAGCACCTTTGGCAGCCATTACAGCCTCGAGTATTCTCGCATATGAAATTACAAGCTTGGCACACCTGTATTTGGGGAGTTCTCCCATTCTTCTCTGCGGATCCTCTCAAACTCTGTTAGGTTGTAAGGGGAGCAGTGCTGCACAGCTATGTTCATGTCTCCCCAGAGATGTTTGATCGGGTTCAAGTCCGGGCTTTGTCTGGGACACTCAAGGACATTGAACGACTTTTCCTGAAGCCACTCCTGGTGTTGTCTTGGCTGTGTGCTTAAGGTCATTGTCCTGTTGGAAGGTGAACATTTGTCCCAGTCTGAGGTCCTGAGCGGTCTGGAGCAGGTTTTCATCACGGATCTCTCTGTACTTTGCTCCGTTCATCTTTCCCTCGATCCTGACTTACTTACTGACTTTATTGTCCTCGTGTGGAAATTTTGTTGCAGTGTCATGTACACATTTAAAGTAGCATTTAAATACAAAACAAAAATGACAATACAACTTACTGACTAGTCTTCTAGTCCCTGCCACTGAAAACATCCCCACAGCATGATGCTGCCACCACCATGCTTCACCATAGGGATGGTGCGAGGTTTCCTCCAGATGTGATGGCTTGCAGTCTGGCCACTCTACCATAAAGGCCTGATTGGTGGAGTGCTGCAGAGATGGTTGTCTTTCTGGAATATTCTGCCATCTCCACAGAGGACCTCCCTGACCAAGGCCATTCTCCCCCGATTGCTCAGTTTGGCCAGGCGGCTAGCTATAGGTAGAGTTGGTGTTTCCAACCTTCTTCCATTTAAGGATGATGGAGGCAATTGTGTTCTTGGGGACATTCAATGCTGCAGACATTTTTTGGTACCCTTCCCCAGATCTGTGCCTCGACCCAATCCTGTCTCGGGCGCTCTATGGTTAATTCCTTCGACCTCACGGCTTGGTTTTTGATCTGACATGCAATGTCAACTGGGATCTTACAAAGACAGATGTATGCCTTTCCAAATGATGTCCAATCAATCGAATTTACCAGGTGGATTCCAATCAAGTTGAAGAAACATCTCAAGAATGATCAATGGAAACAGGATGCACCTGAGCTCAATTTCGAGTCTCATAGCAAAAGGTCTGAATACTTATGTAAATAAGGTATTTCTGTTTTTTATTTTTAATGCATTTGCAAAAATGTCTAAAAACCTATTATGGTGTATTGTGTGTAGATAACGTAACAATGTGGATAAAGTCAAGGGGTCTGAATACTTTCCAAATGCACTGTAGCCAGTCTTCCTGAAATAATTGACTTTTTACTTTATAATGAACACACAAGGACACAATGTATATTTTGGGTATTTTAATATTGGTTTGAAAAGTTGTATTTAAAGTGAGATAGCTTTTGATAATATATACTGAACAAAAATCTAAACGCAACATGCAACTATTTCAAAGATTTTACTGAGTTACAGTTCATATAAGGAAATCAGTCAAATGAAATAAATTAATTATACCCTAATCTATGGATTTCACATGACTGGGCTGGGCGCAGCCATGGGTGGGCCTGGAAGGGCATAAGCCCACCCACTTGGGAGCAAGGCACAGCCAATCAGAATGCATTTCCCCCCTCAAAAGGGCTTTATTACAGACAGAAATACTCCTCAGTTTCATCAGTTGTCCGGGTGGCTGGTCTCAGGTGAAGAAGCCAGATGTGGAGGTCCTGAGCTGGCGTGGTTACAAGTGGTCTGCGATTGTGAGGCAGGTTGGATGTACAGCCAAATTCTCTAAAACAACGTTGGAGGCGGTTTATGGTAAAGAAATGAACATTCAATACTTTACATGTTGCGTTTATATTTTTGTTCAGTATACACACCTTCGAATGGTTTGTACCTCCTTTTACAGCAAAATGTTCCTATGCTACCAACTGCAAGTGTATATTGCTGCGTTGATGTAAAGCATCTCCGGTGGTCAACCAATTACTGTACTATGGATTTGACTGAAACAATGCTAACTGGCTGACACCTCTAATCTGGAGATGATGCACTCAGATATGAGACGGGTCTCATTGGTCCTCCATTGATGGACCCCTCCCCTTCTTGTGAGCCGAAGCCAGTGTCCTGTGAGCTGCTGCTGCCGGTCGGGGAAGGAACCACCTTCTCCCCCAGGATATTCACCCCAGCCCTGGCAGTATTCTCCACCACCACCATGCCAGCCTTGGCAGCCTTCCTCTCAGTCACATTCTCCTCGACTGCCCTCCCCTCCCCCTTATTCCACCTCTCTGCCACGTTGATCTTCCCCACCACTCTTTTCTCCTTTAGTTCCATTGCTTTGACCTTCCTCTCTACCTCTTTCACATCTTCCAATCCCATGTCTACTTTACCTTCATTCCCACATCCTCCCATTTCATTAACTGTTTTGTCACCTACCTTTTTCCCTTTGTCTTTCACTTCCATCCTTACTTCTGCCTTACTGGCCTCTCCCTCCACCCTTTTCTCCACCATCTCATTGGTGCGTGCCTTATTTATCCCCTTCTCCCCCTTCCCGTCACTGTTGCCTCTCCTTTCCATCTCGTGCTCTGTCTCCTTTACCATTTCTTCCACTCTTACCTCTCCCTTTCCTCCATTTTCCATGTTCTGCTCTGACTCCTTCACTACCTCCTCCACCCTTCTCTCTCCCAACCTTCCATCAACTCTCCCCTCCTCCATCTTCACAACATCCATGTCTCCTACCTGTTTCGTCCCCTCTGCTCCATCTAGCCCCACATCCACCTTTACTTCCTGTTTGACCACCATCCCTCCATCCTTTGCCTCCTCTTCCATCTCCACTTTTTTGTCTAGTCCCATTGCTGTCCTTCCATCCTTTCCTATCTCCACCTTTCTGTCGTGTTCCACCTCCATCCCTTTGTCATCTAGCATCACCACTGCTCCAGCCTTCTCTTCCGCTACTTTTCCCTGTTGTCCCACCTCCACAGTCACCCGTAGAGGTGCGTGTTTGTTGTCCAGCCTGTTGTCGAACCCCCTGAAGTTGTTCTTGGCTCCCATGATGTATTTCCCCAGGATGGAGGAGCCATCAGTGTTGGGGATGTCTCCTGCAGCCTGGCCAGAGTCCACCAGAACCTGCATGATGGCCTTCATCTCAGCATGCAGCCTGCCCACCACTTTGTTTAGCTCTGTGATCCGATTACCCACATCTGAGGAGGTAAGAACAGACCAAACCAATGACACTGAATGCACCACAATGCTATTTACATACATACAGTACTAAACAGAGTATGCGTGTGTGAGGCCAAGTCAGTACTTCCTCTCTGTTTAACTGACCTTTAACACATAAACATGTCTTAACTGAAGACTTGAAGGCCCTAAGGCTGGGTCAGGAAACATGATGTGTTACCTTTTCTCTTGGTCTCCTCAAACTTCCGACGTTCAGACTCAATGTAGCGCTGCACCAGAGCCCGTATCACCTGCTGGCGATAAGGTATCTGGTTCTCCCCCGACCCTCCACCATCCACCTCCTTCCCGTTCGACTGGACAACGAAGGGAACAGACACATTCTCATTGGTCTGCATTCTGTATGTCAAGGCCATGTCAAATGAGCTGAGGTGGAGTTCTTACCATGGAGGTTATGGGGGGATAGTCTGGTGTCGAGTTCAAAGTACAACAGCAGCAGATCTGACGAAAAATACCCCTGGGATAAACATGAAAACAGGAAATATGAGACGAAACTGACCTTTGAGATAGAGGTTGTTCTATTGTAGGTAGAGGAAGTTGGCTGTATAACAGTATAACCTACCGTAGGGCTCTCCAACCCTGTTCCTGGAGAGCAACCGTTCTGTAAGTTTTCACTCCAACCCTAATCTAGCACACCTGATTCTAATAATTATCTGGTTGATAAGCTGAACCAGGTTAGTTATAACTGGGGTTAGAGCGAACACTTACAGAAGGGTAGCTCTCTAGGAACTGGGTTGGAGACCCCTGACCTACCGTATGAGGTAGAAAAAGGCCTTAGGTGAGGGGATGATGTTGAAGGGGACGGGCATAGTGAGACCTTCTCGGAAGTAACTCAGATAGAGCTTGGATCGGGCAAATTTCCACTCAACGTCAGCATCATCCTGAGAGAGGACAGGTACAGAAATCAGCAGTCAGTGCACATTCTAGAATCCCTTCTAAACTTTACTGTGTAATCATAAAGGTCTAGAGTTTGAGCTTTGAAACAGTTTTATCTGCTACAGTGGAATGCAGTTTCTTCCATTCAAAGGCATCTGTCCTGCCCTTGAGGTGGACCAACTGAGAGCCAAGTTTCCTGAGTGAAATCTTTCTCACCTCAATCTTCTGGAAGGAGTTGGTGATCATTGCAATGAGCATGTTGAGTAGCACGATCACAATCACCAGGGTGAAGATGCCGTAAAGGATTCTGCCCACAAACTCTGCAACCACAAACTCAGGCATGTCCACATAGTCCTGGTTGGCCACCCCAAACATGGTCCAGAACAGGAAACGAAAGGTCTCGTTAAACCTAAGGAATGGAGTTAGGGTCGGGAGGTTTATGATTGTCATAATGATTTAATGAGATAATTATGGAGCTATGTAGTTAAGTATAGTTTACTTTAAAATATGATTTACCTTCCAAGATATGGTTGGGTGACATAAGGAACATAGATGTTATTGATACCACAGAGGAAAGCAGTTCCAATAATCATCAATATGAACATGAACCTAGGGATAGAAAAGAGACTCGTATCTATCAACCAACCAATATTGGTTCATTTTGTGAGGAAAACAGCACAATCACATACAGACAGTACCTCACAGTATATATTGCACAACATCTCAGTGGACAGCATAGCCTGAGCATTTCATCCTACCTCATCATGTCATCGATCATCTTCCCTATGGAGATCTGGAGTGTACCCAGGGACTCCTGTGCAGGCAGGATGTAGGCCAAGCGGGTGAAGCTCAGCATACTGGTCACTGCAAACAGTACCTCAGCTATGAGCTGGGGGTCCTCCTGATGCCAGTCCTGGCGCACTACAGGGCAGTGGCAAAGAATATTAGCCAGTTTACCCCAGGAAACATGAACATGTATTGCAGGATTGGGGTCAATTCCATTTCAATTCAGTCAATTCTGGAACAGGAAATAAACTGAAATTCCTGTTTACTTCCTGAATTTAAATGGAATGGACCCCCATCCTGGTAAAACGCCAACTTCAAATCTAACACCATGATAATGACCCAAATCCATGTCTCTGGTTGAATAAAGCCTCCTTCTCTCACCAGTCTGGGTGAAGTAGGCACACTCCTCAGTCCCGTCAGGGGCCTGGCACAGGAAGTGACCTTTGAGCATGATGAGGACACGCAGAGTGAAGGAGGCCAAGTACATGCTGAGCACCATCATGTCCATGCAGTTCCACCAGTCCAGGAAGTAGCTCCGCAGACCTTCAATCCACACCTCCTTACATTCATACCAGAAGAACCCTGTAGATGATAGACAGTACAATATGGAGGACTTGTCACTTGACTGATAACTGCTGTATGCCCAATTGTCAATTTCCCCATTCGACCATAAAGGAAAAACTGTGTAAATATTGGTATTTCAATATTCATAGTAATAACAGAGTCTGTGTTAAGGGAGAAATAGCTAACCCACCGACCACCCACACCATGTGGAATGAGCTGTGCAGAATATTCTGCTGACGCGAAGCAAACTGATCTCTGTACAACTCCATGGTGATGGACTCTCCCAACAATGTGATGAGGAACCACATGTAGGAGGCAGAGTGAAGAAGGAACTTGATCACCGGAATCTTCAGTATCTTTCCCACCTGAGAGAAACACAGTAGAGTACATACAAAGCTAAATCAAATACATGAGAAAATGTACCCATACATCTGCAGGCCCAAGACAGACCCACACAGAGTCACACAAGGCCCATACAACATCACTACCTTTACAGAACTTGAGGCCATCTGACCTTGGACTTGGGTGCAATCCAGTAGACGAGGCAGAGGAGGGGCATGGTGAAGAAGATCCCCACAGACACCAGCAGCTTCCAGGCCGTCTTGCTGCCTCTCCAGCCAGACAGGTTCCCACACCAAATAGAGGACAGCACCTGCTGGCAGATAGGGTGGGCTACAAACTAGAAAGAGAGAAATTCACAAACAGGACATATGGAGAGGAATGCACCTTTCATCTCACTGAACATGTTCAGCAACCCAAATAACGGCACTCAGAATCTAGGTCTATGTACAGTATAAATACCCAGGGATGGTCTTGTCTACTAGCTCCGTATATTACTGTGGCTCTACCTGTTTCTGGTTGCGGTTGACGGCAAGCCTCAGGCGGGTCAGGTTGGGGATGCCCTCCTCGAAGGCCTGCTGGTCAAGGGCGTCCTGGCTTTCATCTCCACAGCTGTTCAGGATGGTGGTGACCTCACTCTGGTTACGGCACATCCCCAGCAGCTCCACCGCAAACTCCTGGCACAGCTCCTCCAGACCCAAGTACTGAGGCTGGGGGAGAGAGAGAACACAAACAATCACGCAGATAAACAATCTAATAGCACTTCACATTACAGCACCGAATAAAATGGTAATGGTATGGTAACAAGTTCTAGTTACTCACAATGAAAACATTTATTTCCCAGGATAGTTATATTCATGTTCACGGGTCATCTCAGTGAACCCAGAACTACATTTGTGCGTCCTTTATGTTTACGTAGTCTGTCCGCGTGAGATTTGTTCCAGGGTAATACACCACATACTTTGTGCAGAGGGACTATATGGGCATAAGTACAAACAGGATCTAACCTTGAACTCGGGTTCCTTCTTGGAGAGTTTGCGTAGCTCCCTGCTGAGGCCGAAGGCACTGAGCATGGCGTCCTCTGAGGTGATGGACAGGTAGGCCCGGCTGGCAATGCCACGGTAGGTGTTGATGCGAGACAGGGAGAACTTCAGCAGGTCATACTGTCGCCCGTTCCTACACTCTAGACAGGCACAGGAGATCTTGTGTGGCCGTGGGATGATGTGGCCCTTCTGGGTCAGCATGGTGACAATCTCATACAGGTCCTTCTGACAGGCCAGGGTCAGCGGGGTCACGCCTGGGGCGAACTGCGAGTCGTCGATAGAGTGGTCGAAGATGGCCAGGGAGAAGGATCGCACATCCATCTTGTTGCCCTTCTCCTGGTCCAGGCGGTCGAGGAGCCTTTTCACCACGCGGGGCTGGTTGGTGTCCACGGCAACAAGCAGAGCTTCATGGATCTGGCGAAAGTCAAACTTGATGCCCTGGAGGAGGGCGTGCATGGTGTCCTCGTTGCCCAGGCGGATGGACAGGTTCAGGGCCTCTCTCCACAGCCGGTCCTCGGAGTCGTCCAGCTGGCGGATGATACCGTCACCAGTATTCAGCAGGCCACACACCATCACTATGTTCCCCTCCTGGATGGCACTGATCAGCTCCAGAGGGAAGCGCATCTTCTTGTTCACTATCTCCCGCCATTGCTCCGGCTAAAACCACAAGGAGAGGAGCTTATTGCTTTAATGTCTCCAAATCTAAATGACATTAATCCAAACTAGAATCCTTAGTTGCTACATCAATTTTTTTTATGTATAAATTTATGATATATACCCATTGATTCTGGAAGAAAATGACTTATAACTGCCTCATGAGCTTAGTTCTACTATCGTACCCCATCAGAACCCTAAATATGAGCTTGTTTTACTCCTGTTTGTAAACAACGTAAATGTAAACAATCACTGTATATCTTCAAAACATAGTAAAAACTATACATTTGATATCATGGGTAATCAGTCCTTACGTGCATAGCTCCGTCTATACATTTGATATCATGGGTAATCAGTCCTTAAGTGCATAGCTCCGTCTATACATTTGATATCATGGGTAATCAGTCCTTAAGTGCATAGCTCCGTCTATACATTTGATATCATGGGTAATCAGTCCTTACGTGCATAGCTCCGTCTATACATTTGATATCATGGGTAGTCAGTCCTTACGTGCATAGCTCCGTCTATACATTTGATATCATGGGTAATCAGTCCTTAAGTGCATAGCTCCGTCTATACATTTGATATCATGGGTAATCAGTCCGTGCATAGCTCTGTCTATACATTTGATATCATGGGTAATCAGTCCTTACGTGCATAGCTCCGTCTATACATTTGGGGGTGGTTACATTTCTCCATCCAAATCCCTTAACTTTTTTGCTAAACAGGGGTGTGGAAAATGCTTTGTTATTGATTCCAATTAAAGATTCTAGCTTTAATTAATGCAAATGTTTATTATACAATAGGACACAAATCACTAATAATTTGTCTGCCCTGGGTAGCCTAAACAAGAACATTGACATTCATAAATGGGATTACCAAGCAGGTATTATACAGTAGGACAATTGCATTATAATGCAATTAATAATTTAGCTCCTTGGATGTGAAAAAAAAATCACTTTACAAATTAAATGAATTATTATCTGAGCATTTAACAGGAATACATACTATGAGAACATAAGTAGAAAACATGTCATATTATTTTGAGGCCCATCCCTAGATAGAATGGAAAGATATCGCCAAGACCATCAGTGATAATGGTTTCTATTCTAGTACATCTGATCATATTCATTCCCAATGCCCTTTTCTTTCATTATTTGCATACAACAAATATTTGCATATTTTTAATCGTTTGTAGAGCACTTTGGGTTGCAACGTGCAAATAATGTAAGAAAGGAGCTTTACAATTGAAGTTTATTAGAGTATTATAAGCAGACAAATTCTATTACATAATTGTTTTTATTATGTTAGAATACAGACACATTTCAAATCGATTTCTTAACATCATCTTTCTTTTCTATGAAAAGTTTTTCAAATACACTCACTGTGAGGTTTTCCATGTTTCTTCAGGAAAATTGACCAATAATGGAGTAATTGTCCCTAGTGTGAAGATGACCTCACATTATTGGTGGAAATCCAAGCTCCCCGGTTATTCTTGAGGCTGAGAAGAGTAGACGAGAACGGCAGTGGGCTCCGCTGACTGCTGTTTTGGGCTCCGTCAGTGTGCAGAAAATGGATCACTGTGGTCATGTGCTCTCGGCTGACTACACAGAGCTAGGTTAGAATGACTCCCCACAAACCAAATAACACATCTCTACTACCCTGGGACAGGACCAATTAAAAAGCAACCATTTCAGTGTGTTTCATGCCTGGCTAGGCCCAAACCAGGCAGTGGCCCTTGCCTTCCTTACCAAGCCTCTATTAAAATGAACACTGCAATGCTCCCCAGTGGAAACGCTGCAGGTGAGATGGCTGTTAACTAACAGGTAGCAGCAGTCATTAAAGTTCCCCGTGGGACAAGTTCAGAGTGGTGAAAAAAAACAAGGAGCCGCCAACAAGACAAGATAAATCAATGAATTGAATTGATTATTCAGATTATGATTGATTACTTCCGAAAGAAATGTACTGAACACAGTCTATTGTTGTTGTTTATACTATACAATATGTAATAGATAATCATTAGCAGACATATGTAAACAGTACAAGAAAGAACAAACTGAGCCTTCAATGAGCTCAGGAGAGAACCAAACACTCAGAGCAGAGTGGGGAATAAAGGGAGGCAGAGAGAGATTATTTTCAACGAGTATATATCTACAGAACTAGTCAGTAAAATACAAATGTACATGCAGTATATTAAAAACAATAGCATATCCACGTTTGCAGCACTGTCCACTAGATAAAAGCAGAAACATGTAAATATTCAATGCAGTCATTCCTAGTCCACCCATTTGACATTGGAGTCCACGTGGTCTCCATCTGGTGGTAGGACAGAGGGAACCTGAAGGAGCAGAAAGGGCAGTAGTGTTGTCATGATACCAACATTTTTACAAACGATACCAAGTAGTATCGCAAATACCACAGTGAAAGAAAAAAAAATTGGCCTAGCATCCTGTTCGCCCCGTCCCCCGGCCGCTTGTTCACATTTTCTAAACGTTCTCAAAAAACCTGCTCACTGAAATGTACACTTCTACTCAATACAACACATTGAATTTAACTTCACACTGTTCAGTATATAATAGGATACTGCATAGAATGGGTGATTTGCTTATTTGTGCAAAGACCTACCTGTGATTTGGCTGGAGGAATGGGAGGAAGGAATATACAAGCATGTCATTGTGTCAGTAAGGGGAAAACACTGAATTAAAGCTTTACGCTTCAGTTAACACAGACACACTCCCTCTGTCTACCTCACTTTCATAAACACACACACCTCTCTCTCGTTAGGCACCATTCAGAATTGAAGGAGCGCAATAAATAAATCAAGTTTTAATATAGTTTAGGCTTATATTAGACCTATATGAATCCTACCTTTGAAACACATCTCTTGAGTAGCAAACACTTTGTCTTTCTTCCTGTGCCAATCAAATTTGCCAAAACCTACTGTCAAGTTACCAAGTTGTTAGATAGCTAGGTAACATGACTTAACAACGTTGTTTGTTATCAAATCAATAATTAGCGACCCAGGATTAGTTTAAAACGGCTTGAAGCATGGTTTAGGCTAGAGAAAAGCTGTTCTTTGCTGTAAAGCTGCAAGTGTAACCGTAAAGCTTCCGTACCTCTCCTCACCCCTACCTGGGCTCGAACCAGAGACCCTCTGCACACATCAACAACTGACACACACGAAGCATCGTTACCAAGCGCTCCACAAAAGCCGCGGCCCTTGCAGAGCAAGGGGAACAACTACTTCAAGGTCTCAGAGCGAGTGACGTCACCTATTGAAACACTATTAGCGCACACCACCGCTAACTAGCTAGCCATTTCACATTGGTTACACTAGAATGGCAAGGACCGGCCCTAGGCCCACCCACTGGGGAGCCAGGCCCAGCCAATCAGATTGATTTATCCACAAGAGGGCTTTATTACAGAAAGATATACTCCTGACCACCTTCCACCCTCACCTCAAACAATCTCGCAGGTGTAGAAGCCGGACGTGAAGGTCCTGGGCTGGCGTGGTTACACGGTTGTGAGGCCAGTTGGAAGTACTGCCAAATTCTCTACAACGGCTTATGGTAGAGAAATGAACATTGAATTCTCTGGCAACAGCTCTGGTAGACATTCCTGCAGTCAGCATGCCAATTGCACCCTCCCCCAAAACTTGAGACATCTGTGGCATTGTGTTGTGTGACAACTGCACATTTTAATGTGGCCTTTTATAGTCCCCAGCAGTAGGCGCACCTGTTTAATGATCTCACACCTGTCACGTGGATGGATTATCTTGTCAAAGGAGAAACGCTCACAAACAGGGATGTAAACAAATGTGTGCACAGAATTTGAGAGAAATAAGCTTTTTGGGCATCTGGAAATTTTATGGGATTTTTTTATTTCAGCTCATGAAACATGGGACCAACACTTCACCTGTTGCGTTGATATTTTTGTTCAGTGTAAAAAGACTGACGGCGGAATAGACACGCATGAAGAGCGGACAGAGAGAAGCAGGTGAGCAAAAGCCCATTTATGCTTGATCCGAAAATGTGGTCGGAAGGTGTGAATCGTCATAAGCCTCTCAAATTTTGTAACAATGTGCAGGGCTCCATATAGACCTCCTTCTGTGTTTGCAAACATTGATGCACGAGGGCAATTCATGCAAGTTGGTGGCAGAACATGGGGAGTTCTTATAGAATGCCAGCAAATATGCCTCAATTTACGTGTTGTTTATGAGTGCATTTCACATTACTTTTGGATTATAATTAGATTTTAAAGCTTGTATAAATATCCTGCTTAATATAATGTTTGTGTCATCATCACAAATCCACTGCGTTATACTTAAGGGGCGGCAGGGTAGCCTAGTGGTTAGAGTGTTGGACTAGTAACTGGAAGGTTGCAAGTTCAAACCCCCGAGCTGACAAGGTACAACAGTAGGTAAACAGGCAGTTAACCCACTGTTCCTAGGTCGTCATTGAAAATAAGAATTTGTTCTTAACTGACTTGCCTAGTTAAATAAAGGTTATAAAAAACACTTAAACTTCAACCAGTAAAATGGCTCTTCGGCTACTTTTGCTACAGCCTATATTAATGAGCGTTTAACATTCAAGCTAACAACGTCTGCATCCAAAATAGTTATTTTGCAGAGATCACAGCCAAATATAATCTTAGCGACTGTTCAAGTAAGAATCATCACATCTTTGTAAGCATATGAGAACCCCAAAAAGTTATTTTGTTTAGAAGTAATAAAAACATAAATCTAGGCTATGTTGAATGGGTACAGATGGCGATAGCTTTCTTACTGCAGCCAAGAGTCTTGCACATCTGTGGGTGATGTCAGTGTGTTGTGTACTGGAAAGGGGTCTATAGCTCCGCATTGACATGATTGGTTGACATTAGGTGGGTCGTGAGGTCCAGTATAAACACGAATTCACTTCCTTGACAACTTCCTTCACAACAGCTCTGCCCTGCTCTGCTAAATGCAAGAAGTATGAAAGGCCTGGCATCTGCAGTAAATGCTGTACTGCCACTTCAGACATCGGATTGACCATGCAGCGCCTTGCAGCCAGTGTATGCTTGATCCAAAAATGTGGTCGGAATCTCCGTATGGAGGGTGTGACGTAATTGTGGAACCTCTGGAAGCATGCAGAGACCAAAACAAGCTCCGTACAGCATCGCTGTGCAAAGGGCTCCATATAACTCTGCATTGACATGATTGATGATGATCGGGTCCGAGTGTCTGGGCCGGAGCTACCTGAGAGGCTTCAGCCGGTGGGTTCGAAGGATTCCCGTGCCTCGACCGAGGCAACTGGGGAGGTCTCAGCCGGTTCGTCAGGTGTCTGCACCTCAGCGGAGGCGACCGGTCCGCTCCTGTTCCCCGGGATCGTCCCTGTGGTTGGCGTCCTACAACTGGAGCCAAACGCACCGGAGAGGGGGTTCTGTCACGTTGGCTCTCTCTCTGGCACTCTAGGTTGCCATGCTCCCGTGCCGCAGCTGGATCGTCAGGTTTCCCGCGCCTCAGCAGAGGTGACCGGTCCGCTCCTGATCCCCGGGATCGTCATTTTTGGTCCGCGTCAGGGAGGGGTACTGTCACGTGTGATCCCTCTCCGGTCTCTAGGTCACCAGTCTGCTCGTCATGGCGCACACCTGTCACCATTGTCACGCGCAATTGCGCATTATGACACTCACCTGGACTCCATCACCTCCTTGATTACCTGCCCATAATTGTCACTCCATTTGGTTTCTTCCCCAGTCGTCACTGTATCTGTGTCTGTTTCATGTTGGTGCGCTGGTTGTGTTACGTGTTTCTTTAATTTATGAATTAAATGTTTTCACTCCCTGAACTTGCTTCCCGACTCGCATCGTTACATGGACATCAGGACTGAGATTACTCACCATATTTTTTTTCCTTTCACGGGTCTGACGAGCCCGACGCGAATGATATACTGCTTTCTCTGGAACAGGCCCAGATCCCTGTGATTTGTGTGAAGAAGAGGCAGAGAAAAAAGGGCCAGAGGGTGGGCTGCCTTCTGAGAATTTGTAGGCGATCGAATAAACCCCACTTCTTTCCATTCTGCTAGCAAACATGCAATAACGTTTGGGGCGGCAGGGTAGCCTAGTGGTTAGAGCGTTGGACTAGTAACCGGAAGGTTGAAAGTTCTAAACCCCCGAGCTGACAAGGTACAAATCTGTCGTTCTGCCCCTGAACAGGCACTTAACCCACTGTTCCTAGGCTGTCATTGAAAATAAGAATTTGTTCTTAACTGACTTGCCTAGTTAAATAAAGGTAAAATAAAAATTATGAAATCAATGACCTACATGGAAGATTAAACTACCAACGGGACATTCAAAACTGTAATATCTTATGCTTTATGGAGTCGTGGCTGAATGGCGACACTATCAACATACAGCTTATCAACATACAGCTGGCTGGTTATACGCTGTACCGGCAGGATAGAACAGCGGCGTCTAGCAAGACAAGGGGCGGCAGACTATGTATTTTTGTAAATAACAGCTGGTGCACGATATCTAAGGAAGTCTCGAGCTGTTGCTCACCTGAGGTAGAGTATCTCATGATAAGCTGTAGACCACACTATCTACCTAGAGAGTTTTCATCTGTATTTTTCATAGTTGTTTACTACATACCACCACAGACTGAGGCCGGCACTAAGACAGCATTGAGTGAGCTGTATTCCACCATAAGCAAACAAGAAAACTTTCACCCAGAGGCAGCGCTCCTAGTAGCCGAAGACTTTAATGCAGGGAAACTTACATTTGTTTTACCAAATTTCTATCAGCATGTTAAATATGAAACCAAAGGGGAAAAAAACTCGGGACCACGTTTACTCCACACACAGAGACACTATGACCATAATTCTATCCTCCTGATTCCTGCTTACAAGCAAAAATTAAAGCAGGAAGCACCAGTGTTTCGAACCATAAAGTGGTCTGTTGAAGCAGATGCTAAGCTACAGGACTGTTTTGCTAGCACAGACTGGAATATGTTCTGGGATTCCTCCGATGGCATTGAGTACACCACATCAGCCATTGGCTTCATGAATAAGTGCATAGATGACGTCGTCCCCACAGTGACCGTACGTACATACCCCAACCAGAAGCCATGGATTACAGGCAACATCCGCACTGAGCTAAAGGGTAGAGCTGGAGCTTTCAAGGAGCGGGTTTCTAACCCGGAAGCTTATAAGAAATCCCGCTATGCCCTCCGACGGACCACCAAACAGACAAAGCATCAATACAGGACGAAGATCGAATCGTACTACACCGGCACTGACACGTGTCGGATGTGGCAGGGCTTGCAAACCATTACAGACTACAAAGGGAAGCACAGCCAAGTGCTGCCCAGTGACACGAGCCTAACAGATGAGCTAAACCTCTATGCTCGCTTCGAGGCAAATAACACTGAAACATGCATGAGAGACCCAGCTGTTCCGGAGGACTGTGTGATCACGCTCTCCACAGCCGATGTGAGTAAGACCTTTAAACAGGTCAACATTCACAAGGCCGCAGGGCCAGATGAATTACCAGGATGTGTACTGCGAGCTTGCGCTGACCAACTGGCAAATGTCTTCACTGACATTTTCAACCTCTCCCTGACAGACTCTGTAATACCAACATGTTTCAAGCAGACCACCATAGTGCCTGTGCCCAAGAACACTAAGGAAACCTGCCTAAATGAATACCGATCCGTAGCACTCATGTCAGTAGCCAATAACTGCTTTGAAAGGCTGGTCATGGCTCACATCAACACCCTTATCCCAGACACCCTAGACTCACTCCAATTCGCATACTGCCCCAACAGATCCACAGACTATGCAATCTCTACTGCACTCCACACGGCCCTTTCCCAGCTGGATAAAAGGAACACCTATGTGAGAATGTGTTTCATTGTCTACAGCTTAGCGTTCAACAACACCGGGCCCTCAAAGCTCATCAATAAGCTAAGGACCCTCGGACTGAACACCTCCCTCTACAACTAGATCCTGGACTTCCTGACGGGCCGCCCCCAAGTGATAAGGGTAGGCAACAACACATCCGCCACGCTGATCCTTAACACGGCGGCCCCTGAGGGGTGCATGCTCAGTCCCCTCCTGTACTCCCTGTTCCCTCATGACTGTACGGCCAGGCACGACTCCAACACCATCATTAAGTCTGCAGACGACACAACGGTGTTAGGCCTGATCACCTGATCACCAATAGCAGTGTGGTGCCAGGACAACAACCTCTACCTCACCGTGAGCAAGACAAAGGAGATGATGGTGGACTACAGGAAATGGAGGGCCGAACATGCCCCCATTCACATTGACGTGGCTGTAGTGGAGCGGGTTGAGAGTTTTCAATTCCCCGGTGTCCACATCACCAACAAACTATCATGGTCTTGCTGTCCCTTGCTGTCACTGCCTGGCCGGTTCCCCTCTCACCATTGAGATTCTCTGCCTCAAACCCTATTGCAGGGGCTGAGTCACTGGCTTACTGGTGCTCTTCCATGCTGTCCCTAGGAGGGGTGCGTCAATTGAGTGTGTTGAGTCACTGACATGATCTTCCTGTCCGGTTTGGCGCCCCCAATTGGGTTCGTGCCATGGGGGAGATCTTTGTGGGCAATACTCGGCCTTGTCTCAGGATAGTAAGTTGGTGGTTGAAGATATCCCTCTTGTGGTGTGGGAGCTGTGCGTTGGCAAAGTGGGTGGGGTCATACCCTGCCTGTTTGACCCTGTCCGGGGGTATCGTCCGACGGGGCCACAGTGTCTCCCGACCCCTCCTGTCTCAGCCTCCAATATTTATGCTGCAGTCGTTTGTGTCGGGGGGGGGGGGGGGGGGGGGCTAGGGTCAGTCTGTTATATCTGGAGTATGTCTCCTGTCTTATCTGGTGTCCTGTGTGAATTTAATTATGCTCTCTCTAATTCTCTCCCTCACTTTCTCTCTCTCTCTCTCTCTCTCTCTCTCTCTCTCTCTCTCTTTCTCTCGGAGGATAAGAGCCCTAGGACCATGCCTCAGGACTACCTGGCTTGATGACTCCTTGCTGTCCTCAGTCCACCTGGTTGTGCTGCTGCTCCAGTTTCAGCTGTTCTGCGACTATGGAAGGCTGACCTGTTCACCGGACGTGTTACCTTGTACCAGACCTGCTGTTTTCAACTCTCTAGAGACAGCAGGAGCGGTAGAGGTACTCTGAATGATCGGCTATGAAAAGCCAACTTACATTTACTCCTGAGGTGCTGACCTGTTGCACCCTCTACAACCACTGTGATTATTATTTGACCCTGCTGGTCATCTATCAACATTTGAACATCTTGGCCATGTTCTGTTATAATCTCCACCCGGCACAGCCAGAAGAGGACTGGCCACCCCTCAGCCTGGTTCCTCTCAGGTTTCCTCCTAGGTTCTGGCTTTTCTAGGGAGTTTTTCCTAGCCACCTGCATTGCTTGCTGTTTGGGGTTTTAGGCTGGGTTTCTGTATAGCACTTTGACATCAACTGATGTAAGAAGGGCTTTATAAATACATTTGATTGATTGATGGTCCAAACACACCAAGAAAGTTGTGTAGAGGGCACGAAATGCCTTTTCCCCCTCTGGAGACTGAAAAGATTTGGCATGGGTCCCCAAATCCTCAAAAAGTTCTACAGCTGCAGCATCCTAACCGGTTACATCACCTCCTGGTATGGCAACTACTCGGCATCCGACAGAGGGTAGTGCATACAGCCCAGTAGATCACTGGGGCCAAGTTTCCTGCCATCCAGGACATATATATTAGGCGATGTCAGTCCACCACCACTCTCACCTTCTCGGGATCCATTTGCACACTCCCTGTGGCGATGATGATGGCCCAAAAATATGTCAAAGACTCCAGCCAACCAAGTCATAGACTGTTCTCCCTGCTACCACACAGCAAGCAGTACCGGAGTGCCAAGTCCAGGTCCAAAAGGCTCCTGAACAGCTTCTACCCCCAAGCCATAAGACTGCTGAAGAATTAATCAAATGGCCACCCGGACTATTTACATTGTTTTTACACTGCTGCTACTCGCTCTTTGTTACTGTATCTATGCATACTCACTTTACCCCTACCTACATGTACAAATTACCTCTACTATTTTTATTTATTTATTGAACCTTCAGTTAAGTAAATTCTTATTTACAATAACGGCCTACCAGAAGGCAAAAGGCCTCCTGCAGGGACGGGCCTGGGATAAAGAAAATACAATAAAAATATTGGACAAAATTATTAATAAATTCAAAATTCAAAAATTATAATAATAAGTATAACAAAAATAAATATAAACTGAAAAAAGTTTTAGAAATAAAAAAGGGACTAACATGTTCCCACGCACATTGACTCAGTACCCCTACCCCTGTATATTGCCTCGTTATTGTTATTTTATTGTGTTACTTTATTTTATTTTCTACTTTATTTTATTTAGTAAATATTTTCTTAACTGTATTTCTTGATCTGCATTGTTGGCTTGTAAGTAAGCATTTCACGGTAAGGTCTACACCTGTGTCATGATGTTGCCCTCTTTGAGTACATCGAGCACCACCCCCCGCTCTCTGCTTCTACAACCAGACTGCTGTGGGCAGAGTGAGGTTGTAAATTCCTAAGGAAGACCCTGCCTCATGGACACACAGTTATAGAGAGTAGTTTTAATGGAGACAAAGGAAATCCTTCCACCTCACAGAACTTGAGGTACGAACAAATGTCATGTTCCAGAGAAAGTGTAAAAGATCGGTGAAGAATCCAGCTACGAACTGGTGCGTTTGTCACAACTTGGGAAGCTCAAGAGAGACGGTGTGGCCACATTACCATAACGCTGTTTATATAATAGCCTCAGATATGATCTAATTGTTGTATAAGATGAATGAGTGAGGATGATACTGTTTGCATAATGGTGTAATATGATTGTGGACTGTTTAATGAAGAAAATACAATTCCCTTTTGATTTGAACTAAATCAGAGGACTGCCCCTGAGCCAGTTAGGGTCAGACATCCTGGGACAGCCCTTCTCTGCCTTTCCGAATAAAGCCCAACTTTGAGAAATTATCAGCAGACCATGTTTTTCTCCATTAGGAGGGGGACTAAAGGTTGTAGACCATTGCTGAATCTTTAACCATACCACCTGGTTAAACTCTTAGACTATCGATACCGACAGAATGAGAACAAGTCTTTGATACTAATTACTAATCTGCAGCTAGGAATTCGGCATCATTGAACGCGAAGAACGACAACCGCCGAAACATCCATTCTATAATGAATGTCACTCTGAACAATCCTCTCTAACCACAACCGAGAGAGAGAGAGAGAGAGAGAGAGAGAGAGAGAGAGAGAGAGAGAGAGAGAGAGAGAGAGAGAGAGAGAGAGAGAGAGAGAGAGAGAGAGAGAGAGAGAGAGAGAGAGAGAGAGAGAGAGAGAGAGAGAGAGAGAGAGAGAGAGAGAGAGAGAGAGAGAGAGAGAGAGAGAGAGAGAGAGAGAGAGAGAGAGAGACAGAGACGGAATTTCAATTGTTATAATTATTAACTCTGTTGTGACTTCTTAGTCGACCCCCACTCCCCTTTTGTCAAACAAGCCGCCATGCTGGTTCAGCCCACTAGGGCACATTCTATCATTTCATTTAACCATATTTACTGTTTGTTTATGCATTTCTGTGAATTACTTAGTTAGTAATTGATGTATGGATGACTCATAGTGAAGACTGGGTTCGTGCAGGTAACCAACAATTTACAACATTTGGAATGAGACTAACGTGAGGTAAAATAAATAAATCATTAATCAGAAGACTTTTGATCAGATATGAAAATATCTGAAAGGCTATATTGGGAAATTATAACTTTGTAATCTGAATACTTTCCTTGGTGCCCCAACTTCCTAGTTAATTATAGTTACATGATTATTCAGTTTAATCGAGTAACTAATTACAGAGAATCTTTGATAAAAACGAAGTCTTCAGTTTAATGATAGTAAAGACACGACACCTGTTGTATTCAAGGCATGTGATGAGTAAAATTTGATTTGGATTAGATACATTCAATAGATGAGTTAATGTTGTTTCCTTGGCGCTGTTCACACGAGCTATGGAAATTTCTAGTGAAAGGATGTCAAGGATGTTTTGTAGCCATCTAGTGGCCAAATCGAAATTGCACCTGGGCTGGAATAATACATTATGGCCTTTCTCTTGCGTTTCAAAGATGATGGTACAAAAGAAATACAAAAAAATGTTGTTTTTTTCTTTGTATTATCTTTTACCAGATCTAGTGTGTTATATTTTCCTACATTCATTTCACATTTCCACAAACTTCAAAGTGTTTTCTTTCAAATGGTACCAATAATATGCATATCCTTGCTTCAGGGCCTGAGCTACAGGCAGTTTGATTTGGGTCATTTTAGGTGAAATTGAAAAAAAGGGGGCTGATCCTTAAGAGTGAGATTAAATCTCCACTTTGTTGCATGATTTGGAACATTAGTTATACATTTTATAATTTGGAACATTAGTTATACATTTGGATAATTTGTATAAATTTGCATGATGATCAGGCATAGACATATACAACTTACACCTTCTGAATTAAATGCAATAACTGTGATGAAAGTAATATGTAATTTATCTTTGAAAATAATTGGTGCATAGTGGAGTAAAAAGTATATTCTTTCAGCTGTGGATTATGCACTGTCCATATATCTGCTAGTGCAAAATCAGAGACCACATTTCACAACGCTAAATGCCTACTGCTTGCAAAATAAAATAAAAATACTTTAAAAATACATTTTCTTTGCAGGACAAGGATTGTTCTGACTTTCAAGAATGCCTGAATTGCTTCGCCTTGCTTTTCTGGTTGGCTGGCAAGTTTCACCATCCAATTTTTTCAGCTCTACAGGAGTGCAAGTTTCACAATTGCGATATGTTTTCTGGAGAGACCTGAAAATAGCTGTGCAGCAACACTCCCCATCCAACCTGACAGAACTTGAGAGGATCTGCAGAGAAGAATGGGAGAAACTCCCCAAATACAGGTGTGCCAAGCTTGTAACGTCATACCCAAGAAAACTTGACTGTAATCGCTGCCAAAGGTGCTTCAACAAAGTACTGATAAAGTGTCTGCATACTTATGTAATATTGTATTTTTTATACATTTGCAAAAATTTCTAAACTGTTTTTGCATACTCATTATGGGGTATTGTGTGTAGATTGATGAGGAAAAAATACATGTAATACATTTTTGAATAAGGCTGTAACGTTCCAAAATGTGGAAAAGGTCTAGGGGTCTGAATACTTTCAATTGCACTGTAGGTGGGAGGGCACACAGGCTGTCACAATTTGCCTAAATGGGTAATGGAAACACTATAACCACTAAATTTTTATTTGACCCTGACGTCATTACGT